>NW_027529442.1:803951-887962 GCF_008692635.1 Crocuta crocuta | reverse complement strand
GGAGTGCCTACTTGCTAAATATCCTGTGGTTGGAGAGTGTGTCTGTCTCTCTCTCTCTCTCCATTTGCTGGCAACAGAGGTTGATCAGGAAACTGCTCCTGCAGACATGAAACCTTAGAAAACCCATAAACCTAGGTCAGACTTGGTTGCATGTGCATGCATGTGAATGTGAATATAACTGACTTCAGTCATTGGTCATCTGTTGTGCTCATTCTATGAATTATGTAGGTACAAGCCCATAAAACTTACAAAGACATATGGCCCCATGCCCTAAAACTTTGACTCTCTACTTTTTAAAAAAGCTTGTAGGCAAATTTTAAAATCTTATTCTTGGGGTACCTGGGTGGCTCAGTGAGTTAAGCATCAGACTCTTGATCTCAGCTCAGGTCATTAGCTTGCAGTTGTGAGATCGAGGCCTGTATCGGGCTCTGCACTGACAGTGCCTGCTTGGAATACCCTCTCTCTCCCTTGCTCTCTGCCCTTCCCTCACTCACGCTTGCTTGTGTTCACTCTCTCTCTAAATAAATACATAAAAACTTTTTTAGAAAGATAAAAGTTTATTCTTAGTCTAAGCTGAGAAGTACTGAATTTGGAACTCTCGCAGGGAACAAATATGAACAGTTCTCTGAAGTAGAGGACAAAACCCTGGTCTTATTAGATGATCATTCCCAGGTATCTCTGAAACTAAGCTACTTACTATGTTACAGACATTAAAATGCTGTGAATTTATTTATGAAACTTTTACTCACATATGGTGAATATCATGGATATTGTTCAATCTCCATGTTGGCCCAAATCCGTCAGACACTTATTTACATTTAGACTTTATTTCTCCAAAAATACAGTTGGATCAGTTACTAAGTGGCACCTCTATACCTGTCTTCTAATAGCATTTCTCCCAGAATGGTCCCACCTGAATGAATCTTTCTGTCACAACATGAAAAGACCTTCAGTTATATTGTATCCCAGTGGTGGCAAAATCAGTCTTTAACAAATAGCTAATGTAAAACCTGTGCACAGTAATAAATAGACATAGGATTCCAGCTGGCACGAAATCTGATTTTAGATTGAATGACAAGCTACAGTACTTTCTATTTTTCATGGGGGGGGTGGGAATCACAAAAATGGAAATGTGTTTTTTTCCCCTTTCGTTCTTTTTGATGCTATTTAAAATAGTCATGAGCATGAATTACCCTATTTTAAGATTTAGGTCATTCAAAACGCTTCTTCTTTTAAGATTAAAAACAATAACAGCAACATGGCAGGAGTGACTGTGGTGGTGGTTAATACTGGGTGTGCTCAGCCCAAATGTGGACCGGATTTTGATGCTGTCATAGCTGCTACGCAGTAGGTCATGCCAGTGACTCTGTCCCTCCCCTCTAGACCTCAAGGCAGTCTTCTATATCTGATGAAGAGCTAAAGAAATAAGCCAAAGGAGATTACCAACTTCAGATAACATACCTTCCCTCCTTTGTTTGTTTGTTTGTTAAGACACACTGGCCCATAGACCAGAAACTTAGGACATGAGCTATACACTCCATCATTCAAGTTGTAATGCAGAATGAGGTTCACATAGACACATCTCTGTCCTTGCATTGACTTATATCTTGGTTCATCCCTATGGACTGGAGGCTGTCCTGGCAAGGGTCCGGCCCAAAGTATTATAATGAAACTTGCCTTATATTACTTCTCTCCCAGTATTTCATTAGCAAGGGAAGGGTAAAAGTTTGTAGAGTGGGGCAGAAACCTGGAGATCTTTGAAGTTTTGCTGAACACAAGTGATTTTAACATTCATGGGCTTGGAGTCTGCCCCCACCCCACCCCCAAATCAGCGTTGGACCTCGTATCTTTACTCTCCAGTCTGCCATTTAAAACTTCAGACATTTTCAGAGCCATAAAACCTGTTCCATCCCAATAAAAAGACTACCAGATTTCTATTAGAATCTATAATATCAATCCATATGAAATCCCTGTGTCCTAGTACTCGTTCATGTTTTAGTAGGTATAAAATCACTTCTATATTTTAAATTTCTCTATTGGAGAGATGTTTGAATATTAACTCCTTTAGTTACTGTTTTAGAATCTCATTTATCTCCAGTAACCTAACTCAGGAACAAATTGAAGTGTGATATTCTTCTAAGTATCATTCATATATAATAAAATGTGTTAGATGGTGGGCTTAGCAATGGCACTTCTGATTTTAAAAAATTGTTCTGTCTACTTTGTTACTGCTGATCATCCTCCAGAGTTTCATTTCACTTACCTTTGCTATTGAATGCAAATCCATAAAAATCAGTGTAAAAATAAGCCAGGAGAAAGGAAAGCAAGATCAAAGGAAAATGTCTAGATTTCTATCCATCCAGCAAGTTGTACCAATGCTGATCAATTTCTTAGCCCTTGTGAGTCACACAGAGTATTTTCCCTCATTTCATAACTAATGGTGTAGACACAATTTTAAACCTACCTTCCCAGAAGAGATGATCTATCAAATATGTTAAAGATCTGCCTTCTTTCAACATGTGTCAAATGTTCATAATAACGTCTGCCAAAATTATTAAGTTTTGCTAATGTCTTTATTTTCTTCCCTTTTCGAATGGTTTGTCTTTTTTTTCCTCTTAAAGTAAACAGATCTCAGGTCATGTGTATATTCATTTAACAAATAATTATTGGCCATCTAAGCCATACTGGGCTCTGAGTTAAATGCTGGATATATATCTCTGAGGAAGGCCAACCTGCATCCCACCCTCTCAAGCTTTATATTAGAGCTGGGAAAAATAGTCTTTCTCTCTCTCTCTCTGTTTCTTTCTCTCTCAGAAACACACACACACACACACACACACACACACACACACAAATAGTTATGTTGTAAGAGACAGAGCAACAGAGCTGGAGCTGACTTAAATAAGGAGGACATGAAAAGCTCCCCAGAACACAGGTGATGATATTTTGGCGCCCCAAAATGAGAAGGACAGGCCATATGAAGTAGGCACAAAGGGAGATATTCCACATCAAGGGATCAGCACATGTAAAGGTCCTGAGTTGGAAACAGAGAGCTCATTCTGTTGGTTGAATAGCAAAAAGTCCCGTTGATATATTATGAATGTGGAGATCTGAGCAGATAACATGGAGACAGTGGAAGGGTGTGTGGATTGTATTTCAGGGGCAATGGAGCACCATTAATAGGTTTTTAGAAGGGTGCAGCTTGTGTGACTTGCTTTGAGAAGAGAACACGGCTGCCACATGGAGAATGGGCTGAGTAGGACAGATGTCCCAAGCTTGAAAGCTATTATCTCAGTGACTAACATGACAGCAGTAGGAGGTGCTCATGGGTTTAGACTTGGGGATGAGACAGAAAGGCCAAAGGAAGGCGCTTTCTCAGTGCCACAGAGGAGACAGAACCGTGGGTGCCAACTTGAAGAGATGGTGGAGACAGGGTGGTAGTCTCCTAACTGGGTAGAAGCCTTCATTTGTATGGACACAACGTGTAGGCAGTTATCCTGATAAACTGACAATGGAACACGGTCAAATAATGCTTATATTACATGTAAGCATGAGAGTGTATCTATTTGTACAAATATGGATTCTATTAAAAGGTATAAATATGAAGTGTATACATTGATGCAATACATTGATACATTAATGTAATACAAATACATTGATGCAATGACTGTATTTTAAAAAATATGCTTGAGTTTTTCTGAAGTCCTTTCCAGTCATTTTAGGAAAGGAATGTTTTTCAACAGTATGGGTGCTCTTTAAGTTTTTATTTAAAATCCAGTTGACATATAGACTAATATTAGTTTCAGGTGATTTCTCTATATAATTTCATTGTTTACAATAGTTACCAGTTGAATGTTCTCATTTTTTAATTTTATTTTTAAAAAATTTTTAATGTTTTTATTTATTTCTGAGAGAGAGAGAGAGAGAGAGCAGGGGAGGGTCAGAGAGAGAGGGAGACACAGAATCTGAAACAGGCTTCAGGCTCTGAGCTAGCTGTCAGCACACAGCCCGACATGGGGCTCAAACCCACAAACCGTGAGAGAGAGGGGAGACACAGAATCTGAAACAAGCTTCAGGCTCTGAGCTAGCTGTCAGCACACAGCCCGACATGGGGCTCAAACCCACAAACCGTGAGATCATGACCTGAGCTGAAGTCAGACACTTAACCAGCTGAGCCACCCAGGCACCCCTGAATGTTCTCATTTTAATTCTTTTAAAATCTGGGAGATCAGTTGATAGCAGAGCTTGATGCCAGATGCATAACTTGAGAGCCCTGCTCCCCGGGTTCCAGCCTCAGGCCTGTCTCCTATCATTTGTGAAGTTACTTTGTCTCAGTATCTATTTCTGAGCTTCAGTTTCCTCAATGATAGAGTGAGACTAACAATAGTGCCTGCTTTATACAATTGTGACCGTTACAAGTGATCATCCTATCCATCCAGCACTTAGCTTGATGCCTCCCAATGTCAGAGTGCAGTGCCGTTGACTCATAATTGTGATCATTTCAGAACGTGAAAATCACTTTGGACATAGTCTTCTTTCTGTCTCCAGTTTTGCATTTGAGGAAGAAACCAAAGCTGGCCATTCCATGGCAAGTGTCATAACAGCTGGTTAGGAACAGTCCCAGACCTGGGCACTTTTTCTCTCAAACCCTCAATGATGGTTCTGCATGATTCTTTTTCCCTTTTTCTCTTAGAATTTGCTTGCATGGGGGGGAAAAGAGCTTCTAACAAAATAGAAGAGGAATGGGAAATCACAAGCACACATAGACAATGAATTTGGGTATTGAAATGTGTGTGGATAAGAGAAAGCAAACTGTGAATCTCAGAAAGACACAGAAAAACAGAGAGACAGAAAGTTTGGATTGGGTACAAAGAGGTATATCTTTTGAATGGAAATCTAACCAACATAAAGTAGATGAATCATATAAAATGTAAACATTCAGTACATTTGGTAAGAGACATAATACATTACATATTTCTAAGATCCAAAATTCAGGAATGGTCTAGGTATTAAAATGAGAGGCTTATCTTCTTAATTTAAATTTTATAGCAAATGAAACCTTGAAAAGTTTGGGATGAGCAGAAAAGGCACCAAGGATTAATGAGACATAGGTGAAAACAGTTAGATTTTACATTCAAAGTGCCCTAAACATCAAAAAATGAAAATGAGAAAGAATGGCATGGATTTAGAATAGTTAAGAAAACAGTGCAGTTGCCCATGCCAGTACTGGGCGTCTCCCAGTACTTCAAATACCTATCGTGTTACTGGGAAGAGAAAGAATTGGTTGAAGTTTTACTAAGAGACTGAGAATGTGCCCAAGGGTATGTAGTCTGGGAGACTTTGCAGTTTGTCTTTAAAATGCCTTGGTGTGTGGGTGGGAAAGGATCGTACATACATGCCTGCATACATGTG
Organism: Crocuta crocuta; assembly: GCF_008692635.1. NCBI lineage: Eukaryota > Metazoa > Chordata > Mammalia > Carnivora > Hyaenidae > Crocuta > Crocuta crocuta. Next base: position 882,550 of record NW_027529442.1, on the reverse strand, counting down.
TATAAAATGTTTATTGAACTCATTTAGAGGAGACTCTTCTTGGGGCGCCTGGGTGGCTCACTCCGGTTAAGTGTCCACTCTTGATTTCAGCTCAGGTCATGATCTCACACTTCATGAGACTGAGCCCCATCTCAGGCTCTGTGCTGACATCACAGGAACCTGCTTGGGATTCTCTCCCTCCCTCTCCTGCCCCTCCCCTCTCTCGAGCGCGCTCATGTGTGTGGCATGCGCACATGCTCTCCTCTCAAAGAAAATAAAAAAAAAAAAAAAGTGGATTCTCCAAAATGATGAGAGAATTTAGTCAGACACTAAAGTAATCCATCCAGACGTCTATCTGGCAAAATGAATGTTTACTTTGTACAAAAAACTGTTAAGGTTTTTGAGAGACATGGAGGTATAATAATCATGGAGCTCACAGTCCAGGCAGAAAGCTGACATCCGTGCATCTACTTGCTTATATGTGCAGCGTTCATTGAAGGCACTATGTCATTCCTAAATTCAGCCCTAATGGCAGACATGGCTAATCAATCCCCGTACTCCTTCCAACCAGTCTTCCACTACTGTGGCAACCAGTTGCTTGGCACAGTAATTCTTTTTTCACTCTCTTTGCACTTGGCTCTGCTATGTTTTGAAGGCAGAGATTGTATCATTTTACTGTAATATCCTGAGTACTTATCACAGTATTCAGTATAGAATAACTACTCAACAAATACCCAGTGTGCTCTTTGAAGTTAAATTTACCTTCTTATAGCTACTTATTCCTCTTGTGTATTAGATGCTCAGTGTTATATCAATATTGGCCCTCACGTGACTTAGAACATATATTATGTGTGTGCATATCTTCAAAATCTACCAATCTGAATTCTAAAGTCAATTGTTTTGTGGCATTTATGCAGCCTTCTAAGGCGAATAGGGCATGCTTATTTAAGCATAAAGAATAAAGTGTGTATGGTTTCTGAAGAGTAACTCAGTCGATATGTGATCTTGTTGAAAAGGAATGAGGCTCCTGTCACGGAGAGTTTATTAACAACTAAGAGCTTTGTGAAGTTGGAGAACATTTCCAGGGCTAAGTGGGAAGGGGGAGGAAGTTATTTTAATCACTGGCATAAGCCATTTATAGTCCTGTCATCTTCTCTGTCATGAAGATTATCACTTAATTATAAGATAACATGATTTGCTGTTTATATATCTGAGATAGAAATGTGCAGGCCAGGATCAAAGTGGAAATCAATTCTCAAAAGGTCTGGGTACTAATTAATAAAGTTGGTGCAGCTGTGTGCCTGTCAGCCCAGCCTGGGTTGGGGTGTCTGTTTTCCAACTGTTTGATGAGCTGAGTTCTCCGGCCCCCCAGTCAGAGAGGGTGACCAGCTGTAAATACCGAAGGGATGACTCAGGCAAGTGGGTGCTTGCATAAGTGGAGGTCAGTTAGGAAGGTGCCTGACCTCACCATGCAGGTCTGAGAAGTCCCAGGATACTCCCCAACATCCTCTCCATTGCTTACCTGCATCTTGGCTTTGAGTTTTATTTTGTCTTCATTTGCAAAACAGATATCATAATAGTAGCAGCTTTAGAAGTCAAGTTTTCATAGTTCGGCGTGTGGTATGCATCCAAAAATGGTTGCTGTTTTTATTATGATTTTTGCTATCTTAGCATTCCTCTTCAGTGTTCCCCAAGGGCAAGGGATGATGAATATTTCTTGCTATTTACCTTATTCACAAACTTCCAACATAGTACTTCTATTGGCCTCCCAAACAGAACAGAGAGCACAGTCAAACGAGGATGAGGTTGGGAGGGATTCTTCAGAGAGGGTCTACTTCTGTTCAGAGATGTGCAGCTGGTGTATAGGGGAATCCAGGGTAACCCAGGAGTCTGGAGGGAGCAGCACTGGGGCTGTGAAGGCCCAAGCCCAGAGATATGAAGGAGAGAGAGATCCTGCACCACAATATGGAGGGCATTGTGAAGACCAATCTGCCTTGATAAGAACGATGCATCTCTGAGTGGAGACTTGACCTCCCTTTTTTCTCTCCATTGATCTCCTGCTAGAACCCTTACTGACTAGATTACCTGGAAAGCTAGAGGGCAAGGGGCCCATCACAGTAGTCCATGCAGCTCAGCCTTTTTGGTCATAGAATAGGGCAGGAGTGGGGGAAACTATTTAAGGGCAGCAGAACTATCAGTGTCTCACACATGGTAGACTTCTAATAAGAATATATCTAGTGAGGGGCCCCTGGGTAGCTCAGTTGGTTAAGCATCCAGCTTCGGCTTAGGTCATGATGTCATGATTTGTGGGTTCGAGCCCTACATTGCACTCTGTGCTGACAGCTCGGAGCCTGGAGCCTGCTTCAAATTCTTTGTCTCCCTCTTTCTGCCCTTTCTGCTGCCCCCCCCCCCACTTGCATGCACTCTCTCTCTTTCTCAAAAATAAATAAACATTAAACGTTAAAAAAAAAAAAAGAATGTATGTATCCAGTGAATAACATCTCATAAGTAGTTATTTGGGCTACTAGAAATTTCCATATGATAGTTTATTGATCTGACTCAGAATGCTTTTTTCTTTTTCTCACCTAATGGTTGACTGAATTCAGTACATAATATTGTAGTTTGTCTTAGCTATATCTATTCTATTATTTCCAGAGGATACCCTTGTTAATCACCTGGGAACTTATTAAAATGTAGAATTTTCAGGGCCCCCTGAATTTTCAGGTCTTATCTGTTGGGTTGGATCCCAGGCAATGTCCTCACGGTATTGTGTAGCCAGCGTGGTGGCGGATACTTTTTTCATGAATCACTGATGTCAATTGAACCCCTCATTTTTCAACTGAGGGAAATGAAATCCAGGGAGTAGGAGTGACTGATTCACTGGCCAAGACTAGTTGGTGTCAAACACAGGGATCTGTGTTGTCAATAAAGAAAATCCACACCCAGTAAGTGTAATACTCACTAGAGAGTTTAACCTAAGAATGGGTACATACAGCTATTTGGGTGAAGATCTCTTTTGTAGGTGTGCATCTGATAGCTAAATGTAAATTAGAAGACACTTTGGACAAGAGGCAACTTAACAACAGATGCCAATTTAATGCATGTAACAAGGTAGAATGCTTCTTCCCACATCTAGTCATTTTCAAAGGCACGATAATAGAGCTGCCTAGTACTCTCTTATTTCAGATGAGTGTAAGTTGGATTATAAGAATAGGTACCCAACGATGTGGAAAGGCATAATCAGCAGTAAAAACAGAAGACTCAGATTTTGTTCATAAGATAGACATTTTATTAATGAATCTGATTTTATTTTATTTTTATTTATTGTTACTTTTTTGAGAGGGGGAGAGAAAGAAAGAGAGAAGGGGAGAGGGACAGAGGGAAGGCCAAGAAGCTCAGGTAGGCTCACGCCTAGTGCAGAGCCCAACAGAGCTCGATCCCCAACTCCAGTATTATGGCCTGAGCCAAAATCAAGAGTCAGTCGCTCAACTGCCTGAGCCACCCAGGTGCCCCAGTGAACCTCATTTTACACATGAAATAAGCCTTCAATACAACACAGGGACTGCTAAAGACATCTAGTCTTCAAGCTGGTTTTGTGTCTCTAAAACGTAAATTGTTTAAAAAAAATGTTTAAATGTATTTCTCTTGATAGAACTGAGAACTCAGACAAATTTGACTGACTGATAGGAGTATAGTCCTGTCACAAGTATTTCTAAGTCTCTCATTGCAGGTTGGATCACTCCCAAAGTGCTAGGATAGATTATAAATTATTTTAACAGTACTTGTAGTGATCTGCTTAATCCACAAAGTTTAAGATGGAAACTTATAAGATTATAGAGATGAAGTTGACAAAGGAGGATTTCTTAAATAGCTGCTGGAACACTTAGAATCCTGACAGTTTCTCTGCTGATCATTTGACTGTTTAAACAGACTCCATCTGTATGGGTATTAACATACATTAATCCTTTACGTTTTTTTATAAGATATATAATTTACTTTATTCCATTAATTCTTTACTTTTTCATCATGGGCCACAACACTTTCTGTAATATGTGCAGTGAGTCTGTGTATATGATACATTTGTTTTGTATTTTTTGAAAAATGGCTTTTGCACATCCTCTCCCCAAGCCTGTTTACTGAGTTTATACAGACTTTTATGGAGAGATAATTCCAAGGCTGCTATTAAGACAATGGCTTTGACTTTAGAATGAGTTTATATCTTTAAGGATAGTTTTCAGCAAATGAGCCAACCATATGTTAAATCAAATTTAACATCCATTATGAAACACTGAATCATACTTTATATCTCAGTAATGATAACAAATGATCGCTTATCTCATGTTCTTCTCATTTGTACTACTCCTCATCCATCTTGCTAATATTGCAAAGATTTATTAAATGAACAAGTGTCCAACTATAACTGTTAATATTAATAGTGTCTTTTTATATTTTCTCATGCTACCTCCCTTTTCTATGCTTGCTTAAGCCCTCTTTAATGTAGGTTTTAAAAGTAATAGTTTTCTCATTCTGAAATGATAATTAACAGAAAACTAAAAAGGTAGCAGTAAAATTATTTCAATGAAACTACACATTTTTACTAGCCCATTCATTACAAGGCAGAGGATTTGCTATGTGCTCAGCACTAGATGCGAAGATCTTTTTGTCACTCTAGTAAAATAGTCAATTTTAGAGCTCTGGAAACATTTCAGATCCCTTATGACTTAAAATTGCTACTTGTGCAGCAAAAGTTTAAATCTGTTGAGTAAATTTGTAATTTAATCTTTAAAGTTTAACTAACATTTATTCTTCCTTCCTAAGTGCTTTCTGTTGGTGTAAATTTTAAGAGGTTGTCTCTCTCTTTCTGCAAGACTTCACTGTGGGTTTTCAACCAACTGCTTCCAAATGAATAACTTCTCTGAAGCCTTGTTTCTAGAAAAGATCTCACCATATCATCATTTTTCAGGCTATAATACTGGTCTTTACTTCCCCTTTGTGTCCTAAGTTGAATGTTTTCAGGTAAGGCCACTTTGTACTGTGAAAAAAACTCTTAGGTATTTAAACCTGTCCTGTGTTCTTGTTCTAGACTCTTATTACCTGAATTGTAGATTCCTACCTCAACCATCTGGTTGAGTCTGCAGAGATTTGTGTTTTTCCTGAATTCATCTTGTATTCCTGGTGAAACAAATCTTCCTCAACTTCCGTGATCCTTGGCTATATTTCATGGACTCAGATGTTCCTTAAGGCAGGGTTGCAACAGTAACTTGTTTCACATTTCCCCAAATTCCTGTTTTGCATCAGATGCCCCATACTGTAGTGGATTCTTACCTAATGAGGTGGTTATGGGCAAATTTTTTATTTTTTTTTTGTAAATGGTCAGCATCACACTAATATAATGTGTAATAATAAATATAATAATGTGATCATTTGCTGTGCTGCTTTTACATGTTGAGTGTTTTATGTGTATTACTTCTAATCCTCTTAACAACCCTGAGAGGAGGAAATGATTCCTGCTTGGAGCGGATGCTTCTTTGTGAAATAGTATGTATGCTTCTATGTAACATCGGTTTTATTACCCGTATGGGTTATTTTTTTTTCTTTTTAGCTGCGGTTATTTGTTTATTTATTTATATTTACTTTTTTCCCCACATTTCTGTCATTTTTCCTCTTAGAACTGAAGGTCCTTCAGCACTCTGTCCTGTGTTTCTCATAATATCCAGGAAAGTAGCTTATACTTAGCAGGCATGATAAATGATGCTTGGTCTGAGTATATAGTAAAATAAAACCAAATCTTAAAAAAAATATATTACTTCTTTGTTGACCATAGATACTAAAATATGATCAAAATTATAAGAAGTCCTAGGAAGAGAGCCTTGGACTTTAGTGGTAAAGTTTAACTTAAGGGGACATTCTTTTCTAAGGCCCTTCATAGAATTGGAACCATAGAGTTTCAAGACTAGAGGCATAGAGAAGGCATATAACTGTCAGAAACAGCACTGTGGTTTCAGACGGGAGAGATGAGGTGCACAGCTAATGTGTTCTTTTATCAGGATGGAAATTACCCAGGTGAAATGAAGTCATGAAATGAGGTCTTTTTTACACATGTGACTTAATGAATCCTTTGGCAGAAGTGGGGATGGATTAACATGGAGGATGAAATGGAAGGCTGTCAAGTTAGTACTTTATTAATGTTGATGTTTTCTTCCCTATGTCACCTTGGTCTCAATATCCCGATCTGTAAAGTGGAGATGAAGTCTTATCCCTAGGAATGTTGTGAGCATATAATACAAAAGCATTTAAAATGCTTGAAAATGTGCCAGTAGAGATCAAGGACTCGGTCTGCTATTTTTGTAATTATGAAAGTATATGCGTTATGTGTGTTTGTGTATAAATAATAGTTGTATTAGTATGTGTACTTCATATTACTATATTTTACTTAGAAGCTTTAGTATATAACTTAATTCACACTCCTAATGTTGGATATAAAGCCTTTCCCTTCTTATAAATGTGATTGTTGCGGCTAGTGAACCATTGTAGGAGCAGTTTGAATTGCCCACCCTTTAAGAGGGTCATTGCAATGACGATACGATCAATAGTTTAAAAAATGTAATGCAAACCACAAAAATATTTCAGGATTCTTTAATATCCTTTGAGGATTTTTGGAGGTGAGGTAGAAGAGGAAACTCTAAAGGATCTTCTCAGTTTCTAGGTAGAAAGCCTTTGAATATTGCTATGTCAAAGGGAGCCAATTTCATTTAAAACTTATCATTAGGGGTACCTGGGTGGCTCAGTTGGTCAAGCTTCTGACTCTTGATTACAGCTCAGGTCATGATCTCATAGTTCGTGGGTCCGAGCTTTGCGTTGGACTCTGTGCTGACGGTGCAGAGCCTGCTTGGGATTCTCATTCTCTCTGCCCCTCCCCCATTCATTCATACTCTCTGTTACTCTCTCTGTCTCTCTAAATAAATAAGTAAACTTAAAAAAAAAAACACTTATCATTGAGCATAAATCTAAAGGCAGGATTTGGGAACTGCTATATGAAGACTGATAAGTCCTAAAGTTTGTATACTTCTATGTAAACAAATGGTAAAAATTACATAGTTGAGATATAATTAAGACAAGAATTGATAGTCTGAGACATCTGAGCAACAGATAGTTATCACCACATTCTTCCTAGATCCTTCAGAAAGGAGAATGAAATTAGATCGTTACCAAAACTTGGCATAATGCTAAAGCTGATGCTAGATATTCTCAAATAGGCTGTTCAAATGCTTCCTTTGAAAAATGCTATTTAGAATGTCTCCCATTTGTTCCACAGTTAGACTTACATTCTCAACCCTACAGTAAATTTTTATAATCCACTTCTCACTGCTGTCATACTCTTAATCAAATAGGAAATTGCATCCCTGGGTTTAGCCAAGATTGAGGGGCAAGATTGTGCATCATCAGCATACTATTATCTAAAATTATACCGTCCATGGTGGAACCTAATGAAGATCTGCAGGTGCCCAGCATGGGACTAAGAATTTCAGTTCAAACTTTATTTATAGTATCTTTAACCTGTGGCCACATGGCTTCAGGATCATTTCTGGCTTTGTTAAAGATTTTGTGCTTCCTCAATACATACTACCTGTACTACATTTTGCTGAACGTTGTGGAGGAAACTAAAATGATTATGACTCCATTTTTGTTGTCAAGTAGCTTATCTCCTATTTGGATAGACAGACAGGCACTCGTATGGCAGAGCTCTGGGCTCTTACATGCTGGCAGTCCAACCCACTACAAGAATGCTAAAGAGGCAAGGGGAAATAATTTTGGCGGGAGGAATGTAAAAGTTTGGACAATATGACTTTTAACTTAGACCTTTGAAGTTTCAACTGGTAGAAATGTGGTAGAAAGGCTGTAAGTTCTAAAAGTAGTGATAGTGATTGAACTGATCAACCATCAGTGAGAGGCAGCAGACAAGTATGGGGCTGGAAGGGAAGGGCAGGAACAGATTTCAGAGGATCCTAAATGCCATTTGGGGGAGGTTGTGACTTGATTCTTAAGTGCTTGGGAACACTGAGATTCTGAAAAGAAAGTAACAGGATCAAATATGTGTTTCATGAGGATAAATGTGACCACTCTGTGGTATATTGGATTACTGTTGCAGTAGTGGGAATAGTTGAGCAGTAATGCTGGAAAGGAGAGAAATGCCTGAAAACATGGAAATGGAATCATCAGTGCTGAGTGAATGGTTAGATGCTGACATTAACAGACATGTATAATCCAGGAGTTTATTTCCAGTTTCTAGCCCAGGTTTGTCTTGATTCCCTGAGACATTGACAATAAGCCTTGCACAGACAGTACTAATTAATGGAAAGCCTCGTTTCAGAGAAATGGTACATTGTGTTACACAACACACACGCACACGCGCGCACACACACACACACGCCCCATACTTGCTTGATTCTGTAATGCTGTTGACTATAACACCAGTGATTTGGTATTTTGGAAAAATTAAATGCCACCATAGAAAATACTTAAATCAATCCTAAGCAGCATCTCTATGTTAAAAATGTACAAACAGGTATATCTTAAAACTTAGGAAGTATGGCATTGACCCTTCAGATATTAATATTTACTAATTTATAGCTTGTTGGACAATTATAATTGCAGCAGGTATATACTTTCTAATATGAGAATTCAATTTTTTCCTCTTTTTGTATGTTCTCTGTGACCTCAGGGAAGTCATTCACTTCTGGGGGTAACCAATGATACTAAAGTGCATTTAAAGAAACACACTATAGGGAGTCCTTGATATCATCCTACCTCTGTTATGTCGTTTACTCCTGAGCATCTCCATCATTCAAATAAAATGAATGATCACCAGAATACTAACTATATTTTATTTTTTTAATTAAAAAATCAAAATAGGGGAGCACCTGGGTGGCTCAATCAGTTATGTGTCCGACTTTGGCTCAGGTCATGATCTCAATGTTCCTGAGTTCTAGCCCTGCTTTGGGCTCTGTGCTGACAGCTCAGAGCTTGGAGCCTGCTTTGAATTCTGTGTCTCCCTCTCTCTCTGTCCTTCCCCTGCTCATGCTCGCTCGCTCTCTCTCTCTCTCTCTCTCTCTCAGAAATAAATAAACATTAAAAATAAAAGCAGAAACTTGTAAACATCAAAATAAATGATCAAACCTAGCTGAACTTCCACTGTGAAGTTTGTTAAAAGAAATAATAGAATATCCTGGGTCTCACCTTCAACTCTTAAAGCAGGATTTTGGGGGAATGGAGCCAGAATGCCATCTTTTTTGACAAGCTCCACAGATAATTCTGGTGCACAAGGAAAGCTGATATCCGGAGTGCTTGGGCAAGCTTACTGGTATTCCGGGGTCCCAGGGTAATACCCCTTCAGTTGATGGTTTTCCTTCTGTTTGAGCAGCCCAAATGTTAGGTAGATGGACCAGGGGACTTGTTTCCTGCTCAGCAGTGGTCCATACAGTCCTGTACCTCCTCACCCTTCATCATCTACCTCTGCAGCCAACTTTTAACGGTATCTGCTGGTATGAATTCTCTCAGCATATTTTTGTCTGGACACTCAGCATTGCCAAATTGTTGGTTCTTCATAATTTGCTTTGTTACAAGTTTCATTAAAAAAAAGGGGGGGGGCAACTTAGACATAATTCACAATTTTCCCGATTAACCATAGCATGCTCCTGAATTCTTAAGAACATAAAAAATTTAATTATCTAGGCGATAAACAGTGAGTGTCTTTTTTCTACAGATAGGAAGTAATGGACTTCGGATCTCTCTGGATTTAATGTTGACATTATGGGACAGGAATGCTAATCACTGAAGCTGCAATAAAAAAAAAATTAAAACCTCCTTTCCCATACAAAACTATATTCTAAATTTCAAATAGGAAAATGCAATTTGAAGTTGAACTTCTGGATTGTCTTTCAGGAACTTTGCCCCATTTCCTAACCTCTTCTATTTACCTAACTTCTTACTCACTAAATACAGACATTTTAAATGTCTTTGGCTCCTGGGGCTCCCAAGCCTGTAAAAAAATAATCTTTCTCTTCTGGACCTCAAAACCGACTACAGAAAATCTTATCATCCATTTAGCCCAATGCATATTAAAATTGAGCAATTAATTATCTGTAGTTCTAATCCAGTAAGCCTGTGCAATTAACATCTGGGATTCAGTTCATCTTTCTGCTACTTTCTAATTTAAGGATTGGGACATGGTGGATCTCTCTAGAAGACATGTTTAACAAAGATTATTTCCTGTATTTAAATATTCATTTTTTTTAACCCATGGTGCATTTTGTGCAGTATTTTTATAACACTTTTCAGTTGTAACTTTTTCCTACAGAGACATTACTAGCAGTAAGTCAGTATTTAAAAATAGAAAGTAAGTACAGTTACATTCTGTCACTATTTTTTTATTTCTGAAAAATAGCGAGCATATCAAAATTACCTGTAACAGCAAAAGATTTTCAAATAGGTAAATAGTCATTTACCATGTGATATGATTTTGGTTGCTCTGACCTGTCTTCTTGGCTAAACTTCTCTATCTGCTTGTCTGATACTTGCAACTAATCTAAGATTGGGGACACGTTTTATTTCATCACTAGAAAATAGGTGGATGAAATGGATAGTTACAAATACCAATGAAGAATGAATCCTTGGGCCCGATTAAGAGGACCCTTTTCTGGAATAATGGTGGTCTATAGTGGTCTCCAAAAAGCTTTAGGAATGTCTGGGAAGGCTGAGAGAGAAGGGAACTGTGTAATTGTGAAAGAAGCAAGAAGGAGCACTGACGATGGAGTTTTTGATTTTTATGGCAAGCTGGGGCTTCAGTCTACGTGGTGAAGCCCACTAATGGGAGAAGCTTCTCCCACTTTTCCACCAGATGGGCTTCTAGTCCGTTTTCTTATAAAACTTATAATCAGCCTTCTCTGAGAAGTCTTCCTGGCTTTCATCTCTCCGTTCCCCTGACTTCCTGTTTCAGTTTCTACTTGACTTACATTATAAGTCTCCCACTGACATATGCCTCTTTTCCCCCAAGTATCCCATTTCTCAGGAATTATATTTAGTGCTGCTTTTATATTTTCTGTCACAGTCCCTTAGCACAATACAATGGTCAACAGTAAATGTTAACAGATTCAGTACATCTAGGGAGTATTCACAATATCACTGAATGTTTTCTAATTATAATTCCAGTTTATTAAAGAATATTCTAAAGATACAGAAAAATAAACAGAAAATAAATTAATTCTACTTCTGAGATATAACCGTCACTAACATTTAGGTGAATTTCCTTCTAGTGCTTTTCTCTATTTATTAGCTAAACGCAAATATGTGTACAGGTGAGCTTTTTGTACATTTAAAAATTGTGCATATACGTATGTATTTACATGTTTTGTATTTTGCTTATCTTTTTACACTTAGCTCTTTCAACATTTTTTCACATTGTTAAGTATCTTTTGAAAACCTGATGTCTCAAAGGCTTTCAAATATTAGCCATTGAATATCAGTATTTAATTAACTATCCTTTCTCTCTTTCTTTTTAAACATAAAACTGTGACAAATTTCTTATAACTAATATTTGTCTGAATCTCTAGTAATAATTGGCATCAATTTTTGAAAAGGAATGTATAGATAGTTGATATATATATATATAAATTTGCCCTTATAGTAGTATACATGTGTGTCTTTTTATAGCTTCTGAATATTTTTATAGAAAAAAATGCACTTTCCCTAATAAAAATGCCATTTCTTTGTTTAAAATGGTAGTTAATTGAATATAGTTTAGTTGAATATTTTTCAAATTGTACTTATCCATGTGTATTTCTTATTATGTGAAGTATTCATGGTTTCAATTGAGTTCTCTAATGAAGTTTGCATCTTATTGATTTGTAATAGCCCTTTATCTAAAAATATTAGCTATTAGTCTGTAATACATTTGTCAAATACATTTCCCTGTATTGGTGTTTCACTCCATCTTGTTTATAATGGTTTTAGGGAACTGAAGGTTTTAATTTTCTGCAGCCATATAGATCATGTTTTTCTTTGTCATTTTATTTTAATGTCTTCATACATAAAAGTCTCTTCCCATCCAGATACGTAGTCCTATTTTCTTCTAATTATCTTATAGCTCCATTTTCTGCTCTTAGTTCATTAGTGAATATGTAATTTATTTTAATATGTGACAGGAGGAAGAGATTTAACTTATTTCCTATAAAGGATGTTTTAATCTACGTTTCCACCATTGTGTGTTGTGCTTTATTTTTCTTCCTGGGGATTTACATTGCCACCTTTGTTAGATGGTAAATTCTATGCTTTGATCTCTTTCTGGACTTTCCCTTTTATCCCTTGACCTAAATATTTTTATATATGTATGTATGTATTTTAATGTTTATTTTTGAGAGAGATAGACAGAGTGTGAGCATGGGCAGGAGATGAGGGGGGCAGAGAGAAGGAGACACAGAATCTGAAGCAGGCTCCAGGCTCTGAGCTGTCAGTCAGTATGGAGCCTGACAAAGGACTTGAACTCATGAACTGCAGGATCATGAACTGAGCTGAAGTAGGACACTTAAGTGGCTGAACCACCCAGGTGCCCTCACCTAATATTTTTGGATGATGTCCTCTCAACTATTTGAGTTCCCTTTCATTATTTCAAAGAATTGTTTTTCTTTTTATGTAAAATTAGCCCAAGAGTGCAAAATTTTTTATCTTACGTAATTTAGAAGCACTTGTGATATGTATGAATGTGTCCATTCAATTGTCTGTCTACAAGAACATGGGGAAAGCCTGTCAGTTAAACAGGCAGATAATAGACCATTGGAGAATACAATACTATTGTGTATTTGTTTGTCTGTGTGCTACTTAAGAGAAGGATCTTTGGAGTGAAATTCTGGTCATAGCCCTGTCCCTCAGTAGCTTGTTTAACCTTGATCAAGGTCATTTTAGCTTTCTGTGATGAAATTTTAAAAATAGGGATATTCATAACACTTATCTTGTATAATTATAAAGATTAAATAACCGATTTACATAAAAGGTTGTGCTTGGCTCAGAATATGTTCCTTTTATTTCTTTTTCACTCTTTATTTTTTTTATTGTGGTGAAATATACATAACCTAGAATTCACTGTCTTAACTATTTTTAAGTGTACAGTTCAGCATTAGTAAATACATTCACATTGTTGTGAAGCCAATTTCCAGAACTCTTTTCTTCTTTCAAAACTGAAAGTCCATACCTCAGTGGTATGGCAACACCTTTTCTTTCCTCTTTCCCTATCATTTGGAAACTGTCCCTCTACTCTCTGTCTTACTGAATTGGACTAGTCTACCTTATGTAAGTAGAACCATATAGTCTTTTAGTGACTGGTTTGTTTTGCTTAGTCTAAGATCCTCAGGGCTCTTACAGCATGTAGCAGAATTTTCTTCCTTTGCCAGGCTGGATAATAGTTCATTGTATGTTTCCTTTATCCATCCATCTGTCAACAAACACTAGGATTCCTTCCATCTTTAAAAAAAAAAAAAAAGTTTATGGGGGGGGGGAAGGAGGGAGGGAGAGAGAGAGAGAAAGAGAGAATGAGTGAGTAGGGCAGGAGAAAAAGGGAAAGAGAGAATCCCAGGTTGGCTCCATACTATCAACACAGAGCCCAATGCAGGGCTCTATCTCAAGAACCATGAGATCATGCCCTGAGCCGGAATCAAGAGTCAGACACTTAACTGACTGGGCCACCCAAGCGCCGCCCCATCCCTTCGGTAGTCAAAAGGTATCTCGACTATTGTAAATCATGCTGTTCTTCAAATGTTTGTGCCAGTCTCTTCAAGACCATTCCTTCAATTCTTTGGGGTATGTATCCAGCAGTGGAATTCCCAGATCATATGGTAATCTTATTTTTTAATTTTGGTGGGAACTGTCATACTCCTGTCCATAGCAGTTGTGGTATTGCACCATTAACCCTCACATGTCATTAGAGCTCATGATGCCAAGGAGCCTGGTTTATGAATGGCCAGTCTTAGGATCTAATGACTGATACAGAGTAGGAGCAAACTCTGAATCTCGAAACACTAACCCAGTTAATAGATAAGTTGTATGGGTCATACACAAATTGAACAGCTTTTACTTTTTTGTCATCTTTTAACTTAAGTGCTAAACTAGCCTGAGAAGAATGTAAAGGCTGTAGCGATAATGTATTTCTCTAGTACATGAGTGATATCCCATATGTGTATACGTTCAGCAATTTATTCAACTAACTGGTATGTATCTCACATTGTTATAAGTAATGGGGTTACAGAAGTGAAAGGGAGAGATAAGATCTTTGCTTTCATGGAGCTTACATCCTGGTAGGGAAAGGAGACACTGTATAAGCAAAGAATGAAGTGGGCAAGATCATATCCGAATATGTTAAGTGACCTGTGGGTTAGCAGATGCTGCATTCATGAGGAGAAGCTACCTGACACGGGATTGTTAGGAAGGATCTCTCTCATGATGTATAAGCAGAAGCTTATAGGGAGCATTGTTTGCCTTTTATCAATGTCCCACCTAAGCCTATAAGTCTATAGCATCGCCTGGTCTCTAGTATGGCACCGTGAGTGAGCAAGGGGCCTAAATTGGCTGAGCAAGACTGAAGGGAGGGCCTGTGCACCCTGACTCAGGAAAGGATTGCTTTGTCTGTGCTCTTGGGCTGCAGCAGCGTCTCAGGCAGCCTGGATTGCTGCTGCCTTCTATTAGGCTCCTTCATGGGAGTCACCCCAGGAAGCTGGCTTTCCTGTACACGCTAGATGAGTTTACGTAGTTGCCATTCCATCCCCATTCAAATGAGAATGGAGGAGAAACTAAAAGGAACAGTTTTCAGATTCCCTTTTAGCCAGGTTATTCTTACAGAAGGGGTTCCTCTAATTGCATATACTCATGTGCTGTTTGGCAGGTGAAAGGGAGACAGAGGCCATCTTTCGGCACTACTTTTCCTGAATCTGCTGGCAAGAATGACTGTGGAAATGGGATTCCCTGCAGTCATGTTCCTCTCCATTCTCCAGCTTTCTGGGTTTTAAAGAATGATTGGGGAGACAGACCCAGTGGCACCAGTTCTTTGATCTAGCTTCCTGAGCTCCAGAAGGCAACTACACATATGCCATCTTCACTTTTCTGCATGTCCTGGACCAGGTTCTCAGTTGCATTAGGGCTCTGAGGTGGCTGTCCATGGGACGCTATTGTGGAATTTTTGCTGTAGTCACAGCCTATAGCTTGTCCCATCAGCCCTTCCAGTCATTTTTTCAAATATTTTTTTTTTAATTTATTTCTAGGAGCGAGAGAGACAGTGTGAGCAGGGGAGGGTCAGAGAGAGAGGGAGTCACAGACCGAAACAGGCTCCAGGCTCCCAGCCGGCAGTCAGCACAGAGCCTGACATGGGGCCCCGAACCCACGAACCGCGAGATCATGAACTAAGCGAAAGTCGGACGCCTAACCGACTAAGCCACCCAGGCGCCCCACCTTCCAGTCACTTTTAAAGCACCAACTTCCCCATATAGAAGTGCCCCTATGTAAAATATCTGGAGTGGGTTCTGTTCTTGGACTTGAATCCAGCTGGTACACTGATGCTTCTGTAGAGCAAAGAGAAAGAACTAACTCCATACTAGATGACTTTATTGGGCCACTTATATAGTAGTATCATGTGAGATGATGATTTCCCTTATGATGCAAGCCAGTTTTAGTTGGAGTTTTCTGTTTCTTAGAACTGAAGGCGACTTCAAGGGATGCTGACAACAGAGATGAGAAGGAACAAACCTGAAAGCTCTTGGGGAAGCAGGGGCAGAGTGGGGAGGTGTTTAATTTGAGATTGTCTCTTAGATGTTGAAGCACAGGCTTCCCAGGGGGAGGGTGGCTTTTGGCTATAGAAGTTTAAACATGAACAGAAAGGTTGGGTCCGTAGAAGCAAAGCTAAGATAGGTCAAGAGCTAGCCTAGAGGCATGGCCAAGAGAGGGACCACTTTTTAATTTCCTTAGTGACTTTGAAGCTTTTTTGGCCTCTTTATAAAGCAGTCTTCTTTTCTTTTTTGACAAAAGCACTGAATTTAAAAGTATTTAATTAAAGGACAGGTTCTTACAGAACTTCAGATCTGTTTTATTCACGCAAAATGTAATATAAATGAAAGATACTTGCCAAATGCCCATTAAAGGAATGATAACCCCCCTCCCATAAAAGAGTTGATCCCGTTGCTAGAAGTACACTCATCTGCTTGGGTTTGCATCCTCTCTCTAGGGTCCTAGTAGGAGCCTCTTACACATGCCTGTATTTAGAAAAATGTCACCACCAACTTTTACTCCTGCATAGGAAATGCATCTTTGGTTAAAGAGCATACATGTCCATCTTGCCAGACGGCCAGTTTTAACTTTACTCTCCACACTTCTACTTATTCTAGATGTAAGCTTTTTACCTTATTTACATGCATTTGGAAGTGAATTGTTCTAACACTGACCTAAATTCTAAACAGACTTTTGAAAAGACTGGAAAAAAATCAATATTCAGTGGCATTCTTTGGTAGAGAAACAATTTGTACTTTTTTTTTTCTCTTTGGCATAGCCCACTGTTCCTCAGTATAATTGACGTGTGGCACCACTTACCTCTGACAGCATGGGCATGTTAACTACTTCCAGATGACATCATTTCAAGATCTGCCTTACAGGGGACCTTCCTAGGCTTTGGTGGTCATCTTATGGAAGAGGCAGAGTAAAGCTCAGGGAGAACTAGATAACCTCTGGTGTGATGTATATAGAACACAAGATTTTGGTTAAATAAATTTAGACATGCAAAATTCAGCATATCTGAGAACCAATGATGAAATCCGAAGTGGAAAGAACTTTTTTTAAATGTTGAGCTTTCTTCCTTAACCAGGTGATTGTGACCAGTCTCAACCTCAGTGATTGCTGACATAAACAAATGAATAACTGAAATAAATAACTATATTATATGTAAGGCATGGTGCTTGCTATCTTACCTGTACTTCACATATCCTTATGAAGTAATATTAGTACTGTTAATAATATTAGTACTATTTCTATTTTACAAAAGAAGAAACTGAGGCTCAGAAAGATTAAGTCACTTTTCTGAGGACATACTCGAGTACAAGGCAGAAATAGGATTTGAACTCAGGTCAGCTTGGACCTGAATCACACCTTCTTTGTATCATCAAAACACTAAAAATAGTATCTGTCTACTCATCTTTAGATTCTCCTTGGAAGAAGACCCTCTTACTTTCCTCAGTCATTCCTTTGAGTCCTCTGGTTCTGATGAGAAAGTAACATAAATGGTACACAAAGCTGGAGGAGACTGTGGTGATTATTTAGTTCATCCTGTGTTCTAGGGAAGAACTTTGCAAGGTATTCTGGTGACTTGGGTGATTGGGACTTCCTCTGCCTGTCTTTTTCACTTAGAGATCCACACTGCGTGCTTGCATATATGCTACATGCTCAGGAAAGTCCTGATGTCGAACACAGCGTTTTCCAAATCTCTTTGAACATGGCCTTTTGTCATCATTCTATGGAGGTAGCCCAACCCCCTCAGATCACAAGAGAGGACATTGAGAATAGAAAAGTCAAGAAGGTTCTTCTTAGGACACAAGCTTTCTGTTGCCTATAAAACCATAAAAGTCAGCCAAAATTGGACTATTTGAGTTGGGTGATTCATTAAGTATATGATCAAAGACACTGAAACAAAAGTTCTTTAACATTGCCAGCCTTTTTTTCAGAAGGCACCTGTCAAAGCAGTCAGCTTAAAAGGCCACTTTGGGCAATAATTACCTTATTTGAAGAAAGGGGTGGTGGGGAGTACAGTAAATATGTCATGAGCTTATTAATATGTCATGAGGTTATTTCTGGCTGCTGTAGTGGGTTAGGAGCCAACACAGAGGAAGGGGAGGGACCAGAGTGTGAAGAAGAGCTTTACTCCCAGGTCAGAGTTCTGCAAATGCAGCCAGGCAAGCAGAGAGTAGGGCCTGCGAGTCCCTTGGGTGCCATTTTCACTTTTTTCTTGTTCTGACTCTATCCTGAACTGTATTTATTTGCACACAAGCCATTTTCGGCAGCGTTTAAGAAAACCATTAACCACTTGCTTCTGTTTTTCCCATAATGTATATCCAGCCCCTTCTCTGTTCTGCTTTGCCAGACCTGCTGGGATTTGGAGGCCTTTGGAACAGAAACCCTAAGGATTGTAATCCTTCTAGTTATTTGGCCGAGAAATATCTTGACTTACTCTATTTTATTCTCTCTTTAGTAATAAGGCAGGTTTGTTGTTTGCTCTTGTTGTTTTACATTCCCTGAGACTCCCTTATAGAGTCAAAATAGAAAATTATTTTACTTTTGAAATCATATTTTATGGAGCTTAATACCCTCTGAGATGCATGAGATGACATGAAAAGTTCAAATGCAGTCTCTTCTGACAAATTCCTTGTGCGAATGACATTAACCGAAAAGCTAATATTTCTTTTCAAGCTCTTCTGCTGAATTTAGAAAATCGGGCCCATTTTGATATAGAAGGAGGAGACGAAATGTCCTGACTGAAGCAGCATTTCTGTTCTGTCATTTTTTTTTTAAATGTTTATTTAGTTTGAGAGAGAGAGTGTGTGGAGGCGGGGCAGGAGGAGGAAGGAGAGGGAGACTCTCAAGCAGTCTCTGCACTGAGTGTGGGGCTTGAATTGTACAAACCGCGAGATCATGACCTGAGCCAAAATCTAGAGTTGGACACATAACTGACTGAGCCACCCAGGCTTCCCTCTGTCGTTTTAACCTCTCTCTCTTCCTCCCCCTGCTCCTTTACTGCATCTAGAGCAGATTTAACACTGTGTGAGGCTCTCCCAGCTCAGAAGCCTCTGAGTCCACTGTGCGGACCAGCGCCGGCTGTCTCGAAGGAGAGGGAACATTTCTAGGTTGGCAGTGAGAGTGTACAAATCAGTCATCAGCTGAAAGACAAAGCTTAGAAAACCAAGCAACGAAGGCAGACTCAAAGAACTTGAAGAAGCACCACAAATGTTAGCAAGATCCTTTGGGCCAGGAGGCCTCTGTGCTCCAGACCGTGAGATGGAAGAGGGAAGGGTCAGGCCCTTTGTGGGAGATAGGTACTTTGCATCCACATCCGGCCAAGGGTTCATATAACACAAATTCTAGCGATAGGGTGGGGACAGCCCGGCTGGCGGTGAGCGCTGAATAGGCAGAAAATAAAGGCAAAAAATAAAGACAAAACACACACACAGGAAAACTGAACAACAGCCCCCTTGATGGGCACTTCATTACTTAACTGACTTTTGGCTACAGTTGCCGAGAACCAGCCCTGAAGGGAACTCTGAATTAGTTTTCAGCAGCCCTCACACAGTTGTTTACTCTTACGCAGAATCTTAAACTGTGTCTAAACCTCTGATCTCTGTCAATTCAAAGGGACATCCCCCAAATAATTTGGGTAAAAACATAACGCTTGGGGCGCCTGGGTGGTTCAGTCAGTTAAGTGTCTGACTTTGCCTCAGGTCATGATCTCAGGGTTCCTGAGTTGGAGCCTCTCAGTGAGCTCACTACTGTCAACACAGAGCCCACTTCAGATTCTCTGCCCCTCCCCCCATCTCTCTCTCTCAAAAATAAACAAACATTTTAAAAAGCATAGCACTTTATGACAGAACCAACCCAAGGTGGACTCACTGAATTAGCTTTTAACTAATTTTATTGGCATGATACATATGGTCAAATTTAGGCAAAGCTAGTCTCCAAATCTATAAAATTGAATTAAGGTTAAATTGAGCAATCTGTCAAAGCAATCAAACCGGTATATACATAAAGATGAAATCTTGGAGAAATTTTTAAAGAGGTATTGGCTACTCAAAACGACCTTTCAAAACTTCCCCAGAATTGTGTGTGTGTGTGGGGGGGTGGTATATGCGTGTGTGTGTGTGTTTTAATTAAAGGATTGAAATTAATGTACCTAGTCAAATAATCCTGCCTTTTCAAAGCAAACTTACAACACCAACGCAGAGGAAAACCTTTCTGGTATTTATAAGAGATGATACTGAAAAGCGATCTGCATATAGGGAGTCTATTTTAATCTCTTTCTTGGTAGGTTATTCTGATAAGAGTATGAATTATATATCTGTATTTTTATCTGTAAGAAAACCCATCTATAACCAGATAGTTTACTGTGAAACTCTGTCTGTGTTACATGCTCTGGATGTGTAAATTGATTCGACCACGACGACAGAATCCTCCGTGTTAAAAAAAAAAAAAAAAAAAAAAATTAAGGCTTTTAAAGCTCAAAATGTGTTTAATCAAATAAGCCTTTTGCTAGATTTATAAATATTATCCAGATTTATTTTCAAATGCATGTAAGATATCAGTGTTTTTAAAGGATTTATTCACATATTATAAACCCAACGTGAATTATCACTCATATGTCTTAGTTATATATTTAGGCATAAATATAGGAGAGGCCTATATTCCAAAACTGTTTCATTTCCTTATATAAAGAGTAGTTTTTCACTAGGCGGTTTCACATTTCCAAAGGGTGCCAAATTAAAGAGGATAAAATATAATTTCATTGAATTTAGCCCTAAAGAGGCACCCTGTGGCTGGGGCTGAAAGCTGCCTTCAGCATTCTTTAGTGCCCAAGTGCTGGATATTTCCTGCCTTGTATCAGTCCTGTGGCTTTTGTGTTAATTCCTTGAAGTGAGTTACCAGTGGGGTGGGTACCACATGCACCTTTGGGAGAATAGACTCTATCCGGAATTCTTTATCATTTAAGAAGGTACCAGAGTCCTGGGCAGCTGGGTACCCGAGATTCTGTTAGGCTGATTTAGAATTCTTTGCTCTGGACAATTCAGCCTGACTCCTAATTTTACCACTTTCTTTTTCTTCTTTTAACATAATGTTAAAAGTTTTCAGAGTGAAAATAAAATACTTCAAGATGGGCTCTCAACTAAAAAAAAAAAATCCACATTTATCTTTTTATAAATTTGGAGTTGAAAATTTGGGTGTGAAAGCTGCCGCATCTCACATTTCTGTCTTGCTAACATATTTAATTATACATGGCAGATCAGAGGAAGTTAGCTCAGGGTAAGGCTAATTAAAAGATGTTTCTTTATAGGTACTATTAGCTGAATAGAAAGTGTTTGGAGTCTGATATTCTGTGTTTCTACCCTGATTGCTAAGGCAGGCATAAAAAGGTCAGAGGAGGTCTGGTCCTCTGCATTTTAAATATAAGTCCCAGGAAAGTGGAGAAAACTCAAAATACCTCAATCCCAAGAAATAAGAGTGTTTATCTGTTTCTAATTGCATCACATATTCTCTTCCATGTTGGGATAGCACACAAAAGCTATGTTACTCGTATGCAAGATTATTGACAAATTGTGTGTATGTGCCTGCACACCTGTGTGTATTCATTGCTAAATTCTATGCAGTAGCAGTAAAATCCTAACAATTCTAAACTAAGATTGAGATAAGGTGTAAGGTAGGTCAGGCAGCCTATACTCTGAACCAATGTTTGCCTGGCACTTAAAAGAAAAACAATCATTTGTTACATTAAGCCTTTTCCTGGAGAGTTTTGTACCCAAACAACAACCTCATCATTGTTTGATACAGAGGAAACAGACTGAGTGGTCTTAATTAAAAAGTGCTTTGCTGTACAAGTGTGAAATACGGGAGCAGTCACCCAGCCAGATGTTGAAGCACACAAATTAGGCTTAATTGAGCTGTTTTATTGTTGGATTTTATTTTATTTCAAAATGCACTAAGACAGTAAGAGCTTCAAGAGGGGAAATTAAAGAACCCTTTTCGATTTTGGATTTAGCTGCTTAAATCTGGTGGAGTTTATTTATTTTATGCTTTTACTTAAATTCCAATTAGTTAACATACCATGTAATATTTTCAGGTGTAGAATATAGTAATTCAGCACTTCCATACAGCACCCAGTGCTCATCACAGCAAGTGCCCTCCTTAATCCCCATCATCTATTTCACCCATTCCCCATCCCCTTCCCTGTGGTAACCATTAGTTTGTTCTCTATAGTTAAGAGTCTCTTTCTTGATTTGCTTCTCTTCCCCCTACCCTCTCTCTCTCTCTCTCTCTCTTTTTTTTTTTTACCAGTTTTGTTTCTTAAATGCCACATATGAGTGAAACCATATGGTATTTGTCTTGCTCTGACTTATTTCATGTAGCACAATACTCTCTAGCTCTATTCATGTCAGAGCAAATGGGAAGATTTCATTGTTTTATGGCTGAACAATATCCCATTATATATGTGTGTACACACATACACACACACACACACACACACACACACCCACCACATTTTCTTCATCCACTCATCAGTCAGTGGACTTTTGGTGTTTCCAAAGATAATCTCTCTCTTCTTTATGAAAAGGAAGTTCTGTTCCTCTGGCAACTAATTCTAATGGATTCTTGGTGATAGAAGAAGCTAAATTTGAAGTCAACTTCAGTGAAATAGCTAATGTCTCTGGTTTTGATTACAGATAGTAAAATAAAATTTGATCTGGCTTACAGGGATATCAGGAAAGGTCTCCACTTCTCTTCCTTTTTCCTTTTTATTAAATTTATTTATTTATTTTGAGTTTTACTTATTTATTGTTTATTAGATTTATTTATTTCCGAGCATGAGTGGGGGAGGGGCAGAGAGAGAGAGAAAGAGAGAATCTCAAGATCATCAGGGGTCTCAATCTCACCAACCATGAGGTCATGACCTAAGCCTAAATCAAGAGTCTGACACCAACCAGCTGAGCCACCCAGGCACCCCTCTCTTTCTGATCTCACATTTGAAAAAAGTCATTAATTGAATTATGCTTTATTTGTTATTTTTCCTGGGAGTTCACTTCAATCGGTCCATCGTTATTCTTTTATTGTCACTACAGATTACATTGCATTTCTCAGTGGCGCTCTTTCTCTCTCTCTCTCTCTCTCTCTCTCTCTCTCGTAGAAGCTAGTTGATTGTCATAACAATATAATTTAACTGATGCTCCATTAAAAATGTTTACATTACGTGTCCAAGTCAGTCTTTACCTAGTCTTGATGTAAAGTCATTCCCTACTCTTGATGTCTTAGTCATTTGGAATGGCTAAGGTCATTTCAAAGATTATCACAACCAAGGTACCAAATAAGGACGTTAAACACCAGATAGAGTTCTCTACATCATGTAGGTTCTAGCACAGAGTTAGCATTTAATGAACATTACTTGGTTGATGATGGGTTCAGGAGGTAACCTTCTCAAGGCTACATGGCCACTCATTGGTAAAAAAACTAAAAGAAAACTTACCCTTGGTGTCATGTTATTTAGTCTGCCACTGGTTTGGTGGCACATCCACCCTCCCTCCCAAAGTGAGTTCGGATTTTTGTGTTGTAGCATAGTTGGAAGAAAGTCTACCTTTCTCTTAACAAAATCATTTAGGGATCAAAGGACAAAAATTTGAAACAGGAATGTGAGCACATATCTGATAAAAGTTCCATTTATGCACAGAAATTGCCTTTTCTCTGCCTAATATGTACCTGTAGGCAGGGGGTCAAGATATGCCTTCTAACTCAGAAAATTATCTGCTTTTTACAAGTGTTAGTGTTGTACCCATGCAAGACATCATTAAAATTGGTTGTAACAATATGCAAATAAAATACAAAGGGAAACACATTAGTGGGAGGAGGCAAATATAGACAATATAATAATCAAGTAAAAATAAGTATATAGGGATGGTCCTCCCTTTTCACATGATGCTGGGTAACTCTGGGAGAAGAGAACTGCCTAGAAAAAGAATGAGCTGGATCTAGCTGAGAAGTGCTCTTTGGTCCCCTCCCCACCTTTTATTCTAAATATGAGATCATAAGCTTCATAATTTTCATACTACAAGGGTAAATAATATTAATTACTACCTGTGGTCAAAAAGAAGAAGTTTGGGAATTGTTTGACTTTTGACATTTCCCTTGTAGAGGATCTCAAGTGTGCAGTGAAGATAAGCCATGAAATGTATCCTTGGCTATAATAGTGATTTTATCTTATGTGGACTCATGTGTTTTGGTATGTAAGTGTGTCACTTCTCCGTATTTTTTTTTAAATTATACTGCACATCCTTTTTATTTTATTCTCCCTTGAATCCTGTAATGGTCTTCGTGACAGTGGTTTTTAGGAACCTAAGAATGGAAAAGAAATAGAGCTCTACAGAAGGAGTGTTATTGCCATGGGTGAACTTTATTGCTAAGAGATGCTTTCTTACATTACGTATACATTTTTAAGTTATTAATCATTTAGCATTAATTGTCCAAAAGTCCTTAATGAGCATGTCAGGAATTTGGTATCCGAAGATTCTTACATGTGTTTTCATGGGGAGTTTTGAACGGTGACTCTTTAAGCCCAGGGTCCTGGAGGCTCTCCTGGAAACACAAGTAAAAAATCAACACAAGGAAGAAATCGCTGATCATTTCGGACTAAATGTTTCCATAGAGGTAGAAGCAAAAGTAGAAAGCCTAGCTCCTTTACGCAGTGTTGCTTTCCCTTTGCTCTCACGTCTCACCTGGGATACATTTATCTTTTATGCTAAACGATCCGCTATGCAAAGCAGTTACTCACGCATGCTGCTCCCAGCATTGGAAACCCTCAGCAGGATCCTCCACTGAGCCTAGCAGTTGGAATATGGAGGGTGCTCAATAAATGGTTGTTAAATTGAACTCACTCATTTATCTAACATTTCTATTGTGTGCCACGCACTGAGTTCAAGATAAAGGTGTGTTTGGTCTTGGATCATGCGCTTCTGGGATCATTCACAAGGAGGCAGATATTTTAACAAATTACTGCTGCATTAACTTTGCCTTGGAACAAAGATTCTTTTGAACTCCTAGAGTTAGTAGCAGTTACACTAAGTCTTGAGCAGGGTGGGACTTGAGTGGAGGAGAGGTGATGAATGTCCCAGTGAGAGGCAACAACTGATGTAAAATTCCAGAGACAAGAAGAACAGTAACTCGTGCAGCAGTAGTGGCTCAGTGGGCCATATGTAGTTAGTCCATGTGAGAGAGTACGGGTAGATGAGGCTGAAAGGAGTGCCAGGGACCCAGATAACGGCATACCTTGTAATATGTTGGAACTCGAGTTCGTTTGTTCATTCATTCCAAAGTGCTTGTTTGAGTATCTGTGATGTATTCCAGGACTATTGGAGATGCAATGTCAAACAAGACTAATAAGGTCCATGTCCTCATGGAACTTAAATTCCAGTAGGGGAAAATGAAAATAAATGAGTGAATATATAAGGAAGATAATTACTGATTATGGTAAAAAAAGAATACCAGGAAGGAAAAAATAGCAGGAATGGAACGAAGGCAGGCAGAGGTGCTTGTAGAAAGGGTAGTCAAAGAAGATGTTCCGAGGAAGACACTTAGCAGAGACTTGGAAGATGACAAAAGCCAGCTGTGGAAAGGTGACAGAAGGGACCTTGGACCTCTGACCCAGTGAGTGCTCACCTGTGAGAAGAGCCTGGAGCCTAGGGTTGGTGAGAGAGAGTGGCCGGAGGTGCACACGGCCATCTGGACAGGTGCCACATCACCTCACAAGGGCTTGTGCGCTCGGTTGCTTATTCTCAGTCCAGTGGAAAGCCATTGATACACATGGTGGAAGCGATGTGATTGATAATCGTATAAAGATACCCTGGTTGCCGTATACAGAAGGAAAGAGTGAGACAAGAGTGGGGACAAAGAGAAAAGTTAGGAGAAGATGTAACAATCCTAAGATAAGAGGCAAAGGTTGTCTGGGCTGGTAGTTTGAGATGGAAAGAAGTAGATGGTTGCAGTCTATATTTTGGAAGTTGAGCCAACAGGAATTTGAACCAGTGTATATTTCTAGCCTGTAGAATCAGGACCGTAGCCATAATGACTTTGTATGTAACTGTAACTGCCTTTTTTTTTTTTTTTCTGGGGGGAAGTAGTTCTTTGATGTCACATGTGCACTAACAGGAGAAGCAAATAATGTGAAACAAGGACATACTTGTCTTTGCTTCAATTTTGTCTGATTGTCATAGCTGATGGTATATCTCTAGCCTGATGACCTTTTAGTTTTGGGGATAGGAAAGAAGTCGTGGTGTTACCATGAATAATAGAATGAATTCATTCCAACACCCAAGTAACCTTGTGTTCTCAGCTACCTCTACTCCAAGACAGAACAATCCCAATGGTTTTTGATGCAGGAACAGAAAGGGAGCTCCCTGGAATGATGGGACCTGAACCACTCAGAGTCAGTGTGGCCTGAAAAGGCAGAAAGCTTCCCAAATATGCCTGCAGGTGGAACAACTTAGGATTTTTTTAATGTTTATTTATTTATTTTGAGACACAGAGGGAGAGAGAGAATCCCAAGCAGACTCTGTGCTATCAGTGCAAGACTCAAAGCAGGGCTCCATCTCATGAACCATGAGATCATGACCTGGGCCAAAATCAAGAGTAGGTTGCTTAATCAACTGAGCCATGCCAGGAACCCCCAACTTAGAATTTTTAAGAGACCAGTTTTTATCAATAAAATAATTCTGGGCTTGTCTAAATGCCAAAAGCAAATGATTTTGTTTGCACCTGGGCACCAATGAAGAATTTAATGGTTTTAAACAACAACAAAAAGTTCATAACAGCACTTCCTGGCTAAAAAAGAAGGTTTTTCAGCCCCACCATGAGCCTGGTGAGAACAGATTGTCCAGTTGGCCATCTCGTCAAGGTCAGAGTCATGCTCTCAGCCAAGGAGCCTCCAGACTGTTATTATTAGAAACCTTGACTAGAAACCTGGATAAATTATCAAAAGGCAAAGATGGTGACTGGAGGGCCTTTCAGATTTAACAAAGACTCATAGTAGAAGCAAGTGTGGGACATGTTCTGGCAACAGTATATAATTCTTACTTGGCTGGAGTATTGAGTTTGGGGGCATAGATAGGAGGTACAAAGGGCAGTTGAGTGGTACTGGAGAAGCCCTGAGTTCCAGGGTCACCAGATGGTCTAAGCAATCTACCATATCATAGTACCAACCTTTCCACATTAGAAGTCAGGACAAGTGTAAGATGAGAAAAAGTAATAAGTACTGAGCTAACAGTTTATTGGAGGCTATCCTAGAAAACGGGCCAGACAGATACCAAATGGACATAATACACATCACAGGGGAGATGTGCTCTCTGTGCCCAGATGCTCTGGGCTCTAGGGGGTAATTCTCTACTCAGTCTGTTCAGACCCATTTTGAATGTCAAGGAGTAAAGTTTCTCCTTCTTATTCTTCCCTGTTCTCCATCTTCAGTTTGGATTGCTGGGAGGTCTCCCAGACCACAGGATACTGGATTTTCTAGAGAGGGTGAGCCAGCCCCACATGGAGCTGGTATTGAGACTGAGGTTTGGGGGGTGCTCACCAGGGAAGGTCTGCACTTGATCCTGAAGTCAGCTTTCAGCTGGACACTTGGCCCTCTAGACAGGGATCTTTTTGCAAGTCTCGTGTTTTTTTTTTTTTCTTTCCCTCTGTTCCCTAGAGTTATGTCCTATTGTCTCTTTTTGTCCTTTCCCCAGCTTTAGCTTTTCCTTGTCTCTGGGGCATAATACCGTTTGCTCTGCAAACATGCTGTGAGACTTGTGCTCTTTATTTATCCAGCATTGTGTTTCTTTGAGTCTCGCACTTCCTTTGAGTCCATGTACCTGCTTCAGTTTGAACAAGAGAGAAGGGAGGAAAACACATAGCAATGACACAGAAGCCTGGTGACAGACTGTCAGTGAGAAAGGAAGGTACACAGGAAACAATCTGCCAAACTGATGACCCCTTCCGGGTATATACTTGTCAACCCTAGTTTACCTGTGATTCTCTTCGTTCTGAAGCTGGCAGACGAGGCGGCAGTTTGGAGGAATTTTGAGAGCCCAGGGTAAGAAACACGGGCCCTGGAATTTAATCCTGACTGTTGATGATTTGGTGATATGCAAGGACAAAGTCCGTAACCTTTTGTAGGACTCGATTGATTTCTCCTCTTCAAAATGTAGTAGTTGCCCCAGATGAGGCCCATGTGGATGGTCCTTTGGGGAGTTAACAGGCTATGGTTTAGGCTTTCTCAACCCATGAGACAATGGATTTCTCTGGTTCTTCAACATGCATGCATAGCTGGTTACCTAGGAAAAAAATCTGTATTGAAATAGCCAAGAATTGGATTTAGTTCCTTCAACTGGGGCTGTCCCTGCCTCTGCTTGGCCTCCTGTAAGCAAATAAATAGCCTTTCTCCTGAGCAAAGCTCATTTGTGATATTGCACTTCCAGAAGAGGAAGAATATGCATCTCAAATAATTTCTTGAGGTTTTATTCACTGTTAGTTTAGTGCTGTTATATTTAGCCACATTTTAAGCTCTCCAATTTCCTTTGAAATGCACAGGGGAGGGAAATGAGGAAAGCAATTGAAAAACAATAGAAAAGTCATTTAGAATAACAAGAGAAAGGGTTGGTGAAACCTACAAATGTTTGGGAAATACTTCAAGACTTTCTACAAAGCCTTAAACACACCACCTGTTTCTCTCATTTGAGGCTTAAATGGGATGTATACACTGCTTTCAAAGCTATCAGGAGCTATAGAAGTTTTGCCTTCCGGTGAATAAATGTACGAAATGCATCATCCACACTGCCTTACCTTCCCGGCTTCAGACCTTTTTGAAGATAAGGCTTTATCTTGGCTTTCTACTTCCTGCTTCATTAATTGCCCAGCTAAGCTAATGAAGCCCATTTGGTGTTGTGAACATTCAAAGCCTCATCTGCATGAAAGCCACTGTCCCTTAATTATATAAGACAGATATTAAAAAATAATCCCCTGCCTCTAACCACGATCAGGCAACTGGGGCTGAATCCTGAAATTTAAGCTAGTTCAGAGCCGGGCTTTTCATGCTTATGACCATTTGCTGTTCTTAAAACACTGTGGCACCTCCTTCCAAAGTGTCATC
The DNA here is from genome assembly GCF_008692635.1 of Crocuta crocuta. Taxonomy (NCBI): domain Eukaryota; kingdom Metazoa; phylum Chordata; class Mammalia; order Carnivora; family Hyaenidae; genus Crocuta; species Crocuta crocuta. Next base: position 853,626 of record NW_027529442.1, on the reverse strand, counting down.
TTTCTCTGTTTCACTCTTCCTCACCTGCAAGTGATAGTGAGGGCCCCAGTGCACCTAGCTACCACCCTGTTTGCTTTGTGACACGAATCCTCCAAGTTAGGGATCATGATTTGGGAAATCTGATCTGGGTTTGGCAGCCCTTTTCCTTTCACGGGTGTCTTATTACATTTTGACAGGTGTCTGACATGAGATGCTGTCAGAGCTAGGATTTAACCTTGGAATGCCACCTTCAATTAGGGTGTTTCTGGATAGGAAACAATGAAATGGATCTGAGTGTTTGATGCCTCAATATTGTTGTATTTAATTTCATTTCTGTACCAGATGTACTGCCTGTGTGGGCATTTTTTTTTCAGGTGCTACAAAAATAGGTGCTGGCTGTGTTCTGTCACTAGAACTGTGAGTTTGATGAGCTGTTCTTAGTGAGGAAGTCAGATGAAGTCGGGCTGTCATCCTAAAATATATGCCACGGAAGGCAGATCTGCTATTGTTTTGATACCTTCACACTTAATGGGGTTTTAATTTATCATAAATGTCTAGACTGCTAATAGCAATGAAACCTCATTAGAAATCATTCTCTGAATATATGACATATAATAAAATAAATGATTGAGAACTTGAGATGAAGGAAGGGCTGTCAGTGGATAGACTCCGTTCATCACTGTGCACCGTGTGAATGCAGATGTTTGTGGAGAATGTATCCTTCTCCTCCATGTTACTTGGTTGTTTGTTTGTTTTTGGTTTCCTGACTTTTTTTTTTCTGAGCGTACATATATTTAGCTCTGCCTAGCAAGACAGGTATGATTCTCACACCTTATAATATATGCACTTTATACAAATGAAGGGACCTCATTTGTCCACATGATAGTTTGGAGCTAGACAGATAACAAAACAACAACAACAAGAAAGAAGAAAATGCGAAATGCTCATCCTTTTATTAGGCAGAATACAAACTCTCTCCCTCCATCCAAAGATGTCCTAATCCCTGGAAATTGAGTAAGTGTCATTACATGACAATGGGGAATTAAGGCTGCAGATGGAATTGAGGTGGTTAAATGGATGACCTTAAAATAGGGAGGTTATCTTGGATTATCCCAGTGGACCTGGTGTAATCACAGGAGTCCTAAAAGTGGAAGAGGAGGTTGGAGGAGGAGATTAGGGTGGTGCCCTCTGAAATGGACTTGACCTACTATTGCTGACTTTGAAGATGGACAGAGGGAGTCATGTGTTCAGGGTTGTAGGCGGCCTTTAGAAGCTAGAAAAGAAGCCTCCAGATAGGAACTCAGCTCTGCCCACACCTTCATTTTAACCCAGTGAGACCCAGGTCAGACTTCCAGCCTATGGAAGAATAAGATGAAATTTGTGCTGTTTAAAGCCACTAAATTTGTGGTAATTTGATACAGCAGTTAGGAAGCTAAGACAGTACCTCCCAAGTGAAGCAGTAATTTCCTCATTGTCTTGCCCCCATTCATATTTGGGCCTAAAGCACAGTTCTTCTTCCGTTTGGAATTTTCTTCCTCATTGATAACAGATGTCTCTGGCCCCAAGTCAGTTCTAGCATTAAATATGTTCAGTTTGAATAGATGCACAAGCTGTTTTCTTCTCTCTGATCCCTGATATTACACGAAAAATTACTTATAGGCAGCTTTTAAGACCCTTAGCACTAATATTTTTTTTTATTTGCTTACCAGGTTCTTTGTTCACAGTAGATGTTTATATTTTTACTATTATTTTGCTGCTCCAGGTAGTTCAGACATCTTAGCCCATCTTGTTAGATTTAGGATGAATTGGCCTGAGTTTCTGCCACCTTTTCCTTCTGCTCCTTAATACTCTCCTGATGGTTTCTTGTAAACTTTGTTCATTCTCTCCTCATTCTTTGTCTGAGATAAATGTTTGGTATAAGAAAAGCAATCCTGGATTGAATCAATTGAGAAATATTACCATGTTTTACATGGTTTTAGTTTAAACTTGGGCCCTAACCTAGAAATTATATACTAAAAAAAATGACCTTGCAAATCTCATATGTCATCCCTAACGTAATACAAAGACATAACATTGTTTTCTATATCTACTATAGCCAGTCTCTCCTCTGTCTTTGGCACAGATCACTATTTCTAGAGTTAAGAATCAAATGAATTTGGCTGTGTTCTGGGGCCATGTCCTATGAAGACGAAAAATCTTGATGTAATGAATTCTCACATGGTACCAAGCAGATATAATTAAGTCAGTGTAAAACAATTGCATTTATGAAAGAGCTATGCTGTACAATACTTCCTCCCTTCCTTTGATTCATTTACGGTTATATATTGAGTGTTTGCTGCTATATTCCAGGCACAACTTCTGAGAATGGTGGTCATTATTTGGTTACAGGTTATCTAGAGGAAATTGTTTCTTAAAAGACCTTTGGGGTTTTTTGTTTTTTTGGTTTTTTTGGTTTGTTTGTGCTCTGTGTGTGTGTGTGTGTGTGTGTGTGTGTGTGTGTACCCAACTACCAAAGGGCAATGCCTGATGCCAGTCAGCAGGTTGAATGTACCATGGCATACCTCCAAACCAACCTAATTCTCTTCTATACCTGAGAAGCTCTAGAGAGGAGTATTCTACCAGATGCCACGGAACCCTCAACAACTCCCCTACCCTTGATCACCCTGGCTTGTCACTTGTGTTCGGCCAGCAGGCTCTAGAACCTGGTCAGGGGTATTTTACGTGACGTTTTGGCAACAACAGCAGAGAGTTTTGTTTTTGTTTTTGTTTTGTTTGTTTTGTCTTACTATCTTGTCAGCCAGCCAAAGACCCTTCCTTCCAATTAATCTGTCCTCAAAGCAATTTTCTTCCAGCAGAGCAGCCTTCCCAGACAGGTTTCAGCAGAGTCCAGGAAAAGTCAGCTTGTGAGAATGAAAATTCTCAACTGCCTGGTCATTGTGTTTCTTAAGGTTTGTCTGCTTCACCTAAGTTATTTGCATTTGCAAAGATCTCTTTAATAAATAGGCTACTGTGGAGCAGTGCCTTTTCCGAGAGGAAACTCTCTATCGCTGTGTCAGTAAGTTAGGGCCAAGAAGTTAACGGTTCTCTGGTTGTCTCTCAGGATGGGTAGGATGAGACACGTTTCAAAACGTTATTCATTGTTTCATTCCTGCTCCATCTTGCTTTGCTCATTGATTTCCTTCACGTCTACCATGAGGACTTTACTACACCCCAAACTCAGAGAGCAGATCTTTCTCACAGCAGGTCCACAGGCCATTGGCTTCTAAGAAGCAATAATGCTTATCTCCTCTGATCTGTGTTTTACTCAAAGCCTCCATGGTCTGATCGGTAGCAGGTACATGCTGAGCCCAGCATCACAGGAACCCATCAAAGACACTTTACATCATGTCAGCACTCACCTATCCAAGATGTCAGCCTGTCAGTCTTGGTAGAAAGCAGAGAGAGGGTTGCCATCTTCACTTCATTGGTCATTCTAAGAGGCTCCCTTCTCTTCAATTACTCATGGGTGTCAGAAGGAGAAAGAGAAAACACTGAAGAGGTATTATATGCTGTGGCACTTCAAAGGTGATTACTTGTTCTTCCCATCAATCATGTAAAGAAAATTCTCCTAGCTCACTTGATAATCCTATTTTTCCTTTGAGGAAGGAGACTGACTTGCTGCCAAAGGAGCCACCAAATTAGCAGTGTCATTACCAGCTTTTGAACTCATGAGGGCTTACTTAGTATTCCCACACTGTAGAGGGTTTGAAAAATAATTTCTCCAGTGGTGGGTATGAAGACGGGGCAGTGACAATGTTTCAGGAAACAAATTGGAGATTAGTTTTTCAGATTTGCAGGTAGTCTTGGTTGGGCACTTAGTGAAGGGTTAAATTTGTTTCTAGAATTAAATGATGCAAGGTCATATAGATTGTTGTTATTGCTGCCTTGTGTGTAGCCGTGCTCAGATTATTTTTGTTTCTGAATCAAGGGAGAATATTCACTTTTATATATGTAAAGCACATATATATACATATATGTATATATATACATACATAATACACATACATACATACATACATACATATACATAAATACCGTGTGCCTGGCACACAGTAGGTGCTGTGTGTCAGTGCTGGTTGCTATAGGTATTGCTTTTATTGTTATTTCATCTATTTTAATTCACATATTTTTTGTTTCTTGTCCTGTCATCTATAGGTGAGTAAGCTGTTCACCCCGTCTGTAATGTAATGAGACTCATTTTGTTGTTGTTGAGACTTGATTTTATTATTTGGATTTGTGACCCAAAAGACCATCTGGCCAGCTAGCTGGCTCCCTTCCTTCCGTCCATCCATTCATCCATCTATCCAGCCTGCCATCTGCTCATTTATTCATTCAACATTTATTGAGCTTCATCTGGTTGGTGCCAGGCAGTGCACATACAATAGTGCACCAGAGTTCCTTCCTACTTGAAGCTCATAGTCTTTTGGGGATACAACGAAAACAACAACAAGAAAGGTACTAAACAGACCAGTAAAATTAGTATAAACTGGGGCAAGTACTCTAAAGAAGGTAAATGTGTCATAAAGCCAATGAAGATTAATTACCTGTGCTTATTAAGACCCCTGATTATAACTATAAGATACATTCTTGAACTAATCCCCCAATATTCAAAATCAACTTTGTGAAACCATTTGGAATTATGTAGACAGCTGTCATCCATCCCTCATTAAACAATGGACTCATGTCATAAATGACCATTCATGGTGGCCATGCCATCACAATTACCCTTGGGGCTGTTCTTGTAAGTCCCCAGATTTGTTTCAACCTCAAAGCACACATATGGGTAACTGACTAGCCTAAAAATACATTCTCTTGAAAATTTTGCCTTATGTACTCCATCCTGATCAAGTCTGAATATTTATTTCCCGATTCAACAAACGTTTATTGAGTATGTACCGTGTGCCAGGCACTTTCCATGTGTGAGCATGTAACAGCGAATGGTATGCCTACTACTAATTATGAGCCAAGCTCATTATCCAATTTAATATGTTTGTTAACATTTATAGTGAATGTTAAGCTTTAATTCTTATGTAACTGAAAGATGCATTGTCTTTAAATACAGTAAATAGAAGGGAATGGAGCAGCATTGCATCTGTAAGATCAGGCCGATCCTAAAAATGTCTATAGGAGAGGTTCATTCACAGTGTTTATTTATATAAAGAGAGGAATGGTCTCTGATGGCAGAAACCAGGGAAATGTTCCTGAAAAAGTCAAGACTAAGATGATTTGTGAATTATAATCAAGGTTTCCATGATATGATAATGCGGGGGTGAGAGGCACCTCAGATAGAGAGAGCATCATTTTATGCACCAAGTAACAGGCTCGGGGGGAAGAAACAACCAGCATGGCCATGTTGCTAATCAGTGAGGGTAGGGGACTTGAATGAAGGTCCTCTGATTAGCATTCAAATGCTTTTCTACTCTACCATGTGACCTTTCTAGAATCTTACCTCCAGCTGTAAACTTAATATTTAGAGCCACTTTTAACTGACAATTTACTTTATGTGAGGCACTTTCCACATTGTTTTTCATTTAGCCCCCCCAGCAACTCTGTAGATAAGGTAGTATTGCATATATACAAATGAGGCAACTTAAGTCAGAGGGGACAAGCAACTCATTCAAGGTCACACAGCCAGTGACTGCCAGATTTGATATGTGAACCATATTTGCCCGAAGGGCACAGGAGAGGTTGTCTTAAGGACTTTTGTGTAGTATCTCCTGTCCTGCTGCCCTCTTGCTGTGTTTTTGGCTTTTAACAAGTATATGAGTTTCTGAAATGACACCATTTGGCATCCATTTTCTATGAGAATGGTGGAAACTTTCTGGAAAAACATTATGGGGGGTACCTAAAAACTTTAGGATTTGCTTTGCCTTTGAAAGCACTGCAAGTCAAAATCCTTATGCTCAAGAAAGATATAGTAGGGGTGTCTGGGTGGCTCATTTGGAAGAGCATGTGACTCTTGATCTCTAGGTGTGCGTTCTCTACACACCACATTGAGTGTAGAGATTACTTAGAACATATACATAAACTTCAAGGAAGAAATAGTAAACAGTTTTGAACATTTAAACTCAAACACACATGCATGAGTTCTTGTTCTATTGATTTTTAGCTGCTTACATGAAAAGGAAGGATTTACTCTAAGTACCAAATGATGTCTTCTGGAACCCAAGTGAAGGCTTTCCTAAGGCCTTCGGGAGAACGTAGAGATGAAAATTTATAGAAACTTCGGTGCAGTGGTCTGTTCTCGGTCAAGTTCTCTCTGCAGATCTGTACCATTCTTTCTCTCTGAGGGCCATTGACTGCCTCTTTTTAGTCCACGTAAAGGACACAGGAAGGCCTACGTCTCCTGAGTGGATGTACTCCAAAATCCAGCTCACTCTCTTTTGTCCGTGCTGCAAATGCTGCAGGCATCCTAGCCCTTGGGAAAGGGAAATCCATTTCCAGAGAAGATACTGGGCCCACAACTCAAAAGATAGTGCCTTCCACACGTATGAGAGAAGACACAGTCTCTGTCCTTGGCATCTCATTAGGGAGAATGCCGACAGGAGGTGACTGAAATGACAATAAGGTCAGAGCATCTAGCACTTCCCTTATTTTGAGGATGTGAAAAGAACAGGCAAGATTGGTGCAGAAACCTAGCCCAGGAAAACTTCTAAATGCCTTGTATCACAGAATTTCGTTTTATGCTCACTAAAACAGCTGTCATGATTTCATATTCTTAGTGATTTCAGGGAAATTGTAAGTAGATGATAATGCGAGATACAAACACCCGGGTCTACACTCATCAGCATGTTACTCCTATCTCCTCCTCTCATCTTTCTGTCTTCACTGCCACAGATTTTCTGCCCCAACAGTAGTGGGTTATGATGCTCAACAAACAGTTCACAAAAGGAATGAATGATGCCAGAACTCCTTCATATCACCTGTCTCAGTTGTCGTTTTAACTTGTGTAATTATCTGACTACTGTCTGTTTGCCAGCCTAGGTTCTGAACACCATGAATCCCTTGCCTTCGGTCTAGTTTTTGGCACCTGGTGGGAGCTCGGTAATGTGTGAATGAATGAATGAATGATTCCTAGACCAGAGCATCCTTATTAAGCTCAGGTGGGAACTAGTAGAAGTCGTTTAACTTCCAGCATTTGTAAGACCCCAACCTCTATTTCCTTTATATTTTTCATTTTACAAAGGTAATATATGTTCTCATTGATAAATTCAAAGAGTGCAACACAGGGGTAAAGGTGAAAAAAGTAAAAAGCCAGGGCCATCTTCTCTCCAGTCCTGATTCATTTTCCAGAAATTATTCCCTTGAATCCATTGTAGAATAGTAGCCCTCCCTGATCTGTGGGGGAACATTTCAAGACCCCCAGTGGATGCCTGAAATTGTGGATAGTACCAAACCCAAGTTTCTATAAATTTTTCCCCTATGCATACATACGTGTGACACAGATTCATTTATAAATTCAGCAAAGTAAGAGATAAGTGACAATAACAGATAATAAAAGGGAACAATTATAATATGCTGCCATAACCTTTATGTGAATATGATCTCTCAGTCTTTCGATATATCTTCTTCTGTACTCACCCTTCTTCTTGTGATGATGTGAGATGATAAATACCTACATCATAGGATGAAGTGAGGAGAATGACATATTCATTGTGTCCTAGTGGTAGGCTACTGTTGACCTTCAGATTCATCACAAGGCGGATCATGCATGTGCTTCTGACTGTGGTTGATGGCAGGTAACTGAAATTGCAGAACGCAAAACTATAGGCAAGGGGGAACTGTATTATCCTTTTTGCTGCTTATTTCTTGATTTGGTTTTAAAAAATCATATTGCTACAAACTGTGATTTTTTTCCCCTATCTAATATATTGTGGACATCTTTCTTGTCAATATATCAATGTGTCATTTATCACAGAGTATCAAAGGGTTAATTTGTGCTGAGGGACACTGGATAACTATTACAACAGAGCGTGCTATAGATCAAAACTGGCCCAATGTCAGTTTTTTTTTTAAATAAAGCTTTATTGGAACACAGACATATTCATCTGTTTATATAATGTCTTCGATTGCTTTCATGCTCTAATGCCAGCTTATTGCAGCAGAGGTCTTATACCCTGCAATGCCTGAAATATTTACTCTCTTTCTCTTAAAGAAGATGTTTGCTGACCTCTAGAATGGTCTACTACAGATCTGTCTGTCACTGTCTTGATGACTTGGCCAGGACGCAACATCAAGGACAATGTGGTACATTCAGCCTGTTTGTCAGAAACACTAAAATCTCTTAGTGTTTGTAAATATTTGAGTTCCCTTTTTCTTTTGGCAAGCTTTGACAAGTAATCCAGGTTACTGGAAAGCAGACAGAGAAGATGCCTGGCTTGTATGCTTGTTATTACTTAAATTTCACTAATTAAGATCCATCTTACATTTCTCAAAAAAGCCCCACATAAGTAGATACACACACTCCCCACATCTGTTTGTTTAATTGGGAACTTCCTAGTTTATTGCTAGATAGTTAATAAACCAGGGCATAATTAAGTAATAGCCTGCATTTATTACCATCACTCAATAAGTAGCACAGTGTGTGAATTATACATTCTTGAATTTCCTGATTGGAATCCATCCACAGTTAATATTCGGATTGGGTATGCTGACATCTCAATAAAAGTACATATGACGACCTAGTAGTACCTTGACCAGGGCCTTTTACCAGTAAGTAGCTCTACCTGAGTCAACTTGCAGTTGACTTCATGGTCAGCTTGACACTCGTAGTGCCTCTGGGGGTAGGGGGTGAAGTGGGGTGGGGAGTGTGATGGAGAGAGGTATGCACAGCAGGCTCCAGCCCCACCTGGTGGGGACAGGGCTTTGGAGGCATCTGTTCACTGTGGACCTCAGCCAACTCTACAGTATAAAGGAGACCTTAAGTTTTCTAAGAGGTCTGGATATTAAATGTTAACATGTGGAACCACCCAGAACCTTGTTTCAAATACAAATCCCAGGATTCCATATGGCAGATTCAGGTTCAGTAGACCGGCGTTGGGGCCCAGAAATACTCATTTTTAAATAAACCCCTCTGGTGATTCTTTTGGGAACATTCAGGTACCAAACTTGGAGAAGCACTGCCTTCCTCTGGCACCTTCCTCCCTCCTCCCCTCCCTCACTTTCCCTCTCTCTTCTCAACTTTCTTTCCACCCCCCCTGCCCACATGTACCCATGTACACACAAAGCATGGCTGTACCCAGCCTGGAAACGAGAACTTATTTCTTCTCCATTCCACCTCACTCTGCCCTGATTTGTTCACACACAGCTCTCTTCTCTCTCTCTCTCTCTCTCTCTCTCTCTCTCTCTCTCCCTCTCTCTCTCTCTCTCAAATGTTTGCATCAAGAAATTCACTGGATTCCACTCTAGGCCCAACTTTGTCATCAAGCAAAGGTTACTAATCCTCACCCTTCTCAGGAATTCTAGGAATTCAGACAAGCGAAGGCCTTGGGCCAGGCCTGTGTCACTCATCATGTTAGAGTCCCTCTCACAGCATTTGGTGAGTCAGTGCTCAGTGAATATTAGGTGAATGGTACATGAATGAGAAATCAGTGCATGAATAAAATGGAAGACAAAGTCTGTCTCAGAAAGGTTATCAGGAGCCCATTAGAGCTCTAAGGCTCTCGAGATGTTTTATTTACCAGAAACTAAGTCTCTCTGTCTCAGAAATGGTTTATCTTTGGAGACTGGATTTGAAAGATGTGTTCCTTTCAGAACAGAACCTGTGTCTGGCAGCTGGCTTCTCTAGCAAATGTCTCCCTTTCCCAAACATAGCCCTTCGTCACGAGCACTGGAAAACAAAATAGTGGATTTTCCTTTTGTTTTCCCTTTTCCTAAAATCACAAAAGGTATCTCAGGATAGTGATTTTTGAGATTTTATGTACCCCATTTTGACTCATTTTAACCCTCTGTGATATTTGTAGTTAATTTTTTCCTTTCCTAGATCCACATTTTGAACTCTCAAATAATGTGGGCAATCACATTGAAATAAAATAGAAAAGATTTTCCCCTGCCTTTTCAAGATTATACGTTTGGGAATTAACTCAGAATGAGTTATGAACATTCTCCATCATTAAAATAATGACAACAAATGATAGTTTGGGATGTTTAAAGCACGCTGGAATGGAAAAAATCTGTAATTATCACATCTTTACTGTAAATTTTCAGTGGCATAAATAAACCTGTCTGACATTCTTGGGGATTTTTTCAGAGCTCACGAGTCATAAGCATGCATCTCCTTCCTCTTGTTCTTTTTCTTCTTTTCAGTTAGAGTCATCTGGGCTTTGGTGAGGGCTCTGATTTCTGGTGCTCGGGAGGGGAGTGTGATTTGGACAAACTTAAAACTGGGCCCTCGGTGAGGTACTAGGAGCTTGCCAGTTATTTCCTTCCCACACATTGTTTTTGTTCGCTTGGAATTAATTTTTTTTTTTCCAAACAAAAGCAAACAAATGAGAGGGGAGAAGGTGGATGTAGCTCGTGACAGGCTAGAAGCAAAGAAGGAAAGAGGAGAAAGAAGCTGCGGGGGCCAGAAGAAGAGCTCAAGGGGCAGGACAGCTGAGGAGCTGGGAGCAGAGGGAGGCTTGGCAAAAGAAAGCACCGTTTTTACATGTTCTGAGTCCAATTTAAAAGTTAAAAACCAGTTTCCCTTTTTAAAAAGCCACCAACCATAGCTGCTTTTATCCTCTAACTCTGAAGAGTAACGCCATCTTCAATTGCGTACATAGAATCAAAAAGAACACAACAACCTAAGAGGGCTCCTATTAAAGCAAACGTGAGGTGCCTGGGTCCCTGCTCCTGACACAACAGCTGCGTCTCACTAGTGTGCACATGACCTTGTGTGCTTCCCTGAGCGCCTTTGAAACAGTAACTCCCTCCGGTTGTGGGAGGGAGTCTCCAAAAAATAGTATCTGTACTTACTAAAGCCTTCTGAGCCCGATCTCAGGCGGGGCTCTGCGGCGTCTTGTCCGTCCCCCGAGAGAACACACAGAGTCATACAGTCTCCCCTGAACAAAAGAACTGAGTCCCAACGAGGCCAAGCACTTAGTTCAAGGGTACTTGTAAGTGATAGAGCTGAGATTTGAACACAAGCTGGTGTGTGTGTGTGTGTGTGTGTGTGTGTGTGTGTGTGCGCGCGCGCGCACGCGCCTTTTTAACTTTCAGTTTTGAAATAATTTTAGATTTGCAAAACTGTTGCAATCATAGTGTAAAGAATTCCTATGCAGTCTTCCTTTAGATTCTCCAGATATTAATACTTGATCTTGCTTCATCATATTCTCTCTCCAGATATATATTATTTTCTGAAATTTTTGCAATAAGTTTCAGACAATGATGCTACTTTGCTTCTACATACTTCAGTATGTAATTTCTTAAAACAACAACAACAACAAAAAACCCCCACTGTCTTTTAGGAAAACAGCCTATGGCTATCAAGCCAGGAAATAAACATTGATTCAGAACTATTGAACTCACTGAAATTTTTTTGTTTTTTGAGAGAGAGAGAGAGACTGAGCAAGCATGAAAGCAGGGAGACGGACAGAGGGAGAGAGAGTGAATCTTAAGCAGGCTCCACACTCAGCAAGGAGCCTGACACAGGGCCTGATCCCATGACCTGAGCCGAAATCAAGAATTGGACACAATCAACCTAGCCACCCAGGCGCCCCTCTTAGTATCTTCTTAATGTCACTTCCTCAGACTCCTGGTCTTTCATGACTGACATTTTTGAAAAATATGGACCTGTTGCTTTCCTGAATATTCTTTAATTATGGCAAATCTGATAATGTGATGTTCTTTCCTGATCACAATCCATTCATTGGAATGGAATCACATTTTCATGTTTGACAGGAATGCCGCAGAAGTAGTATTAGATTCTGAGTTCATTATATGGGGAAGCACATGCTATCTACTTGTCCCATTCTTGATGATACTTGTTAACTTTGGTCACTTGGTTATTGTGCCTACCAGGCTTTTTCCTCTTCAAAAATCACTATTTTTCCCTTTCTAATTAGTAAGTATATCTTGAAGGGAGATACCTTCAAACAATTTAAATATTTTTTAATGATACTTTTGTGCATTTGTTTTAGCATTCACTAATGCTTCTTACCTGGGACAATTATTGTGGAGATCACCAAATGGTGATTCCCTAATTTAATCATCAATTTTGTTATTTATTAGTTGGGATTCTATAAGGAAGAGCTCTTTCTCCGCTTTTTATTCATCTATTTATATTAGCATGAACTCACGTATTTATTCTTATTCTATAGGTCTTGGTCAGTTACTACTATTACTTTGTTTTACTCAGATTGTCTCAGGTTTAGCCAGGGGAGCCCCTTCAGGCTGATTCAGGGGTCCTTTTACCATGCCTTCTGTAACTTTTTCAGCCTCTTCTTGCTTTCTGGAACCATAAGATATTCCAGGCGCATCTTGTTTCTTCCATGTCCCTTCCCTGAAATCAGCCATTTCTCCAAGGACCTCTGGGTCTTTTTGCTGAAGAGTTGTATTTAGAAACCAAGAGCTGGATATTAAGTGTGCTCAGTGGTACTGTGGTGTCATTGCTTACCAGCGTCCCCATGGATATATTAGGAAATGCCTATTTATGCACCCATTACATCTATATGTTGATTTCAGTTTGTATATTAAAAACTATGAATTCACAGTGATACTTTCAATCTATAATAAGCCTTCTGTGGGCTCCCCTCCTGCTGAAATAGATACTTTGATGTCCTTGAGTGACTTTTAGTTGTCATTGTTTTCAACAAGACTTCTCTTTTGAACGCTTATTTTTTCCTTTAGGGAAAATATGTTTCTATGACTACTAAGTTTTGTCTATTTTATTTCACTAGCTATTTATCACAAACAGATCACCAGCATACAGGTCCCAAGCCCCACAAAAATAACAGCTTAATTTTTTGTCTTAAATTGTCTTCAGTGGGGTCTCATAGGAAGGAGGGAAATATATTTTGCTCCTTCTTCTCAATCACCTATCACTTTGGTGACTATTTTACTTTTTATGCTTGTTTGAGGAGCAAAACACAGAGTTAGATTTTTTCCCTCTCCCGATTAGGATTGCTTTAATGGTTTTAATCATCTTGGTTTCTTTCATTTTTCTCCTTAAAACAATGGAAACTAATTGTTATTTGTAGGAATCCTCAGCAGCTCTGCCACTACGCCAAAGTACCATTATTGTCACTCACGTGATATGAGGTAATAATTACCCCAATCTCTCCATGTCTCTCCCTGCAAACATGTATGGGACTCCTAATCTGCCTCTAATCTTCTTTCAAAAAAGGGCAGAGAGGGAGAAGGAGGAGGAGGAGGAAGAAGAAGAGAAGGATAAGGAGAAGAAGGAGAAGAAAGAAGGGGAGGGGGAGAGAGAGGGGAAGGGAAGGAGGGGGAAGAGGAAAAAAAGAAGAGTCACGTCCTTCTAGAAGCTTTTGGTTCAGCTTATTACCTCATGGTGTGGTTTGTAAAACCTTCCTCCACAAGTAACATAAAGTGAGTTTACGAAGAAAATATGAGTCATTTTCTAAGTTGGCTAGTTAAAGAAAGAGGAATAGACTTTTCTGAATTTTAGGCCTATCCAACTTAATATTCCAGTACCAGGCTTCATTCTGAATATTTTGAATATTTATGGGGCTTGATGTGTGGACTTCTTAAAAGGTCATTTGAAAATGAAGTCACTTTTATTTTAGAGTTGGAGAAGGTGAACATGAAAAAGGAACGAGCTTTTAATGGAAACCATGATGTCTGTTCTCCTGCAAAAGGTCTTAGTTTCCTGTAGTAATTGTACTTTTTAATGGTGCTCCTTATATGAGATGATTGCATCTTGATGTATGAAAGTATTTCAGCTCAAGAACTGGGGCTCCCACAACAAACTGACTGCCATTTTGACCTGGTACTTCTGTTTCAGCCCGGGCCATCACTGCAAATAAGAACAATCAGCAGCATTCATCCACAACCCCTCTGTATAGTTTTCTTAGTTGAGATACTTCTGTTTGCACGTGATAGTCCTCAATGTAAGCTCTCAAAAGAACAGAAGGAGCCCTCATTATGAAGAGTCAGGCTGTGCCATAAACCACAGGGGAAGAGGATAAGGTAGGCTTTATGAGAAGGACAGGCCTCGGGACCAGGAGCCAAGGGGACTATTCTCTTAACTTCTCCGAGTCTCATAATATATGGCCACGGGGTTAGAGAGAACAACAGTTCTAGAAGGGATCTATGGTCAGATTATTTTGGGAAATAATCCACACCACATAAATCTGATCTGAGAGTTTCACAGTACTCGTTAGAATATACAAACCCTTGGGGCACCTAGATAGTTCAGACTCTTGTTTCAGCTCAGGTCATAATCTCACAGTTCATGAGATCAAGCCCCACATCAGGCTTTGTGCTGACAGTGCAGGGCCTGCTTGGGATTCTTAGTTGCTCTTCCTCTCTGCCCCTCCCCCACTCGTGCTGCCTCGGTCTCTCTCAAAATAAACTTTAAGAAATAAATAAAAGAATATTAAAAGCTCTGAAGTTTCCATGGTAGAGAAATCTATTCAACCTTCTTTAACAGAAATGATTTCCAAACATGTTTGACCACTGCTTTGAGAAATCTCATTTTAGACAAAGTACTTAAATCAAAAGAAACAAATCTATCAGATCCATGGATTTCCATTATATTGTGTTTTAAATAATATGGATGAGGATTTGTTAAGTAATTGATTTAAGGTCACACTACTCTGGTTTTCAGACTCCTGGTCCAATGCTTTTCACTCTGGGGCTTATAATTATGGACTTTGGCTGAGGCACTGTCCACTGACAGCTGTTTACTTTATACCCATACTCTACAGGCCTAGCATTTAAAGAAACTCATTTAAATGTAGTGATTAACTGTTATTTGGTTCATTCTCTTGACAGACAGCCTGCTGTTTCACAAACAATCCATCAGTTCTAATTAAGAATGTACCTTTATTTCCTGTGCATGACAAATATATTTTCTGCTCTTTCCAGTCATAGGCACTTTGGTTCCAAATCTTGTTAAGATTTTTGTCATTCCAAATGGCGATGTTTCAAAAGACTTGAAAATGGCTAGCATGTTAGCCTAGTTCTTGAATCCAACCAAAATCAATTTTGGTTGAATTTGCTTTAATGTTCACTCTTTCTGTTTAATTTCTTTATGTTCTGGACACAGTGAAAGGGAGGTGTTGTGTCCAGGATTCCAAGAAGCTATAGATACAGTGGCTTTAGTAAATCAATCCAAATGAATACTAGTGAGGATAGTAAAGCTTTCCAAAAGAAGGTAATGAAATCTCGGAAATGAAAAGCTGAGGAAAGTGTGTGGGGAAGAGGAATAAATCCCAAGAGAATATATTTTTGTACTTTCTACCAATAAGAATAATGTGTTCTTAAAGGAATGCTAACTTTTCCTTATAAATAGTTAGTAGGAATAGCAGAAGCCATAATAACATCATATCAGGTGTAAAGTGTCTATTGTCCATAAAGCTGGGCCAAGTGATGTGTTAAATGCCCTTGAGCTGGTGGTATACTTCTCAAACATAGTCATTTGCTAACTGTCTGACAGAATGAATAAATTTTCATTTGGTTCTGCCTAGGAGTAAGAATTTTGATGCTCATCTGGGGGGAAAGTCAAAGATGAATAAGCTATATCCTCCCTCAGAGTTGTTTATAATGTAATGAGGGAGAAAAGACTGGCACATTGGTAGAGAAGTGTCACAGAAGAGGTAACACTGTGGAGGTTTAGCAACAAAGGGGAGAAATGATAATATCACAGAAAGCAAGCATGGTGTAAGTTCTCTCAGTGAGTTATGGTCCACAGGATGGTCAAGAGAGGTGGGAGCTAAGATTGCCTCTTCAAGAACATTTACTTGATAGGATGGCTTTCCTATCTTTTGAGAAACCAAGTTTACTAGAAGAATAAAAGCAGTGACCAGAGTGTAAATGACTAAAGAGAGAGTAGAATAGGGATGGTTAGTATCAACATCTCTACTGAAAACATGAAGGGCAGGGAAGAAAGGGGGTTTTGAAATAGAGAGTAAAAGTGAGAGAGATAGGAATGCCATGAAGGCTTATAGTTAGAGACGGGTGATTCTGAAGTTATTTGGTGTCCCAGCATAAGGAGACATAGAGGATGGAGACAGAGCTGTCATCGTGTCTTTCATTCAGCAGAAGATGCTTTGTAAGATGATAAGGCAAGGTTAATGAGTGAGGCAATCCCTAATCTCAGTAGCTTTGTTGTACATAAACTTGTAAATGTCATATACTGAAGGGGTGCATGGAATATCACCACTACTACTTAATATGCTCAAGGGACCTTATTTTCAAACATTAGGTGGGGGCACAATATTTACCTGTGGAGTTAACAAGCGACTTACTAACACAGTCACTTGAGTTGTTAATTAATGTTTAATTTTTTAATTGCTCACACCTGCAGAAATTTCCTCCAATAGGAAAGAAGACCTAGTTTCAACCCTGGGTGATTGGATTTGGGATTTTCTTCCAGGGGTGTGTAAGTAATTGCAATTCCTGTTACTCTGTAGGATTCAGTAACATAATGCAGTTATCCATGGAATGTGTACTGACCAAGATCTTGGAATAAGGCACATTGGCATGGGTTCCAAATAGGACAGATTGGTATGGGCAAGGTGGTTGAATCTCTCCCTTCAAGCAGCAACCAATCTAGCTGGGAAGGGAAGGCATGGATAGATGAAATAATAAGTAATTAAGACATTATTATATCCCACTATCATGTAATGCTAGCCTGGATGCTCTCAGTAGAAGACAGTACAGAAGATGGAAAATGCTACATACTAAAAGGGGTAAAAGCACAAGCTGAAGACGATGGGTTGGACTCCTGGCTTGCCCATTCATTAGCTCTGTGACATTGGGCAAGTCACTTGACTTTTTGGTTTTCTATGTCTCCATCTCTATAATAGTGATAATAATATTGGCTACTTCAAAGAGGTATTAGAAAGATTAAATTATATATTAAGTAGAGATTAAGTTGTTAAAAAGATTAAGTAAATTAACACATATTGGTTTGCAAGCTCTGGAGCTTCCTGGGGAAGTTGTGACATCAAAGGTAGGGAGAGACAGAAGAAAGAGGCAGACTCCACCTGGGTAGGTGGCAGGTTTTATTAAACCAAGATGAGGCTTGTCTCCAGCAGTTCGGGGATGAGTAGATTTCCACACCCACCTGGCAGAATCTTAAAAGTTGATAGAGAGGCCTTACCTGGGCCAGTCACATATATTATCCAGATGGTCTCAACACACCACTGTCTCAAGACCATGTCCTTGGGGCAGCGCCCAGTGTGGGAAAGGCAAGCAGAGCATGCATTCCATGGGCATGGGATGGGCTGAGGAGCCTTTGATTGTCTGGGTCCAGCTCATGGGACAACAGGCAGTCATGCCCTCTTGAGGGCTTTCTCTTATGCTATACGTAATGTGTGGAATAGTATCTGGTGCATAAATAATCACGCACCTACTCGTAGGTGTTCTTGTTTTTATTGTTGGCTTGCTTGGTGTTTTTGTTTAGTTGTGGGACCAATATGGGCCTCTCACTGTTTCCTCTCTTCTGGCTTCTTGCATGAAGGGGCTTTTGGGTATTAAGTAGGTTTGTCTCTCTAGAGCACAGTCCCGGGTTGACTTGATAATTGGGCATGGGGGTCAGAGTGGAGTGAGATGGAAGGATTGGGTGGGAGGAAAAAGATGCCCTTGGAGGGGTGGGTTAATTGAGAAGAATGCCCAGGGCTTTCTTCTTATGTCTTTCTTTCTGCTTATGTCTTGTGCTTCAGAGGCAGTGGATAAGAGAGCTGGCTCTGAGGACACTTGTTCATTCATTCATTCAGAGCCACAGAATAAACACTTCTAGGTGATGGGCTACTGGCTCCCTGGCTTTAGGATGTGATTCCAAAGCCTCCTAGATGAGTGACCTTGGGCAACTTACTTCCCCTTTGTGTGCCTCGGTTCCCACTGCTATATAAGTAAGAATAATTCTACTTTATCCACAAGATTGGAGTGATGATGAAATGGCTGGAGTGTATTCGCCAAAGCCCCCGAACACACCCCAAGCGACTAAAGCTATGCTCTTTAGCAACTGATAGAATGGTCACAATTCCACCTACTGTCTTGGTCACCTTTGACAAGTCATTTAACTTGTCTTAAGTATATCTCAAATTCTTCATCCTTAAAACAGGATAAAAGCCGTACTTACCTCATATGGCTGTTGTGAAGATGAAATAAGTATGGGATAGCGCCTGGGTCAGAGGAAACATTGCATAGTTACAGTGGCTTCTGTGTCTGTCATTATTAATTATAGCGGCGGTGAAGTTGGTAGTGGTTTTACTTGTGACACAAAAAAAGGATGAGCCACACAGAGCATACACACAAGGCTGAGTGCTTAGAGAAATGCAGGGTCCTGAGGAATCCAGGCTTACTTTGTTTTCTACTGGGGTCAGCTTATTAAGATGTTAATACTTAGCTTGTTTTTCCTGACTGTTGAGCCACGGTCATTGGCATGCAAGAAATTACCTTCTTTCCTCTCAGCACGTGTTCTCAGCACGTCTCAAGCTAATGTATCCCTCTGTCCCAGTCTTAGCTGCCCGTGGCTAAGTGGATAGGAGTGTATTTCATAGAAACGTGCTCAGTAACCCTGAACTCTGGGCCAGGCAAGAACAAAGCACGCTCGGACATCTGATTCTTCTGTGTTTTTTAACTTCGTGTGACATAGTCTGGGTTGGGTTTAGTTGCTAGAGCAACAACATAAGTGTTTATAGAAACTGTACAACCCTCCTCAAAGAACAGAAGATATGATGTTCATCAAATGTCTGGTAGATGGAGACCCACAAAACAAAGAGAATCTGTTCTCTGTCTCGTTCTCCTATCAGGCTATGGGAGCCGACTTTCAGGCATCTTGATGACTTTTACTGACATATATCCCACCCACTTTGGAGGGGCCTTATGTACAAACTTGTTACTCTCCCAGTAGGAAATGGTCACCTTCTCAATCAGGAATGAGCACAAGACCAGCCACTTCTAACCTCTCCCCAGTATAAGATGTCAGTGAAGTCTGAACTCCCCATGCCATCCCCATCCCCTTCCCTTTTTCTCAAGAATGGTTTCACCCTAAGTAGAGTGAGGGAAAGCACTGCTGTCAAAAGTCAGAGGTTGTCAAACTTGGGTGTGCCTCACAGTTGCCCAGGAGCCTAATTAAATTGCAGAGTCTGGGGAAGGCCCCCCAACAATCCTGATTCATTGGGTCCCACCTGGTTGCTGCACTGGGCAACCACATTCATGAAAAATACTGATGATGGTACCCCAAGGAGTTTCATACCTTGAGACATTTTGTGCTAAGAGGTGCTTCCCAGCCCTGACCTATCTGTGGATCTTGGCAGCAGCCACTATGCAGGGTGCAAGATTTGAGAAATTCTCTAGGATAATGGCATTTCAAGAGTGACAAAGTCCTGAGTTTCTGCAAGTAAGGGGCAGGCTGCTGTCCTTGGAGCCATTTTAGGGCAGGAACAAGGAGGGCTTAGCCAGCCAGGTTTTGCCTGAGCTGACTAACTCAATTTTGATATTCTTTTTTGCATGCCTATTACTCACTTCCACTGATGACACAGTTCATATCAAAAGACGTCAAAAATTTCTCATAGGCTCCAGGAATAACACAGAGAATAGGACAGACTGGGTCCCTGCCTTCCCAGCTTATTTTCTAGACTTCAGACAGACAAACTAGTAAGCAAACACTTAGGTAAAATAATGACAGGTTTGGGGTAGTGCTAAGAGAAATCTGAGCAGGTTCAGACAGACAATGGAGGGAACACATTACACGTAGGTCAGGAGGAGCTTTACTCCAGAGATGTTAAAAAGCAGCATCTAAAAGAGTGAACAGTGGTCAACCATGCCTATGTGGAAACAGTCACTTGGGTGAAGGGTGAGCCAGCACAGGAGCCAGCACAGACTCAAGGGGGAGGAATGGTTGACATAATGAATGGAAAGGCCAGTACAAAAAGGCTGCCCAGTCCCATGCCAGCTATACGTTGTAGTTTCAATTTTCCTAGTAGCCACAGTAAAAACAGGTTTTAAAGACATAGTGAAATTGATTTCTGTGATGTATTTTATTGAACTTAATATATCCCAAATGGTATCATTTACCATATAAGCCTTGAAAAACAATACTAATGGGATTCTCCTACATATTGTTTTTCTTATACTGAGTCTTGAAATCCAGTTTGTATGTTAGCACATCTCTATTTGGGCTAGCTACAGTTCACGTACTCACTAGCCCCATGTGGCTAGTGGCCACTCTGGTGGACAGAGAAGAACTAGAACACAGTAGGCACAAAAGAGAGCCGAAGTGTTAAAGTTAGAAATCTAGGCAGGAGCAGATGAGAAAGGGCTTTGTAGACCATGGTGGAGGCTACATGAAATCGGACAAGAGATTTCTCTTAAAAAGAGGACGCAGAGCAAAAGCAGTTTGTAAACTGCAAGTAGTCCTCATACTGTCACGTGAGTGGGCCTGTGGGAATCATGCCCCCTTTCCTGCCCGAAAGACGGCGCACAGTAGCAGATTTTAGTCCGCTCCTTTGGAGGTAAGAAGTTAGGAAGGAAAACCCAAGTAACCCTGCTGTGATTCCTTGTATCTCTCTGACTGTATCCTTTTTTTAAAGCCTTTGTTTGTTTTCAGAGAGAGAGAGAGAGAGAGAGATGGTGAGAACACATGTGAGAGGGGCAGAGGGAGAGAGGGAGAGAGCGAGAATCCCAAGCACCATCCACAGTGTCAGTGCTGAGTCCTACACGGGGCTCGAACTCACAAACGGTGAGATCATGACCTGAGCTGAAATCAGGAATTGGCTGCTTAGCCAGCCGAGCAACCCAGGCTCCCCGACTGTATCCTTATATTGAGCAGAGGAGCCCTTCCTCCTGGCCTGCAGTTGGTTCATTCATTCTAGTTTGCATCCACTTCTAAACACAGTTGGGCACTTGGAGCCCACAGCTGCCGTCCGAGAAGGATCTGGATGTTGGCAGAGCTCCTAAACCTCTACTGGTCTTCTCTAGCCTCCCTGCCATGGATATAGGGACATGTGCCATTTGGGTTTTCATGGCAGCTTCTGATATCAGGTAACTATGAAAAAAATCTTAATAATGAAAGCTATGCACCAATCATGACTTGGGTTCGTTCCACTTAAGCATTCATTCAGCAGAAGTCTGACACACTGAAGGAGCTCAGTACGTATTTGTTGGAAGAATCAGTGGATGAACGAGCAGGTCGTCTTGGGCACAGATAATATTCCAAGTGCTTTTAGAAACTGCTGCTACCGTGGCACATAATATAGAGACAGTCCACGCCTCTATTTTACGTTGTTGGGATTAATCTTCAGATTACCTAGAGAGCATTTAAAAATATGAATGTCAGATCCTTCCCAACCTGGTAGGTCATCCCTTCAAGATGGGATCAAATCCAGGGCCCTCCCCCCCATCCCGATTCTGGACCCAGTAGAAACCATGTTGGCCATTACCAAAGAGCATGGTCAGCATCTCATGGGGTTGGGAGGGTTGCAGACAATAGGAACCAATGGAAGCGTGCACGAAAGACGCCTAACCCAGCCCAGAATGCTTCCTGGAAGAGGGGTCATCTAAGCTGTGAACTGAAGGACAAGAATAAGCTGGGTGAATGAAGAGCAGAGGCAAAAGTGTATCAGACAGAAGGAAGTTTTGTATCAGAAACGGATACAGTCTTGGCTCTCACTTTCTAATCGTCCCTCTCTTAGGATTCCGTGTCTCTGAGTGTGTTTGGAAAGGTATCAACCCCTCTGTGAATGTAAAGTATTATTATTATATGGATTTCATTGGAGGGAGCCTATGTTGATTGATGGGTGAGGAGGATGAATATTTGATAGGCGGGGAATGAGCTGCACAGCACAGAATGTTTCTGAGAAGCAACTTCAGTGCAATCACAGCAGACTTCTTCCTCAGCCCCAAGGCCCAGAATGTTGTAGTGAACTCAATTCTTTAACAGGGAAATAATGGTTAATCTGAAAATTTTCTCTAAAATACATATGCTTCTTTTACTGGCTTGGACTCCGTAAGAGCAGGGGTCTCACCTGTGTTTTTCTGGATCTTCTGTGCCCGGAGCATGGTTTACAGCGTGTGCGTGCTCAGTGAGTATGTGTTTCCATTGAAGTAGAAAGGTGATGTTAGCAATGTCATCTTGAAATGATCCTGTGTTTTGGCAGGAATTACAACAGGTTGGGGACAAACTACGCATAAACTATGTTGGAATTATTTTGCTGTCATTTTAGGCTCCTTGTGTATTTTTACGGCAAAATTAATGCATAAATACTTCTCATTATTAATTTTAAATTCCATGGTACAAAACACAAAATTCCTCTGTTTACCTGTCCCTTTTCCGAGGTTACCACTGTCAGAAGACTGGTGTGTATTATTTTAGACCCTGTTCTGCCCTTTAATGTATAATGTACATACACGGAAGAAGTGCATGGACATAATCAGTTATTCATCTTGTTGGGTTTGCATTTTTGCCTTTAAGGGTATTTTTTGGCATTACATGCTCATGAAGGCATTTGTAAGGCTATTCTTGTTTTAATGTTTATTTATTTTTGAGAGAGAGAGAGAGAGAGAGAGAGAGAATCCCAAGCAAGCCCTGTGCTGTCATCAGAGAGCCCAATGTGGGGCTCAAATTGTGAGATCATGACCTGAGCCAAAGCCAAGAATTGGACACTTACCCAACTTAGCCATCCAGGCATCCCAGAGTTACTCATTCTTTTTAATGACTTCATAGAATTTCGTGTATGGAATTACCATCATTTATTTAGCCACACTTATGTTTTACCAATTTAGTAACAATATTGTAATAAACATCCTTTACCTATATTTTATGTGCATTAATATATTTAGCATAGATTCTTAGAACTTGGAATTTTTAAGAGAATAGCACTTCTGTTGTTCAGTCATTCCCGTGTGGTGTGTGTGTGTGTGTGTGTGTGTGTGTGTGTGTGTGTGTGTGTGATGGTGAGGGTTTTTTTTAATGCCTCTTTTTACTAAACATCAGGTATAGATAAATTTGTTTTTCATGGCACATTTTTAGTTGCCAACTTCTTTATTTATTTTTACTTTTTTAAGTTGGCAGCTTATTTGAACATTTAATTATAAAACTTAAATGTGACGTGAATCAAGCATTTCATCTAAACAAAAAAATCAGTTAGTTTACAAATATGTTTTGAAGCATTGAATAGTTTTGTACCCTTTAGACCAGGGAACACTGTCAGCCCTGCTGCACTGCCTCACCATTCATATCATAGTCCTAGAAATAGTAACCTCTGGACTCGAACAGTGCACAACTCACACAACCATATAGGGCCACCCTGATGTCTGGTGTTTTCCACTGTCACTAATTTTATTCTTCTTATCAGGAACTGCAGCTAATGCTGGGTAATTTGGTTGCAGAGTCAGGATTGGTTACAAAGGGCTGTTGAGAGAAATTAGGAAAGATGTATGTCCCTTCAGGAAAGCAAACAACATTTTAAGATCTCAGTAAGTGTCTGGTTGAATAAACAAATGAATGAATAAATGTAAAACAAATGAAACTAAACTTGTGGCTCCTCAGACCATTTTCTCCATTAATTATTGCCCCTCAAAGTGTTAGCCTGAACCTGATGCCACTGTTGGGTGTGGTCAAGAATGTGCTACTTTAATTAGGACATTTATCTGGATAACAAGCTCTGACTGGATGTTTAATGATGGAATGGGGCTGTCAGGTGGAAATTCCCAAAGCCCGAAACACTTGAGCCTTCGTGTCGACTAAAAAGGAAAAGTGAAGACTTGCTGTACGAGTGACTTTAGCAAGATACAAGGTCTTCCCAGATCAATATCCACCAAACAACAAAGACAGTTGATAACTTAAGCTGTGATGTGCCAGATAGTACCTGTGGGCTCTCTTGACAAATGGGACTAACGGGTCCTATACGTTGTACCACGTAAGGAAGAAAGCAAAGAGGAAACCAGAGGGTTCTTTGCCAGGTTCAAGCAGAATATGGAGTTTTGCCCACCCATCTATTTTAGTAAGATTATCTCTGTTTAGAAAAAAGAAAGTACAGTCGTTCACAGTGAGATGTCTTGCTATGTGCATGCATATGTTTATTCATTGCTTCAACAATATTTATCAAGGGGCTACTTTTTGGCAGCCATTGTGCTAGGCCTTGGGATATACTTTTGTGTAGATGTGGCAAAATGTACCCATACATACCGTTGTTTTAGACATTTCTCCTAATGCGTATCTGATCTTTACCATCTCATCAAGAGACTCAGAGCCACAGGCTTATACCAGGGCCACGTACTTCTAACTCTGGGTCTTTTCTTAAGCTCTAATTCTTGGCAGGAGATGAGGGTGTCTGTTTTATAGCACTTAATGAGAATGTTTGCAGTGCCTACCACTGTGACAGACACTGAGAGGGATGTTGAAAAAATTGTAAAGCACTTTGTCAATGCCCGCAGGTTTGTAATACAGTCAAGGAGTGAAATTGGACCTATAAAAGATAGTTATCTGACAGGACAAGGTTGCATCTAATTCTGGGGCCGATAGTTCTTTAGGCATTGTGAGAGAGAGGGGCATTGATAGGGCCAAAATGGTCTAAATCTCCATATCATTCCCGTGTTTCAAACATGCATTGTGGACATGAGAAGACAGTGCCTACATAGGGGTATTGACAAAGTGCTCTAATTGGTAGGACATTAATAAGTAAAGTAAACAATTCAACATTACTAACACTTAAATTCTCAGATCACTGAGCCAACTTGGCAATGGAAAGATCCTAGATATCTGTAGGAAATTCATTCTGAGGCTTAAGACCAAAAGAAGAAGGATAAAGTGAGAAATGACCTGCACACATTAGCTAGAAATTGACTCACATCCTAATTAAAAAAAAAAAAAAAAAAGAGCCCTCACACTAGGGAATTTCTGACAGCTGGGTAGTGTCCTGATATTTTGCACTAATACTTGCCACCCCCTTGGCCCACAGTATGTCAGTGTCCGTGGAAAAGGAACTCTTTCATTAGGGAGTTAAGTTCAGTTGCATGTAACAGAAAACCTGCTACCAGGGACTTAAACCAATGGGATATTTTCTTATGTAACAAGAGAACCTCCTGGAAGTGGGCGTATAGGTTAGTCTTTGATCTGTCCTTTTTTGGGGATGGCTACCCTCTTTCCTGTCATCTTGTTCAAATTCATGGAAGGAGATAAGAGAGCGGTGGAGAATGGTGTCTGTTCCTTTCACTGGAAAAACACCTACTTTCCCAGAGTACCCTCTGGCGGATTTTTGTCCATGTGTTTTTGGCACGAACTTTATTGTGGTAGCCACACTTTGTTTCAAGGGATGCTGGGAGAGCGAGTAGTTAGGCAGGCAGGAGGGAAAGGGACTGGAAATGAGCAGTCGCCAAGCCAACCAACAGTTCTTGCCCCAGAAATTTCCATGAAGATAGCATTTGGTACAAAATAAAAACTCAGAAGTCTAAGTTGAGACTTCCCGGGTAGTGCGGTCGGTTAAGCAACGGACTTTAGCTCAGGTCATGATCTCATGGTTGTGAGTTTGAACCCCACATCGGACTCTGTGCTGATAGGTCAGAGCCTGGAACCTGCTTTGGATTCTGTGTTTCCCTTTCTTTCTCTGCCCCTCCCTGCAGATTCCTTCCTTCTCTCTCTCTCTCTCTCTCAACATACACACACACACTAAATAAATAAACTTAAAAAATAATCTAACTTGAATGGCATATTGTTTTTGACTGATCACATTTCACTTCCTTGCTATGTAAAACAGGGCTTTGATTAGGAGCCATCTATATTTGTTACAACATTCTAGAGTTTTTCAGATAGTTTTATAATGATTAAGTACCATTGAGGGGTTTCTATGTCCCAGGTCCTTTAAATACTTAATATGCATGATCTCATTCAATCCTTACCATACTTCTGGAAGCCAGGCACTATTTTGTATTTCTTTATTTATTTTTGGAAGGCAGGCACTATTCTATTCATTTTAGAGATGAAAGAAATGAGATTTGGAGTAGGTTAGGTAAAAGTCTCTTGGTGACATAACTAGGTAGTGGCAAAGTCAGTATTCATCCTACGGTAACTGACCCCAAAGACTTTCTCATAACGCCCAGCTTTATAACCTGCAAGAAGGCTTCACATTCTAGTATGTTCTGTCTCCACCGCTTGCCCGTATATACAATACACATGTGTATATACAATGCTCATTTTTCAGAACTTCCTAGTTTAGGTTTGGCAAGTCCTCTCATCTGTGAATTGACTGCTTTCTGCCTGATCTGTGTTCTACTCCACAATCTCAAGTCAAAGGATGCATCGAACCAGAAATGAGTGCAGTGTATATGAGTGGCTTTGAGCCCTGCCGTGTTTACATTTGAATCCCAGTTCTGCCAATTGCTGGATATGTGACTTTGGAAAAGTTACCTACTCTTTTTAAGAGCCAGTTTCTTCATATGCAATGGGAAGATTACAATATGAACCAATGACTTTTTGAGTGAGAAATAAATGAGATGATGCATACAAAGTGCCTAACATAGTATTAGATACGGAATTAGGCAAATGATCACTATTTCTGGAAATGCTTAAAGCTCAAGGGAATTAAGTGCAAATACAATCTAAAACTGGATTATTCTGCACTAGCTAAATACACGTGGATCTCCATTTTTGCCGTGTGTGTGTGTGTATGTGTGTTTATGTGTGCTCATGCATGCACACTTTCCTATGTTTGGACACATGTCCAATTTGCGAACTCGAGTCACCTGTAGTTACATAGCCCCAGGGCCCGGTTGTAGTTCACCTGGCAAGAACTGATCCTTTTCACAATACTTTCATATTCCATTATTATTACTTATTTTTATCTTAGTCACGATAGCATGTGCATATGATAAAACACCAAACAGAAAAGTCTAAGAAGAAAAGCGAGCTAGCTGTATGTGTGGTGAACATAGCATAATGTAAAAGCTTGTCAAATCACTACGTGGTACCCCTGAAACTAATGTAACATTGTATCAACTATACTCAAACAAAAAATAATAATAAAAGTAGAATCTCCATTCCTTACCTGTTTTGATCTGCTGTCCTCTTCTCTCCAAATGTTACATTGTAAAGTTTCTTCTGTAACTTCTCACAAAAGAAATAATACAGATGTCAACATCTAGACACAGTGGCACACCTCCTTTTTAGACTTTATTTAGATTGCACAATGGTATATGCACTCTTCATGCCTTGTTATTCCCCATCATATTATATCTTTTTTTTTTAAGTTTATTTATTTATTTTGAGAAAGAAAGAGAGTGAGTGGTGGGAGAGAGAGAGGGAGGGAAAGAGAGAGAATCCCAAGAAAGCTCTGCACTGTTAGCGCAGAGCCTGAAACAGGGCTTGAACACATGAGCTGTGAGATCAGAACCTGGCTGAGATCAAGAATTGGATGCTTAACTGACTGAACCACCCAGGATCCTCTCCCATCATATATCTCGAAGAGCACACCTACCTCACTGTTTTTAGTAGCTGTATATATTGTTTTGTACTGATGAACCAAAATATTCTTAATCCAATTGATGGCATATGGATTCTTTCCTGTTTGTTTTTATATGCAGTGCAATGATGAACGTTACTGCATATCATTTGGTGTATTCTGTTTTTATTTTGAAGTATAACTGAAATACAATACTATATTAATTTTAGGTGTGCCACAAAATTAATCAACAATACACAAATTATAAAATGCTTACTACAGGGAAGTGTAGCTACCATCTGTTTCCATGCCAAGTTGTTATAATACTATTGACTATATTCGCTATTTTGTACATTTTATCACTGTGACTTATTAATTTTATAACTGGAAGTTTGCATGTCTTAATCCCCTTCACCTGTTTGCCCATCTCCCCGCTGAGTTCCCTCTGGCAACGGCCAGCTTGTTCTCTGTATCCATGAGTCTGTTTCTATTGTTTGTTTAGTTTGCTCTTTAAGTTACATATGTACGTGAAATCCTATGGTGTTTTTCAAGGTCCATTCATGTTGTCATGAATGGCAAGTGGTTAGTCTTTTTTTTTTTAATGTCTGTTTATTTTTGAGAGAGAGAAGAGAGAGAGAGACTGACTGTGGGAGAGTGGGAGGGACAGAGAGAGAGGGACACACAGAATCAGAAGCAGGCTCCAGGCTCTGAGCTGTCAGCACAGAACCCAATGTGGTGTTTGAACCCATGAACCATGAGTTCATGACCTGAGCTGAAGTTGGATGCTCAGCCAACTTAGCTACCCAGGCATCCCAAGAGCTCAGTCTTTTTTATGGCTGAATAATATTCTAATATATTCATACACACAAATACAGACACGTGTGTGTGTGCGCGCACACACACACACACACACACACACACACACATCACATCTTCTTTACCCATTCACATATTAGTGAACTCTTAGGCTGCTTCTATATTTTGGTTGTTGTAAATAATGCTGCAGTAAACATTAGGGGTGCGTGTATCTTTTCAAATTAGTGTTTTAATTTTTTTCAGGTAAATAAGGTGGAATTACTGGATGTCTGTTGACCATCTTATATCTTCTTTGGAAAAATATCTATTCAGGTCTTCTGTCCATTTTTTAATTGAATCATTCATTTTGGTGTTGAATTACAGGAGTTCTTTATATTTTTGGATATGAACTCTGTAGGAGATAGATTATTTGCATATGTCTTCTCCCATTTGGTAGGTCACCTTTTTATTTTATTGATGGGTTCTTTAATGTGTAAAAGCTTTTTAGTTGTATATAGTCCTACTAATTTATTTTTGCTTTTATTTTCCTTGCCTGAGAAGATAGATCCAAAAACATGTTGCTAAGACCACTGATCAAGGTATTACTGCCTATGTTTTCCTTTAGGAGTTTTATGTTTTTGAGTCTTATTATTTAGGTTTTTAATCCATTTTTGTTTATTTTTTATATGGGATAAGAAAGTAGTCCAGTTTCATTATTTAGTATGTAGCTTTCCAGTTTTCCCCATACAATTTATTGGCGACCTTTACTGAGGTGTGTTTTCCCCATTGTATATTCTTGCCTCCTTGTCATAGATAAAATGACCACGGACGTGTGTGCTTACCTCTGGGCTCCCAATTCTGCTCCATTGATCCATGTATCTTTTTGTTTACCAATATCATCCTGTTTTGATTCCTATAGCTTCGTAGTATACTTGTACATTTGGGATTGTGATACCTCCAGCTTTGCTCTTTCTCAAGATTTTTTTTGCTTTTTGGGGTCTTTTGTGGTTCCATACAAATTTTAGTGCAATTTGCTCTAGTTCTGTGAAAAATACTGTTTGGTATTTTGATGTGATTACATTGAATATAGATTGCTTTGAGTAGTATGGGCATTTTAACAATTAATTTTTCCGATCCATCAGCATGGATTTCCATTTATTTGTGCTGCCTTCAGTTTCTTTTACCAGTATCTTATAGCTTTCAGAATACAGTCTTTTACCTCCTAGGTTGAATTTATTCCTAGATATTTTATTCTATTTAATGCAATTATGAATGGGATTGTTTTCTTAATTTACCTTTCTCCTAATTTGTTATTATTGTAGAGAAACACAACAGATTTCCATACATTTATTTTGTATCCTGCAACTTTACTGAATTTATTACCTCTAGTATTTTTATGGTGAAATCTTTAGAGTATCCTATATATGGTAACGAGTCATCTGGAAATAGTGACAGTCTTTCTTCCTTACCAATCTGGATTTGGATGCTTTTATTTCCAGATAATAGCTGCAGCGAGGATGTCTAGTACTATGTTGAATAAGGGTGGTGCTTGTCTTGTTCCTGACCCCAGAGGAAAAAGCTGTCAGCTTTTCATCATTGAGTAGGATGTTAGCTATGGATTTGCCATATACAGCTTCTACTATGTTGAGATATGTTCTCTCCAAACCACTTTGTTAAGAAATTTTACAATGAACAGTTGTGGAGTTTTGTCAAATGCTTTTTCTGCATCTATTGAGATTTTCTAATGATTTTTAATACTTTATTTTGTTAAGGAACCACTTTGATTTGTGGTTATTTTTTAAGATTTTCTTTTTTTTTTTTTTTTTTTTTTTTTTTTTTTGCTCCCTTTTTTGTTTTTTTGTTTTTTTTTTAGGTTTTTTTTTTTTTTTTTTTTTTTTTTTTTGCTTTCCTGACCCATTGGTTGTTTAATGGAATGTTGTTTAGTCTCTACATGTTTGTGTTTTTTCCCACTTTTTTGTTGTTTCTAGTTGCATGCCATCATGGTTGAAAATAGGACTGATATGATTTCAGTCTTCTTAAATTCACAGAAACTTGGTTTAGGGCCTAACATGTGATCTGTCCTTCAGAATGTTCTGTGTGCACTTGAAAGACTGTGTGTTCTGTTGTTTCCACATGCAATGTTCTATATATATGTATATCTGTTGATTCCATCTGGTCTAATCTGTTGTTCAAACAACTGGTTTTTAAATTGATTTTCTGTCTAGATTATCTGCTAATTATCCCCTACTATAATTGTATTACTTTCCAGTTCATCCTTTGTATATTTCGGTGCTCTCATGTTGGGTACATAGATATTTAAAATTATTATCTCTTCTGGTTGGATTGATTCTGTTGTCATTACATTATGACCTTTTTTTGTCTTTAGTTACAGACTTGGTTTTAAAGTCTGTTTGTCTGATATAAGTATTGCTACCCCCGGTGTTTTTTGGGGTTTTACTTTTTGGTTTAGTTTTTGATTGTTGCTACCATTGGCATGGGAAATATTTTTCCCTTCATTTTCAGTTTGTATGTGTTTATAGGTGTGAAGTTTCTTGCAAGCAGCATATAGACAGGTCTTGTTTGTTTGTTTGTTTGTTCTTTATCAGTCACCTTATGTCTTTTGATTGGAGCATTTATTCCATTTACATTTAAATTAATTATCTGGGATGCCTGAGTGGCTCAGGCAGTTAAGCATCCAACTTTAGCTCAGGTCATGATCTCAGGGTTGGTGGGGTTGAGCCCCATGTCAGGCTCTGCACTGACAGCTCAGCATCTGGAGTCTGCTTCGGATTCTGTGCCTCCCTTTCTCTCTCTGCCCCCCCCATTCATGGCCTGTCTCTCTCTGTCTCCCAAAAGTGGATAAATGTTAAAGAAAAAAGTAATTATCAATAGGTATGTACTTACTGCCATTTTGTCAACTCTTTTCTGGTTGTCTTTGTGATTCTTCTCTGTTCCTTTCTTATTCTTTTGCTCTTTTCCTTTGTGATTTCATGACTTGCTTTAGTGTTATGGTTAGATTCCTTTCTCTTTATTTTGTGTATATCTGTTAGAAGTTTTCCATTTGTGGTTACCATGAGGTTTATATGAAACATCCTATATGTAGGGGTGCCCAGGTTGCACACTTGGTTGAGTGTCTGACTTTTGGTTTCAGCTCAGGTCATGAACTCATGTGGGTTTGAACCCTGCATCAGGCTCCATGCTGGCAGTGCTTGGGTTTCTTTCCATCTCAAAATAAATAAACAAACTTCAAAACAAAACAGAAAGACTATCCTGTATGTATAGCAGTCTATTTTCAGTTGATGATCCCTTACGTGCAAACACATTTGGAGAGAACTACATTTTTAGCCTCCATCTATATCTTATGTATATGGTGTCATACTTTGCAGAGTTTTATTTTGTGTATCTCTTAACTAATTTTTCTAGAAATGATGATTTTATGACGTTTGTCTTTTTACTTTCATACTGGGTTTACAAGTAATTGATCTACTATTTTAACTGTATTTGCTTTTACCAGTGACATCTTTTCCTTTGATAATTTTCTTCTGTGGCCTTTTCTTCTTTAAGAAAAAAAGTCTTTAAGAAGACTTCCTGTTAAGAAATCTCTTTAGCATTTCTAGTAAGACCTATTTAGGAGTGAATGCCTTTTAACTTTTGGTTGTCTGGGAAGCTACCTCCTCTTCAGTTCTGAAAGATTACTGGGTATTCTTGGTTCTGAATTTTGTCCTTCCAGCTCTTTGGGTTATACAGGCCTCTCCCTTTGACTTTCAGAGTTTCTGCTGAGAGATCAGCTGATGGCCTTATGCTGTTACCCTTGTTGAAACTATTGGCTTCCCCCTTGAAGATTTTAACATTCTCTATCTTCAATTTTTGACATTACAAAAATTTAGCATTTATTCATTTTTGAGAGACAGGGCATGAGGGGAGAGACAGAGAGAGAGGGAGAGACAGAATCCAAAGCAGGCTCCAGGCTCTGAGCTGTCAGCACAGAGCCTGATGCCAGACTCAAGCCCACGAATTGTGAGATCATGACCTGAAATGGAGTCGGACACTTCAGAGCCCCCCACGTGCCCCTAATTTTTGACATTTTAACAATGCTATGTCTTGCTGTGGACTTCCTTGCGTTTCTCTTGTTTGAGGCTGTGTGTGGCTCCTGGGCCTGGTTGTCTGTTTCTTTTCTCAGATTAGGGAAAGTTTTAGCTATTATTTCTTCAAATAAGTTTTCTACCTCTTTCTCTTTTCCTTCTGGGGTCCCTTTAATGCAACTGCTAGTATGCTTGATGTTGTGCCAGAGGCCTCTTCACTTACCCTAAAATTTTAATTATTTTTTCCCCTTTTTGGTCTTCAGTTTGGGTGATGTCTCTTACCCTGTCTTCCAAATTGCTGACGCATCCCCTCATGTGCTCTTTATTCCCACTGAGGCATTTTTTAAATTTCGGTTATTGTTTTCTTCATCTCCAGTTCGTTCTTTCTTATATATTCTACTTCATTCTGGAAGTTCTGAGTTCATCCACTCTGTCTTTCAAATCCCCTGAGCATCTTTATGATCATCTCTTTCAACTCTTTATCAGGTTGATTGCTCATTTGTGTTTTATTTAGTTCTTTACCCTAAGTTTTGTGTTGCAGTTATTGTTTCATTTGGAACATATTTCTCTGGCTCTTCATTTGGTCTGGCTCTCTGTGTTCATTTCTATATATTCGAAGAGCTGCGTAGCTCAGCTACGTCTCCCCGTTTTGAAAGTGCTGGCCTTGTGTGGGTGGCCTCCTGTGGGGTCCACCAGCACTGTCCTCTGTGGTCTCCAGAACATGGAACTCCAGAGTCGTCCCCTGTGTGGGCTGTAAGCAGCATCTTATCAGGACTGGGCCATGACTGCTGTGGACGTGCTTGTGGGTGGGGCAGAGCAGCAGCTGCTTTGGGCAGGGTTGGGTGAGGCTGGTCTGCTGGGAAAATCCATGGTGGGATGAGTAGATAGAGCTAGAATGAGCTCCTTCCAGCATCCTGCTAGCCAGACTGAAGAAAAATGCCCACCAGCACTTCTTTTCCTGGAGAAATTTCCTACGGATCCCTGTCTTTCCAGGGCACACCTTAAAATTAGTCTACAAATTTTCTTTGTCTGCTTTATCAACTGGTGCCTCTGTGCTGGGTCTCAGAGTAAGTGTTACAGGACACTGGCCCTTTAAGAGTGGAGTCTCACTTTGACATGGCCCTCTGGTTCTCTCAGAGTTAAGTCCCACCGATTTTCAAAGCCAACGGGCATGGGGGCTTGTCTTCCTGGTACAGATCCCCAGGGCAAGCGGTGCCCAGTGTAGAGCTTGAACCCTTTACTCCTCAGGCATGGCCTCCTCACCTGTGGGTCCCTGCACCAGGGGTTTGGTTCCTGACCTGGTCTCTGCCCCTCCTATCCTTTTTGATGTGGCCTCCTCTTCACGTCTTTAGCTGTGGAAGAGCTGTTCTGGAGTCTTCAGATGGTTTTCAGAGTGAGTTGCGATAAACGTAGTTCTAACCTTGGAGTGTTCGAAGGAGGTGATAGGCTCAGGCCACCTCCCCCAGGTCCCTATTTTGGAATATTCTAAGTAGATCTGTAGGACAAGTTTTTAGCAAAGAACTTGCTGGTTTTAAAGGTAAGCAAATTTCCCATTCTATTAGGAGATTGTCAAATGTTTAATATCCAAGGCGGCTTAAACCGCATATTCCCTAACAAACAGGTAGAAGAAAAACCTCCTGCTTATCCATCCCTCTGGATTTGTTTACTTCTCTCAGTTTCCTAAAAATAATTGAGTAGAATGTCTATTAGGTATGTTCTGTTCAGCGATTACTCTGGGCTCTTGTCTACAAGGGAGACTGATGAGCTACCGTGAACACAGGGAGCCCGTGTTCTGGCTGTCCTCAACCAATGTGAACTTGGCTGAACCAGTTTTTTTCTTCTTTTAAATTATAGAAATCTCATATAGTGTGGCGATGTTTCCAGGGTGTATCACTTTGTTCAAATACAAGATTACTTTTTTCTGCTTATATTCAGTCTCATCTAATAATTGTCAAAAAATTACTATATCACCAGAAAATTAGTCCTATAGACCAGAAGCCCACAGGAGCCTCGGTGCTTGCTCTACGGAGATGTAACTATAATGGACTCAACCCCCTGATTCCTCTTTTCATGAGAATTTAAGATTCTCTCTACCCTTTCTGGTTCCTCTGTCAGTGTATCTTACAGTGGTTTGCCCCACTCAACATGGTATGCTGGTTGTCCACATTTATCCAAAATAGTCCTACTCTCAGGTGTTGTTGTTGTTGTTGTTTAATTTTAGTGACAAACTGGAAGAGATCAGAGATTGGCTCTTCCTCCCCCAACCCTGTTCCTTGCTCCCTCACCTGTGTGGAAAAGACTTGCCTCCTTCTGTGAAGACTTTATGCCCTCCATTACCCATGCCCTCCAGTCCTCAACTCTGAGATGATTTTAAAGGCTTGCTTTCCAGCAAATGCATGGCCTCCCAAACAAATTTTTAAAAGCAAAAAATAAAACAAATTAAATAAATAAAATAAAAATTTTAAAAATCCTCTATATCATTAAAGTGCCATTGCTTTAATCATGTTGGGAATAGCTCCCTTACAAAGAACTTTTTCCACACTGCTTTTCTGTTTGTTTTGCTTCTAATTGGTTGCTATTTGGCTGTAAGGATGCCATAGAGCAAGGGCTTTTTTAGGATATATCCAGCACTTGTTTAGAAAAAAAAAAAAAAAAGGCATGACCTTGGGAGAAGGAGAGAACTCTGATTAAATTCAGGCCCTACCATTTACACATTGTGTAACATAAGTGACTTAACTTTTGAACCTTATTTTCTTCTGTAATTTAAAAGGAATAATTCTTAATGGATCGTTTTGAATGCTGGGTGTCATAAACGCCAGGCTTCTGACACAGGGCTTGGGAAGCAGGAGATGTCCATAAAGTGGTAGTGTTATGACTGGAACTTTAACTCCCCGTCATCATCTGTATCCTTGAATTTTGAGTTACAGATTTTGTTACTTTCACAGTGTAGATTACACACACATTCCCACTGTAAATTTGATCACTCTCTTTTCTTAACCCCATAGCACAGTGTCAGGAGAAGACCCTGTCTAATTTTCTATTTGGTTACTGAACAAACATTAGGTACTTAGTAAATTCTTATTGATTGGTATTTTATTGATTGATCATCTTTCAGAGATACAAAGCTTTTTCTTATTTCTACCTTCTTGGTAACTACTTAAACTGAAATTCACTCTATCAGAAACTGATTTCTTCTCTGCCTGCCTTACTTTGAGTCAGGTTTCTTTTTCTGGCGTGAGACATGTCTTCTTTTTTTTTTTCTTTCTCTAGGAATAAATCAATCTTCTCATTTCTTGCTCTTTTCAAAATTCCCTTTTGTAAATCTTTCCTTTTCTTTTTCTCCTACGCATGAATTCTCTCCTGTTCTTCTGGTGGAAATTCATCTCTTGTGTCACAAATGCCCTTATTTCTATGTGATTCTCCTGTCTACCTTCCTCCAGATGATATATTCCCCTTATTTGAAAAACATCATTTGTTTTCTGAATAACAGTGAAATGTTTGTTTAAAATTAATGCTTTGAGCAAAAGAACCCTCTCTGTTTACTTGACTTGCAGTATTTTAATATTTAACATGCTATGATGTAAAACTTGTGGAAGAAAAATATCCTGGTGTGATCTGGTTGTCTAACAATTTACATTCAGCTGCAATATTTTATTTGCTATAATTACTCACTGACAAAACAGGGAATCGAAATGCAAAAATACAAAATGCTCTTGGTTTGCATTTTATTTTGGAACGCGATAAACCCTCCATGCTTGAGAGAGAGCGCAAGCAAGTGTACAAAAAGGAAACCTGGCTTAGTCCGATACCCATCTCTATAACCTGACTCTTCAGCAGTAAGTCTCCAACCAGAGTGGAAAGTGTTGGGCCTCCAGAGAGACTTTTGTAAAGAGGCGGTGTGATGTGGACTTAAGGTTGGAGGGCAAGGCCTAGAACTGTCACATTCCATCTCTTACTCCAGACTCTCCCTGTGGTTTTGCATAGATTTCGTTCACTGTGTAGCATTTACCGATCTGCTCTTAAACCATTGAAGTTTCTTAGATGAAAGTTAGGAATCCACTGGGCTCTTGTTATAGAATGTCCAACTCTGGTGCTCTTTTCGCCTCCTGTTATTTGCACTCTTGAAAGTGACAGGTTTCAATGGGATTGTGGATCTGCGTGGAGCATGACAGACAACACTTATGGAACCAACGATTAGCTTGCCCCTTGAGCGCCCCCCTAGTGAAAAAGCCCCTCCCCGGATTCCAAGGTAAGAGCTCCCGTGTATCCAGATCTTAGCTCTTTCACACATCCACCCCCAACCTCATCTGACGTTTGAAAAATGAAAACACATCTGTTTCTGAAATTTGGAATAGGACTACCACTATGCATTTTCCCAAGAAGTAATTGATAGAGGAAATCAAAACAAGATTCTTCTTTATGATTAAACTCAACAATGTTCTCCAGTTTAAGAAAAAAAAAAAAAAGAAAACAAAATTGATTTTTGTTTCACTTTGGGGGCAAACAGTGGTACTACGTTGTTAAAATCTAAAACTGACTAAGAAAACTGTGTATTGATTCCTTATAATTCAAAATCTCATTTTTCTCCTAATAAGCTACTTTCTTCCCAAATGTGTAGCATTTTTCATGTAACTTATTCAAAGTAGGTAGTATACAGGAGAAACTATACAAAATAGTTTACCAAGAACAATTAATTTGCATTCCAGTATTTTGACATATAAAGCAGTTAAGGCAAAGAATTACTCAGTACATAAACCACGTGTAGACAGGATTTAAGGAGAAGTTCTTAGAAATAAAGACTGTGTCATGTGATACATATTAAAACGGAGATTTCTTCCACACATTCAGTAAGAGAATTTAGTGATCCTTAGTCTCCAAGTATTGATTCTCTGATCTAAATTCTGTTCAGTTTGATTTTTAGAGTCTGAAAGTTGAGTTAAAGAATTCCTTTTTTTTTTTTTTTGCCACAAAAACATTCTTTTTTGATATTTATTTATTTTTGAGACAGGGAGAGACAGAACTTGAGTGGGGGAGGGGCAGAGAGAGAGGGAATCACAGAATCCGAAGCAGGCTCCAGACTCTGAGCCGACAGCACAGAGCCCAATGCAGGGCTCGAACTCATGGACCACGAGATTGTGACCTGAGCCGAGGTTGGCTGCACAATAGACTGAGCCACCCAGGCACCCCAAAACATTCTTTATATAACAGGATTTATGCAAATATTTTATTTTTTTAACGATTATCATAATTTCCAGTATGTTTGTTATTTTCGTCTATGGTTCAACGAAGTTGTAGAGGTTCCCAGGGTTAAAAATACTACTGTCCTATTGTCCTGTTTTTCTAATAATAAGAAGAAGAAATTGGATGACTCCCCAGTTTGCTCTATGCACTTGGGCATTTTGTCTATCAAAGCACAGAAGGCTCATAGAACATATAGTAAAATGCCTATGAATTGAAATTGCTCTCTATGGAGGTCTCATTATATGACCACCCTACCTACCAAGGCCCTATTGAAGTTAGACTATTTTAGATTTGAGAAATAGATAGTAAAGTTTTATGAAGGGAAGAGAGATTTATAACCAAGCTACATAGAGTCTTGTCCTGGCAGGAAGAAGTGACTAGAACTACGGAAGCACTGACAGCCCACACCCATGAACTTCATGCAACAATAGAATATTTTGCTTCCTACTTCCCAGCTACCTAGCTTCCCTTGCTTACTCAGCTCCTAGGCCATCAGGAGGTCAGCTTGCCCTTGGCTATCGTGGTCTCTCTGTACCATATTCTCTCCACCTAAGCTCTTGCCACTTGGATTGTGTTTCCAAGTTCACATTTCCAAGAGCAATTAGAATATTTTGTTGTATTTTATCTGACTTTCCTCTTTGTCTTTGTGAGAGGGCCTTACAAATCCATCATGCCATTTGTCCCACTTGGACCTGGAAACATCCTCAGAAACCTTCTTAACATAATATTTTTAGCAGCCACTATCAGTGGATTAGAGGTGATGTGCCTGCAGTTGATAATGGTTTATGTCTCTTTACCATTAACAACAGGCAGTTTTAAGATAGAGCTTTGGCATCAGGGCAGATGTCGTTTCTCTAAAAGGGAGTAGTGGGAAATATTACTTATATGGTGGCAAAATACACCTAACATAACATTTACCATCTTAATTATTTTTAAGTGTACCATTCAATGGCATTGAGTATATTCACACTACTGTATGATCATCACCGCTCTCGATTTCCAGAACTTTTTCATCATCCCAAACTGAAATTGCGTGTCCATTAAACAGTAATTCCCTGTTCCCTCTTCCTCCTAACCACTAGTATCTTCTTGATATTTTCCGTGTCTATGAATTTATTCTAGGCATCCCCTTACAAATGAGACCACACATTTTGTGTCCTTTTGTGTCTGGCTCATTTGACTTAGCCTAATGTTTTCAAGTGTCCATGCTGTAGCATATATCAGAATTTGATTCCTTTTTAAAGCTGAATAATATTCCATTCTATATCTATATCTATATCTATCCCATTTTGTTTATTCAAGTAATAGCATTTTACACTAAGGTAGGGGAGGTATGACAATGCCACGTGGTCACACAGAAAGGCTCAGGAGACACAAGGTAGGGCAGGGATCATACTCCAGACCCTTGTAGTGTTCCACTTAATAGAAGCACCTCTCTGGCATTTTTAGTTAACTCCCCTAAACCGCGTTTTTTTTTTGTCATCTTCCATATGGACGTAATGAAACCTGTTAAGGGTTTGTTGTGAGGTTTATATAGAATCTTGTGTAGAATATCCTTGGCCTGGCACAAGAGTAGGTGTTCAGAAAGTGAATTCCACATTATTCTCCATTCTACCACTACCAGAAACCCCTCCCCATGTCAAAAATGAAGAAGTGCACTGGGGGAGGTTGTTTGATTTGTTTTTCATAGCGTAGGAAAGAAGAAAAAAAAAAAGGATGCTTGTGTGTCCCGGATGTG
Organism: Crocuta crocuta; assembly: GCF_008692635.1. Classification (NCBI taxonomy): domain Eukaryota; kingdom Metazoa; phylum Chordata; class Mammalia; order Carnivora; family Hyaenidae; genus Crocuta; species Crocuta crocuta. The sequence continues at coordinate 814,204 of NW_027529442.1, read as the reverse complement.
GATTCAAGAACTGTCAGGCAGGAATTAGGAAGATCTTCAGAGCAGGAAGAGTGGCCTTCAGGACTCAGCAGCCTTGTGTCTGTTGCATGAACTGGGGTGGCTGAGCTCACGGATCTGGTTGCTCTCAGGAGAGAAAGGAAAGCATGCCTGTCTGTCTTCCATACTGAAAACACCTTTTCCACAGTAAAGAGTCTACCCCCTTTGAAACTGCTTTTGCTGTTTCTCCAGGAAAAAAAATGTTTTCATTTTGATAAAGAGCAATTTCTGTTTTCCTGCCAAGCTACCAGAGACTCTTTGAGAAATGCTTCTGTTTTCCTGGTATCAGGGTGTACAATCCGCATGACACCAAGACTGCCGTGGCATCATTTCAGCAGCTGGCAAGGGCGATGGCTGCAAGAAACACACACCCTCCCCTGTTAATGCACTTGAATCAGAAGCATATGCTTGGAGTCTGACTACTGGTTGTTTAGGCACATCTAAACCTGCAGGAGGGTAAGCAGTGTAGAAGTTTCTATTAAAGAACCTCTTGCAAATAATAAAATTAGGATGGGGTGGTAAGAATAGCCAAAAAAGAAAAAAAAGAAAAAAAAGAAAGAAAAAAGCACCATATCTTCCTCTCCTCCCCCAATGCCAGTATATTAAATGGTTACTTTCAGGCAGAAAATCTTTTAGTTCCAAGTAAATAAAAAGTAATAGAACCAGAAGCAACCTGGGCTTTCTAATCGACTCCCAACATTTCTGGGTGAAGTCCACCGGAGAATCCATTCTCTCTCTGTGTCTCAGAAGACTTACAGCCAAGATGAACTTGAAGAAGTAAAGCAGAAATGTTATGTGCTGACCTTCCACCCCACACTGCCTCGGGACACCCTGCATGTGGAAACTGCGAATGCCATTGGACCTTAAGGGATGTGTTCTCAGATATATTCCTAAAGAAGGCGGCTGGTCGCAAGTTGTTTTTAGAGTACACGCATGTGATTTGGTTGTGCCTGGAGCAGCTCTTTCCACACCTGACAGCTGGTGTTTCTTATTAAGTATCTGAACATTATCCAGCACATCCATGTTGGCCAGCTGGCTTGAATACTTACAGAGTCCTCAGGAGCCCTTCTTCAGCATCTTCAGAGCTGCCTAGAGAGGGTTGGTGGTACATGGGGATGAGTTTAAGCTTTGGAATCAGATCTGAGTTCTACTTCCTGTTCCACTAATTGCTGGCAATGTGGCTTTGGGCAAGTCATTTAACCTCTCTGAGCTGAAGTTTGCTTCCTTTTGCTTCCCTGTAAGATAATGGTAAGCCTGCTCCTTCAATATGTTTGTCCCCAAGATTAAACAAAACCAAAGAACTCTTCCTAAATATTTGCACAGTGTTTGCTTTATAGCCATTGCCCAGACAATGGTGGTTTTTTCTCATCTTCCTTCTCCTAGTTTGTGGTATAATTTTTCTTGGTAAAGTGCTAAAGCCCTTGAGCTCTGTATACCACCATCTTTATGACGTAGAAATTGGCCAGGAACCTCAGGAATAAATCTGAGAATTAGAAAGAAGAAGAAAGCCTATCCCTGTGCATTTGTCAGCTGGCATCTCTTTGCCTTTTCTAGTTAGAGTCTTTCATAGTAAAGTGGTTATTTTTTTCTTCTCCTTGAAGCCATGTATGTCGGATAGTGTTTGACAGGCATTTTTGTGTGTGCCAAAGTATGGGGAAAAGTGACAAGGAGAGGCCCACTCGAGATGTCACTTCTCTGTGCTGCAAGCTGGAGCTGACAATGCAGCCCCTTCTGGAAAATCCTGATGCACGTTGGAGCATCTTAATGTCAAGAGGAGAGAAAGGCATTGAATAGTCAAGGGTACCTCTTTCCTCATGTGAGAAAAGTGTTTCAGGTGTGGCACAAAGATAGAAGGCTGTACTCTGGAATGGGGGTCGTCAATTCTTTTTACTTGTGTAGAGAATCGTACTCTGACAGGATAGTTTTTATTTCCTCCTGGTGTTGGGCAACTGTCCTCTCTGGTCAAGGAAAAATGTGTGCATGCGCACATACATGTGCATGCAATACTTTCAGTGGGAATCTGGAACAGGCAACGAAGGCATCCATTTTCACTTCATTGGTTTCTCAATTTTTTAAAAAGGTTATTTATTTATCTTGAGAGAGACAGAGATAGTACAAATGGAGGAAGGGCAGAGAGAGAGAATCTTAAGCCGGCTCTGTGCTGTCAGTGCAGAGCCCAACGCAGGACTCAATCTCAGGAACCATGAGATCCAAGTTGGATGCTTATCTGACTGAGCCACTCAGATGCCCCAGTTTCTTAATTTTTCTTTTTTAAATGCATTTCTCACCAGTGACAGGTGATGAAATGTCATCATCGTGGCTAGGTGAAGGATGGGATTTAAAAGCGTTCACATAAAGATATGGTGCATAAAGAGATCTGAAGGCACAAACAAGTACAGCCACCACCATGACAACAACGAAGAAAATGAAGCATCGCTCTTTCTGTTCTCAGCAAGCACCGGACACCCATTATGCATGTAATATGCTGTTTTTGATACTGTGAATAAGCAGAAGAGGCAGAAGCCTTGACGTCTGTTTCTCAGTATTGTCTCTAGTGAAAATAATGTACAGCTATCAAGGTGCCAAATGGACTTCCTTATTCCATCATTATGACAGAATTCCCAATAATTTAAAAATCATGATGCTCTTTGAGAAGCATTAGCTGGGTGGGGGGGTGCATGTATTGGAGAAGCATCACTCTATTGATGACAAGATCTGAGGATGCATTCACATTTGTTCTGTCATTTATTTGTCAGAAGAAACCTTGTATTGTTTTTTTATTTTTTAATTTTTTTGCAGATCTGACCTTGGCACTTACATTTATCTCCCACACATATATTTTCCAGGTTCTGTGTTAGAATTTGCTCTCACTTTGTGATTTAACGTGATTTCACACTGCCAAAACCTTCTTCTTTCTTTTGCTTTTATCTGCTCCTATTTCTTCCCTATAATTGTTGGCAAACTTGTCATTTGGTTCTAAGAAGAAATTTGAATATGATCCAAAAGTTTTGTAAATTTCATGATTAAAAAGCCAAAGAGCTCAAGTGTGGAGTTATTATCGAGTTAAACTGATTTTACTATGTATAATAGCTCATATTTATAAAAATGTTCAGTGATTGAACAAAATCATTACATTTGTGTTTCTCTTAATAAATGTATGTGGGTGGTAAGTTTTTTCTCAGAATTAGCCCTTTGAAGAATACAGTATACATTGTTTCTGATTCACATGTATAAAGTGGCTAATTGGATTAGAGCTGTAGATTTATTCATATTAACAGTTGTGTTGAAAGGGAATATATAATTATATATGTGTGCATGTATATATTTGTTTTTTTAAGAAAGCCTTTCCTCTGTATTTAATATTTGTGTGTTTTTTGCCCTGTAAGCATTATATAAGCTTATATCATGAAAGGGCTGTGGGAAGGAGGGGGAAGTTATAGGAATAAAGTAGTGAGTGATGAAGAAGAAGGCTGAGTAGGCACAGCCCAAGTAACATCAGTATGTCTTATGTGTTACAGGTAGGAAGGAAAAAAAAAAGTGGACGTGTCATCAAACCGTAGACCTGGTTTCTTGAACTTTTTAGGGATTTTTTTTTCCCCTGAGGCGTTAATGATGATCGTGTCTTGACCATTCTTTGTTCATCTTTCCTTGAACACATGTAGAACTTTCTCTGTGATGTAGTGTATTTTTCCATGACTAGCGCACATGCCAATGAGTGGTAACATGCGTAGGCAAAAAAATGTGAATTGGAAGCACCAGGGAGAATGCTAACCTAAGTATTTTCTTCTTTGACAAGGATTTGTTGGGTACCTTGTGTGTGACAGGCAGATTGCTAAATGCTTGGGCTATAGAGGCAGAAGAAGCCCTGGCATTATGGTGATGGACACAGTTGAACAAGGAAAGAAATAAAATAAAATAATTGAGGACCTGTGTGTGTGTGTGTGTGTGTGTGTGTGTAAAGGAAACTATTGGGAGAGCCTACTTTAAGATTCTGTGTAGATGCCATTGCTTAGAGACAGTGATAGAATTAAAGGTCAAAGTTGAGAAGGAACCAGCCATGCTGAGAGCAAAGGGGAAGAGCATTTCAAATAGAGAAGACACTACAACCAGGGTGCCCGAGGGAGGAGCTTGGCAAGCTCGCATGTTTCCAGAAGTATTCCATGTGCCTGGAGCATGGTGGGTAAGGCAGAGTATGGACTAAGTTCAAGTGAGAAACATGGAGAAAGGCAGATCATATGAAGATTGTATTTTGAGTGAAATTTTCAGTGCCTCGGACTGGCAGATTTTCCAAATAAAAACACAGGACGCCCACTTAAATTTGACTTTCTGATAAAAACAGATGCTTTGTTTGTACAAGTATGACCCAAATATTACACGGAATGTACTTATACTAAAAAAATTTTTTTTTGTTTATGAGAGTGTGAGTTAACTGGATGTCGTGCATTTTATCTAGCAGTCCTGTAAGTGGGCTCTGATGTGACCTGATCTGTGTGTGTAAAGATCAGTCTTCCTGGCTGCCTTGCTGAGTGTCTCACTTGCTACTTTCTGAGTCCCAGAGAAGCAGCAAGAGCAGTCTTGCTGGTTCACTGTATTAATCACAGGATGGATTTTCAAAGCCTGTCTTTGCCTTCCTACTACTCTTAGGTGAGCTGCCTACCTTCTACTCATCTTATGGGTCTTGACCCAAGTGCAGCTCCTCCTTAGAAACCTACCCATCCTTACACTCAGAAGCCCCATGAGATGCTCCCTTCCTATGCAGCACCAAACCTCCCTCTCCTTCCGGTGGCTGAACATTTATGCCATGTGTCAGAGCTGCTTTTCCTGTCTTCCTCATAGTCTAGGAACCCTATGAGGGCACAAACTATTATTTTTCCTTGTTGGTTTTCTGGCATCTAGCCCGGCAGCTGGAACAATAGACAAGCTCTGTGAATGCTGGTTGAATGGGTGAATTAACCGTGTGGCCTCCTTAGATAACCATTGGGTCAGTAAGTACAGTTTTCTGAGTCCAGTTTCTTAGACATCAGTTGCTAAGGGGCTTATTTATTGAGCATTCCTTGTTTTCAGGGACTATGAGAAATGTCAGAGATACTTGAATTTAGGTCTCTGTCTTTAAGGAACCTATAGATTGGTTGAGAATATGAGATAACCCAGAACACAGAGAGTGTACAAAGCCTTAACAAGTACAATGAGATATTAGGTGGTAGAATCCATAAGACTTGGGGATCCTTAACATGATTTTATGGAGTGCAGGAGGCTATGTGAAAGGGCTTGGGGTAGGAAGTCTGAGAACTCTCTGGAATTATGTACGCAGTGTTGCATGCACATGTTTTCTTGTAGTGAAAGAGTCTAGAGCTTTGATGAATTCTTGAAGGGGAGGTACCTGACTCCAGCCAGAATGGTTGAGAATCATCTGCATTATGTGCTGTACAAATCCATGGTAGACAAAAGATCCAAATATGAAAGGTGAAATTGAAACCATGAGGAGAAACTGTATGAAACTTCTTTACAATCTCATGTGGGGGTAGAATATCTTGAAATAATAAAGGTGAAACATGAGAAATTTAAATCAATTAAAGATTTGTGCCCAATGAAGAAAGCCATAGAAAAATTAACAGAGCACAAGCCAAGAGAAAACAATGAAAATATTTATAGTAGGTGACCAAATATTTATACTATGGATAGACTCTTTTTTATTTCTGCCTATTAGTGAACAGAAGTTTAAATGGGCAAAGGAGTAAGTGGGCATTTTATGGAAGGGGAAAGAAACTTGAATGGCTAATATGTGTTTGAAAGAGACGCTCAGGCGTATTTGTATTCAAGACATTACTATTAAAATGAGAGACATTATCCCTATCATGTTGGTTAAAAAAATTAGAAAGTCACGTAATAACAAGTATCCATGAAGACAGGAATTTTGAGGTGGTTTGCTATGGTGAAGGATCAGAAACAACCAGTCTGCCTGTTGATAGGAGAATAGAGAAGGAAAAGTTGGGTGTACACTTATGATAAAACACTGTGTAGTAGTCAGGGGAATTAACACCTAGAGCAACACTGCCCAGTAGAAATTTAATGTGAGCCACATATGTTACCTTGAGTTTGTAGCCACAGTAAATAAGTGATTAAAAATTAATAGAAATCAGTGGAATTAATTTTAACATTCTGTTTTACTCAAACCAATATATCTGAAGTATTACCATTTCAGCATACCAATAAACAAAATTATTGAAATATTGTTTCATTCCTTTTGTGGACAAAGGCTTCAAAATTTGGTGTGAACTTGACACAGCATATCTAATACAGCTGCTGAACTTTCATTGGAAATCCTTGATCCTTATTTCTGTGTTTAGATTTCATAAAATGTACAGCTTAAAAAATAGATTTGCATACTCAAGGTATTCCAAAAACATTTAAAAGTGTTGCAATAATTGAATAAATCACCAATTTTTAAATTTAAATTAATTAAAATGAAGAATTCAGTCCCTCATTTGCATCACTCACATTTCAAATGCTCAGCAGCTATATGATAGAGAGATACATCTAGCTACCTAGTTGTTTTCCATAATATGATGGTGGAAAAAAACATAGGAATAAGATTTATAATAAAATATCATGTAAGTAAATTGAACATAGGCCAAAAAAGTTGGTACACTATATTTTTGCTAAAACATTTACATGTAATGAGATACATGGCAATATTTGGGAAGAATATACCTATATCTATAGCTTGAGTTAGCATGAGATCAGGAAGGGGCTATCTAAAGGGAAAAGGAGAGTTCTAGACTGTTGGGTGCTCTGGGACATGAAGCTTACCCAACTCAATTCTAGAGTTAAAACAAAAAGCAATAGGGAGCACATCCAGACAGCAAAATATCTCTCAGTTACTAAGCCACGCGAAGACATGGAGGAACATTAAATGCTTACGGCCAAGTGAAGGAGGCCAGTCTGAAAACACTACATAATATATGATTACAACTATATGATGCTCTGGAAAAGGCAAAACTCTGGCAACAATAAAAAGACCATGGTAGAAAGGGATAGTGGAGGGGGCGCCTGGGTGGCTTAGTCGGTCAAGCGTCCGACTTTCGCTTAGGTCATGATCTCACGATTCGTGGGTTCGGGCCCCGCATCGGGCTCTGTGCTGACTGCCAGCTCAGAGCCTGGAGCCTGTTTCGGAGTCTGTGTCTCCCTCTCTCTCTGACCCTTCCCTGCTCATGCTGTCTCTCTCTCTCTCCTAGAAATAAATATAACATTAAAAAAAAAAAAGGGATAGTGGAGGTGATGGGAAGGGGGAGCACAGAGAATTTTTAGGACAGTGAAAATACTGTGTATCGATATTGTAATGATGGATATACACTCTTATACATTTGTTCACATCCACAGAATGTACAACATCAACAGTGAACCCTAGGTAAGCAGTGGACTCTGGATGGTTATGATGTGTCCATGTAGGTGAATTCTTGGCACTAAATGTCCTACTTCGGTGAGCGATGTTGATAATGGGGGAGGCTGCATATGTATGGGGACACATGGGGTGTTTCAACCTTTGTTATAAACCTAAAGCTGCTCTTAAAAAGTGAGATACTTAAAAATACTTTTTAAAAAAGCCTATTGATTTTGAGAGAGAGAGAGAGAGAATGTGCATACAGGGGAGGGACAGAGAAAGAGGGAGAGAGAGAATCCCAAGGGGCTCTGTGTTGTCAGTGCAGAGTCTGACTTGGGGCTTGATCTCAGGAACAGTGAGATTCTGACCTGAGCCAAAATCAAGAGTGGGGTGCTTAAAGCTACATTTTTTAAAAGTTTTTAATTATTTATTTTTGAGAGAGAGAGACAGAGCCAGAGCATGAGTGGGGGAGGAGCAGAGAGAGAGGGAGACACAGAATTGGAAGCAGGCTCCAGGCTCTGAGCTGTCAGCACAGAGCTTGACGCGGGGCTGGAACTCACCAACTATGAGATCACGACCTGAGCCGAAGTCAGACGCTTAACTGACTGAGCCAGCCAGGCGTGCCCCTAAAACTACTTTTAAAAGACCAACGGAAATGAACTCTATGCAAAACAGTGACAACACTGGAATCTTAACGCAGAATTCTGCTTTTGTGATTGCATTTTCTAATACCTCACTTGAGGTTCCATCTAAAACAACAAACTGAGTCATGCTGACAAGTTCCAGACATAGCTGAGCTGATGTCGTCAGAAGACATTATTAGGACAAGAATCCAAGAACATTAACTGCAGGCCCTTGACTCCTGTGATAAACATAGTTTTTAAACATCCTCCTCTAAGAACCTGTTGACTGGAGAAAATCCAAAATGAGTCCTTATACAATTAACCCCTCACAAGCCAGAGGACACTACAGCCATTCACATACTGTTGCGTTTTATGGAAAATTACTGTGATAGATGTGCTATAAAGGTTAAATTGTGTTCCCCAAATTCATATTGAATCCCTAGCCCTCAGGATGTCAGAATATGACTGTATTTGGAGGCAGGCATTTAAATAGGTAATTAAGTTAAAATGACACTCTTAGAGTGAGTCCTAATCCAATCCTACCAGAGTCCTTATAAAAAGAGATTAGGACACACACAGAGACCTCAGGGAGGTGTTTATTGTTTAGACAGAGAGAGGACCTTCCCTAGTCTAGGGACCTCAGGAGAAGCCATACCCGTCTGTACCTTGATACTGGACTCACAGTCCCCAGAAGTGTCAGAAAATAAATTTCCATTATGCAAGCCATCTCCTGTGTTATGTTGTTACAGCAAGCCTAACAACCTAATACACCTGCACTTAAAAAAAAAAAAAAGGTAGAGAGTCCGTGTAGCCATAAGAGCAGGAACTCTGGAGTCAGATGGGATTGGCCTTAACTCCAGTCTGCAAATTACTAGCTCCGGGGCTCTTAGTAGGCTGCTCTCTGGCCTTGTGAACGGGGAATGGTAATTGTGCCTGGTAGGATTATTGGGGGAATTAAATGAGTGAATGGAAGTTATTGCTGTATAAATGTTAACTGTTGTTATGATCATTACGATGCGATGCCGCACTCTGGTTGTCATAGTTTCACCGTTCACATAGAGCAAACACACCCCAAGAGCTAGGGTGACTCGCCATCGGTTCATTCCACGTGTCATTTTAAAAACCATAAAGAGATTAGTTTGTGAACTGTTGCCTGCTTTGCCCATTATTTTCAGCGGTTCACTCTCCAAAAGCATGACTTTGAATTGACTGCTGGAGTTCTGAAACTGAACATGATATACTTTGAGTTTTCTTTCAGGAATTCACGTGGTCAGTGTAAACTCATGCAGTTAAAATGGGCATTTGGGGGCAGCGAGAAACCAGCCTCAGAAGTTGGAAGCGCAAGAATTCACAGTGTATTGTATGGCTTTTTCTGAAACCGCCAGCCTCAGAAGGAACCAGTAGGGTAATGAGATGGATTTTGTTTTGTTTTATCTGAAATACTGTTTTTCCTCTGCATTGAATTAGCTTTGCCAAATCAGAGGGCTTCCCTGCTCTTCACCCATTGTTGTGTTTTATGAAACATGACTATGATGCACCAGCATTTTATTTTTTTAAATTTTTTTAATTTATTTCTAGGAGAGAGAGAGAGAGAGAGAGAGAGAGAGACAGCGTGAGCAGGGGAGGGTCAGAGAGAGAGGGAGTCACAGACTGAAACAGGCTCCAGGCTCCGAGCTGGCAGTCAGCACAGAGCCCGACGCTGGGCTCGAACCCACGAACCGCGAGATCATGACCTAAGCGAAAGTCGGACGCTTAACCGACTAAGCCACCCAGGCGCCCCGCGCCTGCATTTTAGAATGCAACAGATTCTTAGCAAAATGCTGCTGTTGTGGATGCAAGCTCTCCAGTGTGTTTAAGTTGGTTACCTTTGCACATCAACCTCTAGGAGATAATAGCGGGTGCTTAATATTCACTGGATCTGCTGAGAATATCCCTGTTTATATGCTCTATTTCCTAAAATTACATAACCTTTTGTTATCTTGTGATGCATAAAAGGGATGGTTGGATCTGAGAAAGCTGTTACTATGTTAGATAAACAAGCCACAAAGTCCCATTTAAAGTACTTATGCCCTACATGGCAATATGCCTCCCAGGGGAAACTGCCATCAGTAAGCCCAGTCTGAATTCTTTGCGTATTTCTCAAAAACATCTCTGATTCAAAAAATGCTACTAAGCCTTTTTTTTTTTTTTTTTTTTTTTTTTTTTTTTTTGCC
>NW_027529442.1:778912-803834 GCF_008692635.1 Crocuta crocuta | reverse complement strand
ATCTCCTAGAAATATTACTTGCTCTGTTTGGGTGATGTCCTGCCTTTCTCATTCCCTCCTCCTCTGTTCCGTTGCCTTGTACCGGGATGCTTCTCATTCAAGTGTCTTTTCTCAGCCAGAAGCTAGCTCTGTTGGTCTTTTTTATTCCTGCCACTAAATCTGTGAACAAAGCCTAGTGTCCATGAAAGCGAAGAACTAATGGGCTTGCCTGGAGGCGGGCATATATGCGCTGGACAGGTACTGCACAAACCTTTGCGGTCAGCTTGCTGAGCCCTTTCCAATTGCAACCTGTAAACACAGGCTGCAGGCTGGTCTGCACAGGTGCTGCTTGGTGCTGATTATTGCCTCAGCAGACACAGCTGGCTTGACCATGTCGGCTGACTTGATTGGTGTTCTGTTAGAAATCCACCTGCTCGTTGAATACCCTGTGTTTGCCTGAATTCAGCATTTGATTCTACGGAATGATCAAACTAGCCATGTCTGGGCCTGGTAAATGAAGGACATGAAAAGCAACTTCATTAAATGTTTCTGTTGTGTTAGATCCTTATTCTTAATTTACACAAATGATACAGCACCTGTGTGTCAATATTCACATATGAAATATTAGATGAAAAACAGAAGATGAATCCATATGTACTTCTGGATCATTATTAATGATAGGAGAAATAAACAATTTAAGGGTCTAGGGTTTGGCTAGAGCTGAAAATTAGAGAAACCCGGGGAAATACACCCAATCAACACACTAGTCTTCCTTCCAGAGCTCAGATCTACGGAGCCAACTGCCTGCTGGTGATCTCTACTTGGATGAGGTTCACTTACCTTCCCAACACTACTGTCCACTGAAAGTGCTCGTTTGCGGCCATTCTCTGTTGCAGTTTTTCCAGCAACTTGAAAATCTCCATGTCCTCTCTCTCCTTCTTCCCCTCCTTCAGTAACATAACTCATTCTTGTGCTTCTGTCTCGTGAATATTCCTCATATATGTCCCCTTCTTTAAGTATACTCACATGGTACAATGAATCTCTAGAACTATGCAAACCTAAAATCCATACCCATTAAACAGTATTTCTCTTTCTTTCTTTCTTTCTTTCTTTCTTCTTTGCTGCTCTCTATATGCACTGGTCAAGGTGGACAAGCAAAAGAAGACAGATAAAACTTTGGGTCATTATAATATCAGTTTATCAATGTCCGCATATTTTGAGATTCTTAAATGGTGAGTTTCAAGTGAGATCATTCATCAATGGCCCTGATCTTGCCAGGTCACAGTGTTCCCGTGACTTGGCATGGAGTCTTTGCCCAGCATTTTTACCAGGCATCCACATGGACTTAATTTCAACATCTGAAGAGAGGGGAAGGTAACCTAGGGTAGACACTGTTGCTTGTTTTTGCAAATTCATCATTTAGAAGAGAGCTTGTGGTAATGGAATGAGATACAGGATCTGGATGTGAGTCTCATTTTCATCATTTCTTTAAGTATGACCGTTGGCTACCAAAATCCTGCATCATATGAAGTATTCATTTGTATGTAGTAGATTACTTTTGGGGGGACTACAGCAAGATGATCTGCTTCCTCTTCCTCTTTTCTTCCTCCTCCCCCTCCCCCTCCCCCCTTCCAACATTGTCACCAGTTACACCATTGCGACCCCAACCAAGTTGTGCTGGAAGCAGAAAAGCACAGATAACATCTGTGTTGCAATGTTGTGAGGAAACCAAACCATGCGGACACATATTCAAAGCTCTTGAGTGATGTTCCAGAGGTTTCTACATCCTTTGCCAGTGCCATCTCCTACTTAGAAGTTTGAAGACCTTGTCCCAAAACTTCCTGTGGTGTTAGTGGGTAAAGGTTAATAGAGTTAAAATGTTTAAGTCTCATTCATAAAAGGCAGCTCACCTACCAAGACATATTTGTTCTATTCTAATCAAAGACCTGTCAAGTCCTCCCAGCTTCTCAAGTCAACCCATATTTTCATGATTTTAGGGTTATAGTTGGCTGTAAAATGTCGTCTGGGCTGCAAAGCAGCACATGTAATCTGTTCAGGAAGGAACTTTTTTGCAGAAGTCAAAGGAAAAAAAATCAATTTAGCTGGTTTTGACTTATAACAGTAAAAAGGAAAATTGAAAGTATTGGATTTTGGATAAGTACTCTGCTTCACAGTTTGAGGGTTGAGTAGATGTTAAAATATCACTCACCACATTGGCCAGTCATTTGGATTATTCTGTTTTACTATTTCAAAGCTATAAAATCAACTGAGTAATTAAGTGGGCTGCACGTTGTCAGATGTTTCACATAAAGAACCATTAGCCTTTTCAACACATCAAATACTAATCAGTTGGCTCAGGCTTTCTTTGGTTGAATATGTTATGTCACAGATGTAGGCATGAGAAAAAGCCGTAAGTTTCTAATGAGTGCAAGGTTTATTGCTGAAGAATCAGCATTAATCATAGATGTTTTGTATCAAAATCAATATTTCATCTATACCTGTACAACACCCATTATATACATGTGTATGTACACACATGTGTATGCACATACATACACACGTGATAGACACAATATTGGCCAGTTGACAGAAGGTCTGAGGTTAAATGAGGCAGTATTGCATAGGGCTTAAGCGGATGGGGTTTTGGTTCAGACAACTTGAGTTCAGATTTTACCTTCACTGTGTGTTATCTGGTGGCTTTAGCAAGACACTTAATTTCTCCAAGCCTCGTTTTGTTCATCTGTAAAATGAAGCTAATAGTAACAATTTCCTCTTGTGAAAGCAGCATTAAATTGTGGGTGCTAAGTGCCTTGCAAAGTGCCAGAAACATAAACATCTTAGAAAAATGGGTGGTTATTACTTTTCCTATTATCAACTAAGCAAAAAAGATGGGTAGTTGGCCATCATTATTCATTTACACACAATTCTATTAAAATAATTATCATGGGCTTGGGGCATATGGGTGGCTCAGTCAGTTAAGTATCTGACTTGTGCTCAGGTCATCATCTCATGGTTCATGGGTTGAAGCTCTGCATCGGGCTCTGTGCTGACAGCTCAGAGCCTGGAGCCTGCTTCGGATTCTGTGTCTCCCTCTCTCTTTCTCTGCTCCTCCTCTATTCACACTCTGTTTCTCAAAAATGAATAAACATTTAAAAAATCAGAAAAAAATTATCATGGACTTAATGTCTGAAGGAAATTGGTGAAGGCAGACTTGTCACTTCTATGCAAATTGGACCCTTCTCTACCCATTGTGACAGTGTTGCTGTGGCTGCCTTTGACTAGGACAAAGGAGAGGGGAATAGGAGTCAAATGCTTTCCACAACTTGAAGATTGGCATTCCAGCTCATCCACATCTCTACACGATGAAGGGACTGCCAGAAGAGAAGCTCCATTCAAGAGTATGGAGATGGCATTTTGTCATCTCTGTCCTCTGCCCTCACCGCCCCCACCCCCCGTAGCATAGTGCCTGGCATAGAATAGATGCTTCAGTGAAGCAATCACCAGAGAAATGTGTGGCAATAGCATCTTTCCTCTTTGATAAATGACTTTTTAAAGTCCAAACTTTTTTATTGATCCCTGCTATGAGTTGAATTGTGTCCCCTCCAAAACAAGGTGTGTTGGAATTTTAACTCCGAGGGTCTCAGAAATAGTGTATTTGGAGATATGGTCTTTACAGACGGAAGCCACTTGAAATGAGGTCATTAGGATTGGCCGTCATGCAACATGACCGGTGTTCTTATTAAAAGGTGAATTTGAACACAGACGCAGGCACACAAGGAAGATGATGTGGAGACATATGGAGTGAAGACAGCCATCTGTAAGCCAAGGACAGAGCCTTCCCTCCCAGCCCTTACTTTCAGGAACGCCTGCCAACACCTTCATTGTGGACTCCCAACCTCCAAACTGGGACAAGAAGAAATTCTCTTCTTTGAGATGCTCAGTTTGTGGTGCTTTGTTCTGGAAGCCCTGGCAAACTAATATAGTCCAAACAGCGAAGGGTATATTGAGGGTGGGACTATGAAAGAACGAAAAGAATTATGATACGTGAGGTTCCATTTTCCATTTGACAAGTTAGGTCTGGGTAGGTGGACTTGTGGCATGCTATTTCAGTGTCAGCACTGGAGGACAAGGTGCTGGTTCTGCTACATTTCCAATACCTTCTCATGGGTGATTGATGGAACACAGAGTTCAGGGGAACCCTGGAAGAAATATCTCCAAACATCTGCAAGAGGCGTGTTGATACACACCTGTAGGGACATCCTAAGTAGTCTAGCAAGTGTGGGTCCTCCTCTTAGATGGTTCTGTGGAAATCAGCCACGGTCACAGGGACATGTAAGCAAGGAACGTTATCTGTATTCATTGCTTCTTTAAAGTGTGGATTTTTACAAAAAGCTAAATAAAAAATTTCTCAGAAAGAGGAATAAGAATTAGGAAGGTTAAAACTGAGCTATGTATAGAAAAAATGGCCTTCGAGTAGATACTTGGTTAAGAATGAATAAACCTTTTAAACCTGTCCTTCTCTCAATCTTAGTCCCTAAACATATGTGTTACAGAAAGGTTGAAACTATTTTGTGTACTGATAAACAAAACTGCTCAGTAATTGGGAAAATAAGGACACAAAACAATGAAAGTCCAAGTTTCTTCCATGGATATCCTGACTGGGTCTCGGTTGGTGACTGGTCCCCACGACAGCCGTCAGTTCAGTTGCAGAAGGTTGACAGAGTGGGGTCTCAGGCTGATTGTAATGCCAGAACTAATAAAGCCATGAATTGAAGGCAGGTTCTAATCCAGTGTTCCTTCCCTTCTTCATTGGCCTGAAGGTAAATAGGTCTGTAGCTAATTAACTTAGAGTTTCTTTGAGATGCTTGATTCCAACACCAGGCCAGTAATTACTATTCAGGGCATGACTATACTTTGATGCTTGCCTGAAGTGTAAATTATTAGTGTCTGAAAGAAGTCATTGGCCCAAAAGGAAAACATAAGAGGCAAAATAAAAGGAGGATCAAAGTACTTCTGATCTGGTTTTCCATTCCTCCTCTGAGTGCATCATCCAGGCAGCAAATGCTCCCTGACAGGCGAGGCACCAAAACCATTGGGGTCCGCAGGCTTCTCTCTAGGGGCGCATAGGTACGGGAGCCTAGGTTGCTGATAGGATGGCTCGGTCTGGAGGTAGAAAAGTATTCCATGTTTGGCAACTTCTTGTTTGGTGACTTGATTTTAAATGCATCAGAAGTTTCCTTCTCTATTCAGAGAAACCCTTCAGGGATGCATTTTGGGTCCAGATTTGTCACTGTCAGTTTGTCTCCTTTTTAAACTCTCTCTTCCAGATTTTAGGAGAACCATGGGTTTGATTTTGGGAGTTTTGAATACAGCTTGAGGCCCTAGGGTGCTTCACTCTGTACTCCCAGTTGCATTCAAGAAGCACAAGCTCAGATGCTTAAGGTTAATTAAAAGAAAATTCAGGCTTTATTTGAGTATCGCAGAGCAACAGGGTCTACTTCATTTCCCTCCATGGTGTTTCTTCACTCCCCAAAAATTTGGTTGGCCCGGAGCTGCTCCAGAGCCATTCACACTCCCACTCCCCGGTCCCTCCCCCTCATTCTTGCCCAGCCCTGCTTTTCTCGGCCTATGTTTTCTCTCCCACAATCCTGAATCTTCATAATAGAGACTTCATAATAGAGACTTTGCTCCCTAGTTCTTTTCCCTGCCTTGGCCCTTTGAACCACTTTCACAAATCCACTTGCACAGGAGAGCCAGCAATTGGGTGGGGGGTGGGTAGAGAATGAGACAGACAGGGTAAGTGTGAAGAGGGCGGGAGCGGGGGTGGGGGGGTCACATGTGAATGGCATAGCTCTCTTCCATCCACACTTTAATTTAATTTTTCTATGAAGAAAGGAAGGTTAAGAAAGAAGGCAAGTAGCACCTATTGGGTGACTCTGATTGCACTGACCCTGAGTTTGGTAGACATGTGTCCATGTGTCCTCCTAAAGACCACTGAGTTGCAGGTGTACAATGGCTTGGGGAACATTCCGTTATCATAGCGATTCACTGTTGTGTTTTCATCCTGAGCTACGCTTGGCATGTATTTGGTTTTCCCTAAACACTTAATGAATTACATAATGAGTGGGTCGGACACTCTCAGGGCAGATTTGCGAACTTGTATAATCTCTTCCACCTCATAGATGAGGAAATATAGACTCTGACATGCTAAATATTTGCCAAAGTTAAGGCTGCTCAGGAGGGTCTCTGCTGATGTTTTCAACTCCATATATTTGGTTCAAAGATTTTCCTACTAGAGCACACAATCTGAGCCAGTCCCCCCCACATCATTTGCCCATTGGCAAATGGTACTGAATTCACCAAGAAAGCACTTAGTAGGGTTACTTTTTTGCTTTGCTGCTACTAAAATATTTGTATTATAATGACCGGGATGGAATGAAAGACTAATTAAAAGTGAAGTATTTAGTACAGCTTTATATACAAAAGATACTGGATTAATGATGAACTGGCTCTCAGTTATATTCTAATTAGCTGCAGTTTTGATTATCTACATTCTCCAGGGATTCTTGTCTTATCGCTTTCAGTTGTAGAAGTCTGTGGCATTAGACTCTCCAAACCAGTAGCTTTTAAACATTTTCTTTATTTTTTTTAAATATTTTTATTTCTAGGAGAGAGAGAGATAGCATGAGCAGGGGAGGGTCAGAGAGAGAGGGAGACACAGACTCTGAAATAGGCTCTAGGTTCTGAGCTGGCAGTCAGCACAGAGCCCGACGCGGGGCTCGAACCCATGAACTGCGAGATCATGACCTAAGCAGAAGTCGGACGCTTAACCGACTAAGCCACCCAGGCGCGCCCCCCCCCCCGCCGCCTTTTTTTTAAAAATATTTTTATTTATTTTGCTTTTAAACATTTTCTGTTATGTTTTCCCCAGAGACAGTCTTTGGTCAAAGGTAATCTTGTGCCAAAGCCAAATGTGTAATATCAAGAAAAGTGAAGTTGCTCAGAGGAAAGGACAGAGGCTCTCAGAGCCCTACCTTTCTCCCCTTCTCTTCAGACTAAGACTTCTCAGAACAGAACTTAACCACTGACCTAGACAAATGTTCTTAATTTTATAGAAGAGGAAAGAGGAATAGGGAGGCTGAGTGTCCTTGGGACAGTTACAGAATCATGAGTGACACAGGAAGGTTTGAGAAGCTAAGCTTGAGCATTTTATACTGTGCCATTGAGAGTCACTGCACAGCCAGAATAGCAACAGCACATCCTTATTGATCATTTATTATGTGTGAAGCACTGTGCAAAGAGCCTTACACCTACTTCCTCAGAGAATCTTCGTGACAACTCATGAGAGAGGTGTTGTTCTCCCCACTCCATGGATAGTGAAACTGAGGGGTGAATCCTGCTCTCCTGAAGTGACACAGCTGGAAAGCAGCAGGTGGCCAAAGCCCTGCTCGTAATCACTGTTTCTCCTTTCCCGCTGACTACCTCTTGTTGTCCCGGGTAAAGCCATGAGCTCTCTTTCATTGACTTAAATAACTTGAATAGTTGTTTTTTATGAATTCTTCCCCCCTCTACTGCTTGCCTTGTGATGTGGGATGGTGGTTCCTAGAAGCATTCGCTCGTTGAAACACACCCTGACGTAGATCCGTATGTAGGACGCAGTGAGGGGTGGGCCGAATTGCCTGTGGTTTTCCTAGTCTTCTCGCTCCAGTTGAGTCTCTATGCCTCCTTTATCTAAACAACTTGAGGCGCGCCTTACATATAACTGCATCCACCTTCGTGGTGCAGAACTATGGTTAAGAATCACTGCCCTAAAGCATCTTATCCCCAAAGAATGTGAGTTAACATTTTGCAACATTCCCATAACAGCCCTTCCCCAATGGCTAAGAGAGCAGCCCTAGATACGCCCGTATTTGAGACAGCAGGAATTATTCCCTAGTATCCTAAAGTACTGTTCTCTAACTTACATTTGTCATAATCTTTATCCTTCAGCTTATTTGGCATAGCTGACCCTCTCTTCTTCTAGAAATCTGTGCTTCTCCTAACTTTCCAGACACCTACTGTTCGTCCTATTTTTTTTTCTCATGTCCTGGAACCCATTTCAGTTTCCTCTGTAGGGTGCCGCTCCTCACATCAACTCGAAAACTGTTGGAGTTCCTCCCGGCTCCATCCTAGGTTTCCTTTATGTCTCCGAGCTGATCCAGAGAATGTTCGCTGTTCGGGGGCCACTGCAGATTTTTGTCTCCTTTACTCATTGCTGTGTCTCCAGTGCCTAGCACAGCATTTGTCCCATAGTAGATGCCTAGTAAATATTTGATGAGCGAATGGTCAGTCTGTCCTGAATCAATTCAGCTTCGGAGCTTTGTCATTTTCTACTTAAGGTCTGTTCTAGCAAAATCCCAGAAGGAAGCTAATGCCCCCAGGAAAGAAAAAGAAAACACCTCTCTACACAGATACAGCCAGGGCTAATTGTTCTACGTGAAGTGTTGTGCCTCTGTTGTAGGCGCTGGAGCTCCAGAGAAAGTGTTAAAGTGTTTGGATTATAATCAGTGTTTAGATATCAGGTTTGCTTTTAGTATTCCAGTCAAGCTAATATTTTCAAAAACCAAGTCTGGGGTTTCAAATTAACAGGTATTTATTCCTCCCAGTTCAGCTGATAAACCTGTCAAACAGCAGATATTGAACTTCAGCATTTATTTTTCCCTTGCACGTGATGTTGTTGATCCGTTTAACAAGTGTAGGTGACCCATGTGGCTAAGGTGGTAAGTTGGATTTTCAGAGAAATGGGTGCATCAAAACATGTCCTATCCTACATGCTCTTCTTACTACAGGGACTGATTCCAGTGGATGATGAAACTCTTCATCAAGATGTGAAGTTTACATTCCCTCTACTTGAAACTGAGTGGATCTTTGTAAATACCAATAGAATGTGGCAGACATGAGGCTGTGTGAATTTTAAGGATGAGTCCTTAAAGAACTTTGGCTTTGCTTGCTCCTATTTCTGTCTTAGGACCTATGCCTTGGACATCACAAGGCAGCAGAGGAGAAATCTTGTCACCCTGAAGCCACCAGCCTGGAGATTCCACATGGGGATGACATATAAGGTTAGGGAGGGGTGCTCCAAACTGGAACTGAATCTTTACAGCTCAGGCTCCAGTCATGGATACGAAGAAGCCTTCAGTATGACTCCAGGCTAACCACTGTCTGATTGTAACCTCATGAGAGATACAGAGACAGGATCTCCTTATGGAGATGCTTTCAAACTCCTGACCCACAGAAACCTTGAGGAGTAGTAAATGATAACTGTCATTTACGGCTCTTAGTTGGAGAATATTTTGTTACATAGCCTTAGGTAACTGCAACTATATGCACTGTGTGTGTTCCATTTTTCATATAGAAGTTTGATTATTGTTCAGTTTGGCTTTGTAATCTTTGTTTCAATCCGTGGTAGGTGTTTCTCAATGAATATTAATTTTCTTTTCATATTGCTTTGTTCTTCTCTATTGGAACATTCAGCTATAAATTCTTTATCAGCAGCAAGTGACTTTTTCAGCTAAAACATGTATCTCTTTCATTTGTTACCAAAATTTCTCCCTTAGGAATAGTGTGAGAGGAATTGCAGGTGTTTAATGTTTTGCACCTTAATGAAGGCACAGCTCCTGAAAACAACTATTGAACTGTTGAGCATTCATGAATATTGAGACAGTATTAAAATTGAAGAGAACTGTACTAGAAACTCTCTATAGTCATATGTGAAAATATTATTTAATGGTACCTTTTTAAAATTTTGACAAATTTGCAGAGAGTGTTTGTATTTGGAGCAGGTATTATCAGACTCTTAGAAAAATAAACAATATTATTTATAATGCAGTAGGTCTGGCAGATGCTGTATGAATTTTAGCAGTGGTTAATAGTTGTAAATAGTCACATTTTATTCCTACTACATTCTGTTCAACCAAGCAAGAAATATTTGATTCAGATCAATAACTATGGCATATAAAATAATAAACCCTTTCACAAATTTAAGAATATAAATTATGTGTGCTTGTGGAAGTGGTCAAAGACCAAACATAAAAGTTGAAAATATTATAGCCTGAAAACATAATAATCTATCAGCTATTAAAATATAAAATAGGCAAGAAATCATTACTCTGAAATGTAATAAGATTTCAAGGTGTTTGGATGATTTTTCCTTCATGGTGTGGAAGTAGCTCCATGTAATTTTAAAACTTATTTGGTCTTAAGTAAGCTAAACGGGTTAAATGACCATCTGGGTTGTGTATCCACTATGGTGAGACTTCCTAATGCCCTTTGGGAGGATGAGTAATACAGAAATACATTCTGTGCGGATAATCTACCCTGTTCCAGAAAGAGTTCAACTCAGCTGATGTCAATAGGAAGAGTACACAATAAAATAATCATAGAAATTAATTACAGGAAGAAAACAAATATGTGTAGATGAAACAACATGCTACTGAAAAGCCAACTAGTCAAAGAAATCAAAAGATAAATCAAACAATAGTGTGTGACAAACAGTAATGGAAATATGATATACCCAAACTTGTGAGATGCAGCAAAAGCAGTTCTAAAAGGGAAGTTCATAGTGATAAATACCTACCTCAAAGAATGAGAAAAGTCTCAAATAACCTAAAATTAGAAACTTAAGGAACTCGAAAAAGAAGAAACAAATGAAGCCCAAAATTAGTAAAAGAAAATAACAAAGATCAGAAAAGAAATAAGTGAACTAGAGACTAAAAAGACAACAGAGAAGATCAATAAAACTAAGATTTAGTTCTTTGAAAAGAGTTTTTAAAAATTAGCACTTCTTTAGCTATATTCGTTGAGGAAAAAAAAGGCAGAAGACTCAAAATCAGAAATGAAAGGGGAAATATTACAACTGATACCACACGAAAACAGAAATCTAGAATGACTGTATGATCCAGCAATTCCACTTTTGGCTCTTTATCTGAAGAAAATGAAAACATTAACTTGAAAAGATACAGGCATCCATGTTCATAGCAGCATTATTTATAGTAACAAAGATATGGAAATAATCTGAGTGTCTATCACTAGATCAATAAAGAAATTGTGTTTTACATATATGTATATATATATATCAATTATTATTATAGAATCACTACATATATTATATATCACAATATATATAATACCACAATGGGATTATTACTCATCCATAAAAATGAGTGAAATGTTACCATTTGTGACATAGATGGATCTTGAGGTCATTGTGTCAAGTGAAATAAGTCAGAGTGAAATAAGGCACATTCCATATGATTCTTATATGTGGAATCTCAAAACAAAACAACAGAAACAACAAAGTCAAGCTCATAGATTCAGAGAACAGACTGGTGGATGCAGAGGTGGGGGATGGGAGAAATGGGCGAAGGCAGTATAAATTTATTTAAAAATAAGCAAAAAGCACAATTATATATATGTCATTAGTGTATCATATAAAATAACTATCACGTTAAAAACTACTCTTTGCGTACATGTACCGTCTGTACTTTATGTTGTCTGCTTTTTCTATTAGAAAGATTGACTTAAAAAAAAAAGTGGATGAGTTACTTGGAACAAAAGAACAATAAAATAAGAAATTAAAGAAGGAGACTAAAACTCTCATGTTTTTTGGTCTTGTTAATGGTGTCTCAGTGATATACCAAAACATGTAACATTAGTAATTTTCTTGTACTAATATTATCCAAAATTGCCCAGGATTTAATACATGGACTTTTTTCTTTTCTTTTCTTCTTCTAATGATGGAAATCAAGCTCCTTTTATTAGTGGTGACTTCTTTTAGAGCTGGGTTAAGGAGTGAAAGTGGTAGTGAAGGGTATACTATTTCCTCTAAATGATGGTTACCGTACTGAATAGCTGGGAATCTTTACATCATTGGTACCCATATTGTGGAAAATTCAAATCAGTCTTAAGATATGACCCAATATGTTCTTACCTTGAGAAACGGTAAAAAGCCTTGACTGGGCAGTCAGTTATCTTCTATTTAGAATTCTCCCTGTATATTTGTGCACCCTGAATATAGCAATGTTTTTCCATGAATACTCTCTAAACAAGCACTAGAAGGAAAAGAACTGAAAGGAGTTGCTGGGTTAGGGTGGTGGGATTATGATTCAGTTTTAGTTCATCTTTATGATCATTTTAATGTTGTTTTAAGTATCTTTATGATATAAATAAGAAGAGAAAAAATAAAAAAGGTTTATTACTTATCAAGTATTACTGGCCTCCAGGGTATTTGAAGTCTTTGGAGATGAAATCTCATTATGCATACAGCCTCATTCAATCATTCATGCAATATTCATCTAGCAAGGCATTGTGGGAAGCAGAGAATCCCAGTGGAGACACTGTTCTCTTATAGTCATAGTGGCCTTCAGAGGTAAGATAACGTGCTGTGTGTATTAAGAGTGTGAATGGCTTCCTTTTTGCATGAAGTACCAGCGCTGTCTATTTGAGGTGGTGGAATCCAACCGAGATCTGAAAGAATTACATTTTAGACATGTGGAGATAAGAAGTCATTGATGGTGTTGGCCAAACATTTTCAGTTCCCCGTCATCCAGGATTATGGTAGAATTGGGTTTGTGTTTTGGTGGAACCACATGGCTGTTTATGGCAATGAGTTGTGTCACATTTTGTCGAAGCACTTAATTTACAGTGTAAGACCCACAGAATTTTCTTTGCCTCCTGGCATGGCTTATAGCAGTGTTTGTACTGGTGATTGCTCAGTTATCCTCAATGCCTGAGTAACAAAGTTGCACAGAGCTAATCTATTGGCCTGTTCTCAATTCAGTATCAGGCAAGAAGCAAACCTTTGTTGTTCAACCCACTGAAATGTTGGGGTTGCTTGGTATCACAACGATACTCAGGTTAATCTGATAATGTAATGGGGGAAGAGAAGAAAGTTACTTCTGTTTGGAGCCTGGAAGTGTCAACTAAGAGTAGTGAAAAGCAAGGTTGAAAGCAGGTGAGATCTGCAATGGCAAGCCTGGAACTTTGGACTAATGTGGAAGAGAAAACAGATCTTTGCTTTGTATCTGGGCTCTTCCCTTAATTTTTTATGTTATTCCATGTTCTGCCCCCAAACTTAAATAACACAAAACAGATTTGAGAGGGAACTTCCTGGAAAACCTTGACCAACCAAAAAGCAAAAAACGACCAAAACAAAAAAAATTCCAAGTTAAAAAAAGCACTTTGCTAGTGTTATATCCAAAGTGATACCTTTTCTCCACATGGTGGCCATTCTGTAAAGCCCATGCAGCTGTCTGACTGCTTGCTCACCTCTGGAACTTACTGCTCTTTCTAGGGCCTCGTGCAGTGGCTGACATGAACTCAGTGTTAACCATGATTTTATTGGTGTGAAGAGATTCTTTCTGCCGTGAGCAAGTGGCTTGATTCTCTGTGCCAAGTTTGCGTATTCATTGCTCTGTGTTATTTTTTTCTCCAGAGCATGATGAAAATGAGTTAAGGTTTATAAAATGTTTGAAGAGACATCAGGAAAAAAATACATTCTATATGAATGAGAGGGTAATAATAATAATGTTAGAATTGAACCAGAGATTGGTGAAGGAGATTTAGTTTGATTTGCATCCAACAGCCTCCATGCTATGAATGATTGGTAAAGTTAAATCTTTTTTTTCTGAAGTTCTTAAACATTCCCATTTCTATCCAGGTCTTTAATATCATTTTAATGCAGTTTTTTACATATGAATTAATATAATAAATGTCAGTGTTCAATAGAATAAGGTCACATTTTACTACTTTGACCAGAAGTGTAATCATCCAAGATTCAATTTTATTACTATTATAACAGTCATACTGGATAAGGTCACCAATATTTCTTTCCAAATGACATAATATATGACGACAGCCTTTATACCAACTTTAGTTTTTGTAATCTGGATTTATATTCTGAAACATGTTGACAAAGATATACCATGGGCGTTTCTTGGTCAAATGGCAGCCTGGGGAAGAGGTTTCCCTGTATTTTACGGGAAATTTGAAAATGAATAAATGAAGTAGTTGAAATGTAGCATTTTCTTGATCACATCATCTCCTTGTCTACAGATAATTAAATTCTTGTGGGATTTTAGTCTGCCACTTGAAAGGGAAAGGTGATGTTCAAAGACCTTTCAGTAAGTAAAAGGGAGAATTGCTCTCTGTTCACTGGCTCTGGGTAGGCCAGCCAGCTGGCTAACCTGCACAATTCGCTTGAGTGACATGTTCATTGAATCAGAAGAGTTCAGGGTTGTCAGGCTTGGTAAAGGGCAACTAAAAAAAACCATTCACCTTGAACTTGCTCTGCCAGGTCCTCACCAAAGGATCAATCTCTGCTGGCATAGCTCCAGCCGGCTGAGTAGGAGCACCTACCTTGTGATGCTGTTGTCGAGCTGAAATGAATATGTGAAAAGGGCTTAGAGTCATATGCGCCACATCATAAGTGTTCAATGAACTTAAACTGCTATTGTTTATTTCTTAGTAATGTCTCCAGGCCACCACCACCTCAGTAGACAGTGTATTTCCATCTTCAGAGAGCTCTCACTGTGAAAAAGATTACTCGTATATTGGGCCAAAAGTTAACTTTCATACTTTTTACTGATTGATCTTAGTTTTGGCATTAAGAATCATGAATCATGGGGCGCCTGGGTGGCTTAGTCGGTTAAGCGTCTGACTTTCGCTTAGGTCATGATCTCGCGGTTCGTGGGTTCGAGCCCCGCGTCGGGCTCTGTGCTGACTGCCAGCTCAGAGCCTGGAGCCTGTTTCGGAGTCTGTGTCTCCCTCTCTCTCTGACCCTCCCCTGTTCACGCTGTCTCTCTCTATCCTAGAAATAAAAAAAAAAGAATCATGAATCATGATGATGATGCTAATAGTTGCTAATTTATGTTTATTGAGTGCATACTATGTGTCTGTAGCTATAGGCAGAGCATCATCACCTTTACAAATCATTTCGGGTTATTTCAAAATGCTCAGAAGTAATAAAAATAGTTTAAAGGATGCCAGTGGACCTTCGCCAAATTGAATGGTTACCCAGACTTTGTCATACATACTTCATCTACACACTTTGATTTTGGCCCAAATATTTTAAGGCTGTTCTTAGAAATAGTATTATCTGAACCCTACACACATCAGTATACATTTTTAAAACCATAGACATTTCCTTATGTAAATATAATGCCAGGATCATATCTAACAAAATTAATAGTAAATTCCTGATACAATGTAATATTCAAGTTTCTGTTATTATTTCAAAATGCCTTTTTCTCATCAGGATCCAAACAAAATCTTCACATTGTATGTGGTTATTTATTTTGGGACTCTTAGTACAGTATTTTTATGACATTGATTTTTTTTTTTTTTTTTTTAAAGTGGGTCAGTTGTCTTAAAGGCTGTTCTATAATCTGGATTTGTCTCTTGCTTTCCCTTGTTCTTTAACTTGTTTCTCTATCTTTTGTGTCTTGTAAAAGTAAGTTAGCTCTAAGGAGGGCTGTCTAGGAGTATAAGTACTAGCTACATGTAACTCTTTAAATAGAGATTAATTGAAGTTAAAAAGAATTGAAACATCTGGTTGTTTACTTGCTCTGACCACATGTCACTTGCAGCTTGTGGCTGATGTATTAGGTAGCCTAAACATAAAACATTTTTATCATCACAGAGAGTTCTGTTAGATAGTGTGGCATAAGGATTGACTATTTTCACATATGAGCATTTGTGGCATCTTGTAGCGAGGCATAATGTCTGGATGTCCCACTCTTAGGGTCCTGAATTGCTCAGTGGAGTTAGGTGGTGACACCCTGGCCCCTCATTATAAATTTCCCAACAACCTTTCGTCTAAAGCAGAAGCCCTTAGCCTTTTACGTTAGGTGAGCCCTTTTGACAGTTGGTGAAGCCTGTAGACTTCTTCTCCCAGTAATATTTTTAAATGAGGAAAGTTAAGTGTATTAGAATACAAAGGAAGTCAATGTTATTGAATAACAGTTATTGAAATATTAAAGAGCAAAGCTGTGATATGGTGAGATAGGTACTACATTATTACATATTAAATAACAAGAATTAGTAGGAGGTATAATGACTACTATAATTTTCTAATACTCCTAGAACTGATGAATNTATATATATAGAAATATATAAATGTATATATATACATGTGTATTTATATACATATAAAATATATATTTTTTAAATGTGAATTATACTATGACAAACCTATAGGCTCTACAGTTAATACTGTGGTTTCTTATTCATGTTTGTGATTTAAGGAGGTGAAAAATGTCAGTAAGAAATTAGTGAAACAAATAAGCAGCTTTCCTCCCGTTCATCTGGATATATTTCTTTTCTTTTCATCGCCTTTCTTTCTTTAAGTGTCGTGGGGAACTACCCCCCCCATGTGTAGAACCTCTGATCTAAGCCCGAACTCATCCATTAATACTTTTATATGAATCAGTTATTTTATTAGGTTTGAAAATGGTGGTTTGTATAAATCTGTTGTCATTCCTCTTTTTTATTTTACTTTATTTTTTATTTTTTAATGTTTATTTATTTTTGAAAGAGAGAGACAGAGTGCAAGTAGGGGAAGGGGCAGAGAGAGACACACACACAGAATCCAAAGCAGGCGCCAGACTCCGAGCTGTCAGCACGGAGCCCGACACCAGGCCTTGAGCCCATGAACCACGAGATCGTGACCTGAGCTGAAGTAAGACACTTAACCGATGCAGGCACCCAGGTGCCCTCACTCCTCTCATTTTTAGAATTGGAATTCTTTAAATAATTTTCTGTCACTGGAACTGTTTGATTTCCTTGAAATACAGAATATTTCTGTATTATATTAAGAATATTCTGAAATACTTAAACAGAATAAATAATACCCATTTTGCAGATGAAGTTGCTGAGACTCCAGAAGTTGATTGTCCTCAGTCAAATAGCTAACAAGTGGTAGAAAGGGAATATGAATCTAGATCTGGGTCAACCCTCAGCCTGCATGCTGGATTGAATTCTCCATTATTTACTAGTTGTTTTCTGTCATCTACTAGTTGGTTTATATTCTCCAATTTACTAGTAGGTTAGCACAGATCTTCCTCCTCCCACATGACAGCCTTTCCAGTGCTGTGGCGCTAGAAAATTGAAGGTTGGCGCTCGTTTCCTCATTTCCATTTTCTCTGATCTTCCTCATCTATACTTATCTTTTCTGTGAATGTGCTATAGGCAGTCCCTGGTGGCTCCCATGTTGACAGAAAACTCCATGAGAAGCCTTGCCAACAAAGATCAGAGTGAGAAATCTCCTCCCTCAACTCAATACCAGACTTGCATTCACATTCTGAGATAAAATGTGTTTTGTGGAAACAACATTTCTCTGTCAACTCATCTTGAGCTTATTCTTAACAAAAGTTCCCAAGCTGTTTTCACACATGCTGCTGTGAAGTGAAACGTCTCCATCTTGTAGCTGAGCAAATGGTAGGCTGGACCTGGGGAGCTCACCCACTGCAAGAATTCTCATCTTTAGATTTGTCTAAGGGCAAAACCTAGGAAAAGGAAGGCAACCCAGAGAATTTTCTGTTTGTGGGTGTGAAACATTAGTTGGGAGAAAAACAGTTACCTTTTTTCTACTTTCTACTTTTTAAAATGAAGTAGTAGTTTCAGACTAATTCATTTATTGATCAGCCATCCATTTCAACTGTCATGCATTCAAAGAGTCATTCACTCAAATGTGCATTATTTTAAAACATCCACCTTAGCCAGTGCTTTATGTCCAGGAACTCTACTGGGTATTAGGGCACAGCTGAAAACCAGACATTCCTGATTCTGATTCTCATTTCAGTTTACATTCTAGCTAGGAAATAAGTAAGCCTAAATGAATACTGTAGTTCCAGAATTTGAATCAGGTCCTGAGGCATACCAGCGTATGAGGCGTCATGGAAGAAGAGTTGTTTCAGATAGAGTGGACAAGTCCCCTAGAAGGTGACATTTGAACCGACACTTAGCCTGGGCTCCAAGTCCTGGCTTTTAGACTGAGGGATGAATGAGATATGACCTCTGTTTTTGTTTTTTTGTTGTTTTTTTTTAATTTTGTTTTATTTATTTCTGAGAGAGAGAGACAGTGTGAACAGGGGAGGGTGAGAGAGAGAGGGAGACACAGAATCCGAAACAGGCTCCAGGCTCCGAGCTGGCAGCACAGGGCCTGACATGGGGCTCGAACCCACAAACCGTGAGATCATGACCTGAGCCAAAGTCAGACGCTTAATCGACTGAGCCACCCAGGCGTCCCGTGACCTCTGTTTTAAAAAGCTTTTGGACTAGGAGCAGAGGGTGGGCTGTAAGAAGGGACAATAGCAGAGCATTGTGAGGGGACGGACAGATATGTCTCCATCCCCTTTGTTCTCTCAAAAACAGGGATTTTGACATGAAAGTTGCGTGTTCGTCCTCCATATGAAATAGGGGACATGCATGGTGTTGATGTTACTTAGTATGTAATCCACCTCCCTTCATATTCTTAGGTATCAGAGAGCATTTGGTGGAGAAACTTTAACTTAACAGCCAGATTTAATGATGCATTGAGGGGTGAGGAGTTTCAGTCACATGCACTTCTCAGGCTATTTGGAGAAAAAAATAAATAAATTGTCAACTTCATTTTTGCCAGACAGTCTATTGGAATTCAAGAGCATATGACAATAGGTGTGCCCTTCCTGGTCAGAGTATTGGATAAATACATCTTTTAAAAGTCATTTACAGCCATTGAATTTCTTCAGCCCACTCTATCCTGCTATTACTGAGATGCACATCAAATATGACACTAGTTCCTGGCACAGGCTTTAAATATAGTCCATTAGCCCTACCTCTTATTTGCCCTGCACAGTACTTCTCATGTATTTGAAATATTCATTGTGTACAGAAGTTGGGGACTAGAAAATGATCAGGGAAGCAGAAACCTTGCAAAGCAATCTTAATAATCAATGGGAAAATTATGATTGTTCCATGACCTTTAAAAATATGGTCAAAACACTTCAAATTCTGATTGTCTGTTAAAAGTATGTAGGGGAAGTTGAAAAAAAAATAAGACTAAAACTTACTTAGTGCCGTGGTAATTTGAGATACTAGAAACACAGAATTAAAGCAGTTTTTTTTTTCCTTTGGAAAACATTTATCAAGAGTAGTCTGAACAGTGCTTGCCGGCTTTTTCTGGTTGTGTAACTTAAAATACAGATGGAGCATCTTTCCTGTGCGTTGGCAAATTGCCACGCTCCTTTCTAAGTTTGGATCAGTTTCTAACATTTTATCCTTTGTGCTTTCAGTGTGGTGATAGATGAAGTCTTTTTTAAAACATCAAGTTTTTTGCTGGCAAAACTTCCTCTGGGCATCATCTTCCTTTTCATCATGACCGCTTCCTCTGTGTATGTCGATAGGTTGGCCTTCCTTAGCTCCATTCCTCTGGCTGTGCATCTAGTCTGAGCTATTTCTTCTGTAACTTCCTTTATGTTTGATTCGTAATTCACCTCCTACATTACCAATTTTTGCTTCTTTGTTGTACTTTCTTCTTGTTATGTGTTTTTTTTTTATATATATTAGAGCATGAACTGGGGGAGAGAGGCAGAGGGAGAGAGAATCTTATTTTTTTTAAAAAAATTTTAATGTTTACTTTTGAGCAAGAAAGAGAGACAGTGTGAGCAGGGGAGGGGCAGAGAGAGAGAGACATGAAATCTGAAGGAGGCTCCAGGCTCTGAGCTGTCAGCCGAGAGCCCAACACAGGGCTCGAACCCATGAACTGTGACATCATGATCTGAGACAGAATTGGACACTTAACCGACTGAGCCACACAGGCGCCCTGAGAGAAAATCTCAGGCAGGCTCCACATGCAGCATGGAGCTTGATGTGGGGCTCGATCTCACAACCCTGGCATCAGGACCTGAGTTTAAATCAAGGCTCAGATGCTCAACCGATTGAGCCAGTCAGGTATCCCTCTTTGTTGTACTTTCATATCTCTTGGCTAGCTCCCTTTTCTGAGTGTACATTTTTGTACAGTGTCACCAGGGTTTAATCAGTGGAAGACCAGGAGGCAGCACCACTGACTACCTACTTTCCTGGCTTTGTGTGACTGAATGACAGATGTGCAGTGACCAGTCACTGACAGACTTTGAAAGAAGTGCTACGGTTGGTCACTGATCGTGATGCACATCTGTTATCCACATGGAGAGCTATGGACTGAAGACCTGGCAATGGATCTGTACTTTATGCATTGCTTCCGAGCTAATAAAGTATGGTAACTGAAATTTGAACTAAATTGTTGGACAACTGGTATTATTTAACCGAACTGTGGTCGCTGAAAATTTTGAGTTTTGGAACCATGGCAAGTGAGGGCTGTCTGTATTCGCCAGAAGTTAAATATGGGAGAATTACACATAGCACCCAATTTCTAGTTTCTCTTGATAAAAAGAAACAATTAAGTAGTGTCTTCCCACCTTAGAGTATGTGTTTTCCTGTTTGCCTCAATTCTCGCTGCTCCCTGTTACTTATTATGCACCCATGGCTTCTACTGCTGGGCTGTCCAGTGCAGAAGCAACTAGCTACAGATGACGATTGGCTTCAGGTGGCTACTTAAATAAAAAACATAGTGTTTATATTTAATTGTTAATTTTAAAATTAAAATTAGTTAAAATTAAATGCAATTAAAATCTAGGTCTTCAGTCCCACATCATCATGTGGCTAGTGGCTATGATATTAGTGTAGGATATAGAACTTTTCCATCATTATAACACTTCCATTCGACAGCACTGCTCTATAGGCCTTGATTTGTATGATTTATATTAGGTAAATTAGTATAGAAATGGGACAATAACACTAAAATGCCATAATATGAATCCCTCTTAATTTGAATTCCTTTTTTTTTCCTTTTTCATAGATAAAGCTAGGCCAGATGAGATTCTAAATAAGAGGGGGTTTTTTGTTTTTTGTTTTTTTGTTTTTTAAGGAGAGGCTTGTTTTTTGTTTTTCTTTTTTCTCCACATGGAAATATGGAAACTCCACATGGAATATCTCCACATGGAAATATTAATGATGATAGAATCTCTCTGGGGTAGTATGTGAGGTTGCAGTCTCCTGAAAAAATTTTGTCATTAATAAGAAATATGAGGGACACCTGGGTGGCTGAGTCGGTTAAGGGTCTGTCTCTTGATTTTGGCTCAGGTCATGATCTCACAGTTTGTGAGTCTGAGCGCTTCCCAGGCTCTCTGCTGTCAGTACAGAGTCCACTTCAGATCCTCTGTCCCCCTCTCTCCCTCCCCTCCCGAAACTGTGCTCTCTCTCTCTCTCTCCCTCAAAAATAAATAAAACTTAAAAGAAGAAATTTGAGACATATTTTAGTAATAGTTGTAGTAATTCAAACAATTTCCAATTTTTTTTTAAGTAATGATGGCAAAAGTGGTGGTGATGATGCTGATATTGGCAATGATATCCTCATTGACAATATTTAATTCCTCATGCCAGAAGATTGTCAGGGAGCAAAGATATGTTTTAAATATCTAAGCATATAAAGAAAATAGGAATGAGTTTTAGGATCCTGTAGGGGTAATCATGATATATAAATATAAAATTGTTAGGAAATTCCCCAAATATGTTTCAAATTGTTGCTTTTCTTAAGTATGCTTATATATGTGTGTGTGTATACCTTTCAATTATATACAACATAAAAGTCAAATACGTAGAAATTGTGGGTTCAAGTTGGTATTTTCGTAGCCTTTGAGATTATTGGATCTTCTAATTTAATAGTTAGGCAAACTGTATCATGTGCTGTGCTATCTAAACTGAATATCAAAAGTGATAGCCTGGAAAAAAGTTGCCAATCCTAAGTACACTCAGATGTTTTAAATGTTTTCATTGCTTGTTTTTTTTTATATTTTGAGGGGTTTTATTATTGTTAACAATTGTGTTTTGGCTCAGTCAGTGGAGCCTCCGACTCTTGATTTTTGCTCAGATCATGATACCGCGGTTTGTGGTATCGAAGCCCCGCTTCAGGATCTGTGCTGACAGTGCAGAGCCTGCGTTGGATTCTCCCTCTCCTTTCTGCTCCTCCCCTGCTTGTGCTCTCTCTCACCCTCTCTCTCACAATGAATAAATAAGCATTTAAAAAAGAATTACGTTTTGAAAAATTCATACAGTCCAACCTATTTCTAGCCCCTTCCTCTAGTGAAGGTAGATTATGATGGGGAAGAAAAATGCAGAGAGAATATGACATCATCGAGGCAAATAGGTGGGCGGAATGTGGAAACATACAGGTGAAGGGTCATATGTGGCATGAAGGAAGCTCCAGGTTCTAAATGGTAACTCTCGTGTTAGTGAACAATATTCAAATCCTATTCCACATTACTGTTGCCAAGAAGGGCATGCTGTACAGAGGGAGGTCTTTAATGAATTCATTTCTATTGATTTTTTTGAAGCAACTTTGTATTTAGCAGCCTTCACTTTATGGTGTGAAATATGTAATTTAAAAAAAATCCCTTATTTAAACAAACAAACAAAAAAAAAACAAACCTTGTAACACAAGGAAGCAGGTATAAACGTTAACCTAGTGTTAACAAAGACGCTAGACTAAGGGATTTGAGGAAGAGAGTCGCTTAGGAGTTTGTGGTTTTGAAACCATGTATTTGTGAAGGTATTTTTTCTGTTACTGTTTTAAAGATGTCAAAGCCTTTCTGGTCATTAGCAGTTGACTTTATAAGGAGAAGAGTTTAAGCTGCTAGAAAGATCAAACTTTTTCCCTTTACAGGCTTGGGAGGCTTTAGTGATAAATGCTGTGTTGTATTTGCATACAAATCACTGTCTTGAAAAAGCCTGCTTTCTTGACACTTCTTTCTGATTTTTTAAAAAATTTATTTGTTTTTAATGAATTCCTTCTTTGTTTTTAGCAGCTGACTGATTAACTTATTCTATTCTGGAAGCTACCAGGGTGACATTAAAATGTCTTTAGTTTCCTGTTTTGGAAACATTTAGAAATCACTTTCTACTTAGAGTTTTCACGCCTTTTTTTTTCCTGGTAGGATTTTCTGCATTTTTATTGTTGTAAATGATTTAGCCCATTCTTTAATTTTGAATGGATCACACAACCATCTTTATGTGTCCAGCTGTCTTTTGTTAGAAGGGATACATTTTAAATTGTTCACTGCTGAATCAGATTAAAATGATTTTAGTGTTAAGCCATTTAGAAAAACAAAATCTTTAGTTCATCTTTTGTGGAGAGTTCATCCTTGTGAACATATTGCTCAGACACAAAATAAACTATTGTTTTTAACTCTTCAGGAGTAGGTCTATTAGATTCTAAGCTCAAATGAGTAGAAGTATGAGCCCATTTTTAATAATTCTCTTGGGAACGCCAAAAAATTTTGTTAATTCAAATCAGGTGATTCTTGGAGTCAGAAGACTGAGAACTTTTTACAAATTCAAGACCATAGGAGAACAATGTACACTCCCCTACCCCCAGAGACACTTCCAATTTCAGGAGATTCAGAAAAGCCCTGGGGTCCATCTAAACCTCCAAGTTCATTGATTTGGGGAAATCTGTAGATTCTAGAAGGAAAGATGTCTAAATAGTGAGCCCCATTGCACTGCCTTTCCTCTCCCCCCCCCACAACCGTATCTCCTAAATTACACCTTCTCCACCCACCTCCTTAAGCCAAAACCCTGAGATCCTCTTTGACCCCCTTCCTCTCCTGCCCATCCCCCCACATCACTAAGCGCTGCTGCTCCTGAGTCAGAAATATATCTCAAATTCTCTGTATCTACACTGTTACCACCATAGTCCTAGCCTATTTGGAATCTCTCAACTAGTGTCTGGTAAAGCCATCCCCGGTGGCCTTCAGCTTTTCTCCTTGCTGTGATTGAATCTTTTTTTCCCCCTCTACAATGTTTACAGTGATCTTTCTGAAAGAGAACTCAAATTCTGTGATGAGTCCCTGCTACCCACTGCCTGAGATGCTTCACAGGCTTCCCGGTGCAGAGAGAACCACTCCAGGCAGCCTCCCAAAGCTCTGAGAGCCACTGCTCTTCCCAACCCTCAGGGTAAACAGACCCAGCTTACTCCCAGTGAGCAGTGTTGACTTTCCACACTTTGCCTTGTATCATTGCATCTTTGCTGTCTTATCTCAACCCTTGTCTCTTTCACAGCAGACTATGTTTTTATGTCTCTTGCCTTTGCATCCTCTAGAAGAGATACTCTTGGATGGGAGGGGATACAATGCATGATGGCTGGTGTGTGCCGTGTTCTCAGTGTCTTACACAACACCCACTGTGTAAGAAGCTCCTTTTTGTAAATTAAGTTTTTTTATTTTAATTTTCATATGGTGAACCAGGGGACTTTTTAGGACTTTGCCTGTTTTTCACTTATTCATCAAGTATTTCATTTACTTCGTCAAGTACAAATATATGTACTGAATGAATAAGGGAAAAATATACAATGTCCTAATAAGTGTTTTGGTTCTACTCTTTGCTATAAAATTTGCTGTCATGACCTTCCTTCAGTGATTCATGGAGAAATTCATTCATTAAGCATTTGTACACCTTTAACTATGAAATATTTTCATGACTCTTTTCGATTGCTCACTTAGGGAGGACTGAATTTTTATTTATTTATTTTTGGGGGGGGGGCAGTTGAGTCACATTCTAGGAATGCCAAATGACCATAATTAAGGCTCTCTGTTTTTGGAATAAAGAATTTTTCTATCAACATTTGTATTTGTCACAGAAAAAGATCTTATTACTGTTTTGAAAAGAATATAGAACAGCTTTATTCTCAGATCTTTCCAAGCTCCAATGAATCAATGGCCTACAAGTTTTCCACTTGAAATGCAAGCACAGCCTTTGATGTGCGAAGGGAAGGGCATCTTAAATTTAGCTTTCTTGTGCCTTTTTCTGGGTCTCTTTTTGATTAAGAATTCAACAC
>NW_027529442.1:749802-778903 GCF_008692635.1 Crocuta crocuta | reverse complement strand
AGTAGTAAGTGCATTTTCCTTAATTATTTTCATAAAAGTAAGTTTGGTCTAGCCTTGTTCAATGTCCCAGAAACAATTTCTGAAATGATTTGAACACTTACTTACATGAAAGAATTGTTTCCCAGATTAAGCAGTGAATGAGCTTGCATGCCATGGGCTCTTTCACCATATACATATGGTGGAACTAGGAATGTCATCGGAGCCTCTTTACCAGCGAATATTTTCGATCTTCCAAGAATGCTTTACCTGCTGAATGTTCCCTTTTTCTGTCTTCTTCCTTCTTTTCTGTCTCCCACTTCCTACTTCTTCTGTGAAGGAGTCTCTGCTGTTTCATATTTATATTTTGGTTGCTCTTTGCCTTCCATAGTATCTGGACTGTGGTGTGTGGGTTGCCTCATTGGCTTGTCCAACCGTACTGAAGATCTAATGGAAATTTGACTTGTCCATGGCTCCTAAGTGGCATTTACAAACCAGACGTTGGAATCCATGCTTTTCAGGACCTAGTGGAATTTGTGTTTGAAAAGATGCTCAAGAGGTCAAACTGTATGGAAGTTTGGGGCCTGTCTGGTCACCCTATAGAAGTAGACACACAAGATACTCTGTCCTCATTCCCACACTGGTAGCATGAAAGCATAGATGGTCAAGTGCTATTAAATTACTTATCTTGCCTGTGGTTTTCCAGCAGATCTCCAATGAATTACAAATCTTTAGCATTATTTTTTGACTTATACTAGACTTAAAAAACTTTTCATGGAGCTTTTGAAGTGGTTTTCATAGTAGAATATACATGCAGTCAAAAAAATTATTTATTGAGGACGATCCTTAAATATTTCCTTCAGATGCTCAGTGTATTTTGTTATTCTTCTTTGCAATACTCTTCCAGGTCTTAATACCTTAGAACACTTGTACAACATTCTCATCTTGGTGTGTTCCAACGCCCAGTTGACACATTACGGACACATACTTTTCAGTGACAGTAACTTTCTTTTTTAATACTCTCCTAACCAGAATTATTTAACTTCCATATTCTTCTATGTATCTCCAGGACAATACCAATAATAACAGATTTTCACAGTTGTTACTTAGAGACATTGCAGTTCTTACACCTGACTTCTGTATCGTCGAGAAAGGGGGAAAGTGAGCCTGGGAGCCAGTATTTGTATTGCTTACTAATTGAAGATGGCAGATACTTGATTATGCACACTGATATTCTTCCATCCCTCATGGCAGCCCAAACTAATAAATCCCTCCATTCTTCCCTTCTGATTCCTATCAAGGACACACAATCCTCTTCAAAATACTGCTCTAGGCAGCTACTACTGGTTAGTTGGAAGTTGACAAAAGAGATGAAACCTGTTTAAGAGACTTGCTCTAGTCCCTGGGAACAGATGATGAACAGAGCCCCCTGCTGACCTGTAGTGCTAGTCCAGTCTGACTACACAACTACTGTATCTGGTTGCCATGGAGAAGGAAAAAGAGCTTTGGGGGTCTCACACTGCAGTTAAGGGCCCTGGTCCTTAAGTAACATATATATCCTTTCTGCTCACAATTCCTTGGCCAGAATTCCTGCAGCTTCATCTAACCACAAGGATCCAGGGAATGTCATCCTACCTTGGGCCCAGATACAGAAAGAACTTGAAATAGTTGGTAAACAGCACTAATGACCTTCTTATCCCATTAGATATACTTTAATGTTCAACTGCTCAGCATATTTTATTTACCAGAATGGTCTCTTGCTTTGCCACATGAATTAATAGGATATTTACTTTTGGTTTAAAAAACATAAAGCTTTTTCAGGCACTTCTGTGTTGAGGTATCCCAAAGACCATCTCCTGAAACATTTGGTCTGTGCAATGTTCCACAAAGTAGTAATAATATAATAGTAATAATAATAATAAAAATAAATATAATAATGCTGGTGTTACTGTTAAGCATATATGATATGTGCAATGTTCCACAAAGTAATAATAATAATAATAATATAATAATAATAATAAATATAATAATGCTGGTGTTACTGTTAAGCATATATGATAAACGCTACGTGGTATCTTTTTGAAAAGTCAGTGCATGTTAGCACATTAAATACCCTGTTGAGTACTGCTGTAAAGAAACCTTTTAGTTCATTTCGTCTAGTATTTCTTAATTGTCTTTGACCGCACATTTTTCTTCCTGTATAATGTGTAATAACATCTCATGGAACCACCGTTCTGGTGAGTCGCTGTAATAAACACTGCTATACATACATGGAAATTTCCGTAACTTAGGAGTCATTGAAACAGCAAAGATGATTTTACCACATGGCCTTAGCCAAGATTTTCACTTAGTAATTGTGTGACCTTGGGCATGTAGTTTCACTTTGTTGGCCTGAACTTCTAAATGTGGAAACATGTGGGTGATATTATCTACCTCAAAGGGTCAGTGATTATCACTAGAACATATAAGGCAGCAAACGAATGTTATATATTCTTTCCCTCCCCTTCTGATAGTATTTACTGTTCCCCACATATTTGATTTAATGTAAGCATGTTTTTCCCATCCTGATTATCTTAGGATAATCAACCTAAGACTCCTTTGCCTTGAAAAATTCATACGATACCGTGTGACATTTAAGCCAAAGAATCTACACCAAAGTGCTGCCAGGCTGCAGGACCCTCTTTTGTTTTATTTTCTTTGAAGTTTGCATGTTTACTTCTCCCTATGAATGTGATTCTCACCTCTGAGCATCCAGATGCGTATAGGTGTTTGAAGGATGGCTCAGGGCAGATCTGCCTAGTGAAGGATGCCTGGCTTCTCTTCCCCCACATGATTAAGGACTCACCATGACTACATGCTTGGCCTAAAGCATTCTCCGGGACAAAACATGAGAATTCTCAGGGATCCTGAAGAGATGCTTGCCCTGAAATCCAGGTATGAGCAGAGTACTAGCATTAACTTAATCACACTTTCCTGGAATTTATCATATTCTGGAAATCAAACTTGCCTAAAATAATATTCATACCATTTATACTTATGGTTGATGAATATCCCATGATGTTTTCATTGAGTTACTACAGTGGATATTTTAATATCCAGTGAACAAAGATGTGGCCCACACTGGTGAGTTGCTTCTTCAGAATTGTATTGCTTAATTTTGGGGTAATATTTCTACCTTTCTGATAAGAAAATTTACAGAAGTACTTACATTATGAATGGTAGATTACTTTTTGAGATGCCACCGACTTTGATTCAAAGCTCTGCAACTGTACTATTTAAATCAAATAAATTTACTCTTCTCTTAAAGAAAATACCTCATGGTCTATCCTGTTGTCTGAAGTGACATTATGAATTATTTTAAACATTTGCAAGGGCTAGAATTATTTGTTAGAGCAAATAACTCATTACACAGGGTCTTCAGAAGTCTGCAGTGCAAACTGGAAAGTTCATAGCTTGTCATTGAACT
Organism: Crocuta crocuta; assembly: GCF_008692635.1. NCBI lineage: Eukaryota > Metazoa > Chordata > Mammalia > Carnivora > Hyaenidae > Crocuta > Crocuta crocuta. The sequence continues at coordinate 775,461 of NW_027529442.1, read as the reverse complement.
ATAAACTAATCTGCAGGAGAGATGAATACACTCTACTTTTTTATTAGTTCAGAAGAATGACTAATTCTTCATCATATTATTTGATGCTGACTTCCTCCATATTCATATATGCACATGCTAATCACCCTCATCAGAATCAATGATATTTTGATGGTTTGATTTATTTTAGTAATTTTTATATTCTGAATCCCTAGAATAGATCAGATATAGAAAAATAAATGGGAGCAAGTCTGAACAACTCCAAGAATAATATTCTGCTGTCTACTTTAATTAATCATTTGAATCAGTACATTTCCATTTCTCTGTCATGACTCTACATTTAAATATTTCATATTTGTCATGGAAATGTACATAACATTATTTTTAGCTCATCAATTATGATCCATGATAAGCAAATTTTAAATTTGTCAAATTTATTTTGAATAAAAATGTAGCAACATAATGAACATTTGATGTACTTGGGCAAATTCTCACTTTTGCAGCATTTCACTTTGTTTTTGACCCCATGTGGCCTTTGCACTTGTTTTTGTGTTTCTTCAGGCAGTATAGGAGGCCACAGAAATGACACGTGCATCTCTTATTACATGGCCAATCTGATTGGTGATGACTGCTCAGAAATAAGGATTGAGAAGCAATCTGAATCTCTTTGTTTTTTCGTTTTTGTTTTTTAATTTTTTAAAATGTTTGTTTATTTTTGAGAGAGACAGAACATGACCAGGGGAGTAAGAAGGGTAGGGAGAGAGGGAGACATTGAATCTGAAAAGGCTCCAGGCTCTGAGCTGCCAACACACGGTCCAATGCGGGGCCTGAACTCACAAACTGTGAGGTCATGACCTGAGCTGAAGTCGTTGTTTAACCGACTGAGCCACCCAAGCATCCCTGAGTCTCTTTGGTTCCAGGAGAGAATTTTGTAGCTTATTATTGATGTCTGCCATACATTTAGCACTGGAAGGCAGTGGCAGAGATGTAGTGTTTTGCCATCTCATGTGTAACATCAGGCGCTTTGCTTTGGGAAGCCGAACAGTTGAGTTTCAGTTCCAAATGTGTGCCTGTATGATTTTGAGCAAATAAACTAAACTCTCTTCTCCCATTCTTTTTTCCATCCCACAAGGAAGATATTGATGGACTAATAATTGGAGGATAATGTTTAAGACTCATCCCAGCTCCCCAAATACCGTGGTTGTATATACTCAGTAGGATGTTAAGATATGTTGGGTACCTATTTATTTTTGTAAGATCCCCAGAACTTTTCACAGTTACCTGACTGTGGTGGGTTGGTATAGTGATGACACCCAATGCAATAAGATTCCACTGCCCGTGGAAGTGTAGTCTCTCTACTCCTCAGGTCAGGAGATGGAATTTATTTAGGCACCTGGGTGGATCAGTTGGTTAAGCAGCCAACTTTTGATTTCAGCCCAAGTCATGATCTCATGGTTCATGAGATGGAGACTGTGGGGCTCTTCACTGACAGGTGGAGCCTGCTTGGGATTCTCTCTCTCTTTGTCTATCTCTCCCCCACACCTCAAAATTTAAAAAAAAAAGAACATTTTTTTAAAAGGAGGTGAAATTTATTTCTCCACCTTAAACTGGGGCTAGCCCATGAGTCGTTTGACCAATAGAATGTGGGAGAACTTAAGCCTTCAGAGGCCTTAGAGTTTTTGCCTCGGGATTGAGATGAAAAAGCATGTGGAGTGAGGGCCCCAATGGACCCAGCTGAGCCCAGCCCCAAGCCTACCTCCCAAATAAAAGCAGTCACATGAGTGAGACCAGCAGCAACAACTGCCCACCAAATTAGGATAAGAAAACAAATTGGTGTTATTTTAAGCCACTGTGTTTGTTGCCATAATGCAGCGGTAGATAGCTGGAAGTTGGAAGTCAGTCAGTAGATCGCCTGTGTCTGGAAGGTTCTAACAGTTGGTGATGAGTATCATGAGTTACCTTAGTTCTCCTCCAGGTGGTTTTTGCTCCCCAGTAGGCTAGCTGGGCTTTTCATAGCATTTTGGTCTCAGCATTCGAAGAGGACAAAAAACAGAAGTTGTAATGTCTGTTAAGGCCTGACCCTGGAAAGTCACACAGTGAAACTTCTATCACATTTTACTGATCAAAGCAAGTCACAAGGCCAGCCCAAATTCAAGGGGAGAGGAAACAGACTTCAACTTTTGATGAGAAGAGAAGCAAAGTCACTTTGCAAGAGGGTAGGTGGGACGGGAGGGACTTTTGTGGTGATGTTTGTATACAGTCGACCACGTCAACTTAAGTCCTGGACCAGTGCAAAAATTCCACTTGATTTCTTTCTTTCATTGTATGTATTCTGGGTTAGCTGTGTGTCACTAAGAATCCAGCACAGGGTCTGACATGTTTTGTTATCACTTCAGTGTGGCAAAAACATCCCGAGTGTTTACATCCGAGGATAGAGACACTCACTTCCAGACTGGTGGTGAGATGAATAGGGAAAAGAAAGGCATTAAGCTACCAAGTTTCTCGTGGTCCTTGGTCATATAAATAATGGTGAGTCCGTGACTCTGGATTACTAGACTGTCCAATAGGCCATGGGATTTTTCAGTGTGTCTGTCAGCCTGACCCATTGATATTGACTGTTGTAGCTAAGCTTTCTCCAGAACCTGCCAGCTCAGGGGAGCCAAAGGTACCTTGAAGCAAGCCAATCTCAAATATAAAAGGGCCAGATAATAGCTACATTTGTGGTGAACATATCATAAGTATAGACTTGTGGAATCACCTGAACCTAATGTAGTGTGCATCAATTGTACTTCAATTAAAATGAATGAATGAGTGAATGGCAGGGTGGAAGGAGCCAAAATGCAGGCTCCACATCCTTCTATGCTTCCTCCAGTTGAACCCCTGATACAAGGTGAGGTGGTTATCTCATTCTTGATGTCAGTACTCACAGTTCCCTGTTAGGATGAGGACATACTTATTACTTCCCTTGCCCTGAAGCTTCCTCCCATGGTGGGATTCCTACTCTCTGCTTTCTTCATTTCAGGCTGTGTTCGTCAGGCGGTTAGCAGTTTTGCACAATATTTTCATGTTTCATGAAACCCATGTCTCTCTTCCACAAACAGAGAGACTGAGAATGCAGGACATACTTTTAACATGAGGGTAGACAGAGACTGAGTCATAAAGTACAAAAAGGTTTAGCATCACAGTGCTATGGTTAATAACATGGACTTTGGAATCAGGCTTGGGTAGAATTCCAGTTTTAGTTTCATATTGGGTGTGCTGACTTGTGCAAGTTTCTTATTTTCTATAAGCTATAATTTCCTCATCTGCCAAATAGGAATTATAATAGTAGTTTATGGGTTTACTGGAAAGATTAAATGAGAGTACATTTATAAATGAAACCATGTTTGTGACCAAAGGAGGAATGTCTGACAACTTTCTTTAAAGCTAACCATAAGTTGCCAGGCCACTTTCAAGGAGAGATCTTGGTCCAAATTTGGAGAAATAGTTTCCGATTTTAGAAAATTGACATGCAAGACCATACTAAAAAGTTTATCTCATGCCCCAAGGCAGAGTTAGATTCTGCCTCTTCTATGCTCCCACAACATGCTGTACTGATTTATATCAGTAGTCCTCATCTCTCTGTGTTGTGATGATCTCTTTATACTGCTTGACAGTTTGGGACATTAGTGTGAATGCTTCAAGGTCATTTCCTCTATTGTATTCATCTTTGTGCCCTAAATGCTAACACAGACTCTGGACTGAGAGGAAGCACTAGTGGTAGGATGGATGAGCACATGGGCTGCAAGCTGGCCCACTGGTTGAATTACTCCCCCATTTGTAAAATTAACATTAAATCTCGTGTGTACGAGGAAGTCTTCTTTGCTTTCCCTCTGTTATGAGGAATCTCTTTGTGGACCACAGAAACTAAACTCTAATCATTACCTTCTCTTCTTTAAAAGAAAATGTTGTTACTAAATGGACTTCTCTACTTTGGATTATAAGAGAAAGACCAGCTTCCATTTGATACTCTCTTTCATAGGTTTTCACCCATGATGAATCCTGGATAAACATATATTAAATTCAATTATGTTGATTAACTTCTTTGAGGGTTATTATGCATGTTGGCCAAAAAGTCTCTTCAGAGGCGTTAATCCCAAGAAAAGAGGACTCAGAAGAAAGTGTGTTTTTATAACCTATATATCATATGGGATTTGCCCACTAACACTGCCTAAGTATCTCTAAATTAAATTATACTGCATCTTTGGTATTACCTTAGACAGTTGCAGCAGAATTACAAGAGCTGTATGCTCTTCTTCAAAATTAATTTGCTTTCCCTGAGTTGTTTGTCTATGAGAAGCATGTAGCACATGATAACCACCATCTTTAAGCAATATGGTGTTTTCTTCCAAAGCTTATGCACTTATTTTAAGGAAATACTTTTATTCTCGGATGGATTTGTGAATAACATACTGTTTTTGTGTTCCTGTGTGTTTGTAGATCATATGCTTCATTTTTGCAATGAAAGATGGCAGAAACTCCTTTAGTTGGGCTGGGCAGTGATATTTAGGATTTATCTATATGATGTTATCACTGCAACACAGATTCTGGTTGTGGTTGATCTTTAAAAGCATCAAAAGTGCTACACAGGGTCAGGAAATATCTCAATCATACTCAGGTATATTGTTTAGAAAGTGAAAATTTTTAAGATCCCATAATCATTTTGTCTAATATGCTATTTAAATAACACTGTAGTCGTCAACTTTGGAAAAGAATGGGTCCCCAAATAGTTCTAAGTTCCTTTAGTCACTTATTTCTCATGCGGTTCCTCTAAACCAAGGGTTGACATTATTAGGTCCATGGGCCAAGTCTGGCCTGCCTCTTCTTTTTGTAAATAAAGGTTTACTGGAATATAGACACACTTAACTACTGTTTGTTTTGTCTATAGCTGCTTAGGCATATAGCCTACCAGCTTACAATTTTTCCACCTGGCCCTTTGCAGAAAAGGTTTGCTGACCTGCTTTAAATCCTTTTTGAACCTGCTTATATGCTCAGCTAGCCACAGGATATTTGGTCACACCAGGAGGCCCCTATGGTTGTCCTGGAACTCTGCCTTACTAAGGTGTCCCAGGTTCTGCTGCATTGGGTGCTTCACTGTGCTTCTGCATCTTCGTATCCTACATCTCTACCTTCCATAGAACTGCAATTATCTGTTTCCGTGCCCGCCTCCCAGACCGAGAGAACTGGGAGCAACTTCCTGATGTCTTTTGCTCATCCCAGAGCCTGGCATAGTGTCCAACCACTTAAGTGGTGCTCACCGTTCACTGAATGAGCAGATGAATTACACTTTCTAGTCCAAATAGAAAGCAGCATTTTTATAGGTATGGAGTTTGAATAATCTAGAAACCACTTCTTTATAGTTTTTTTATAATATTAAAAGGTTTTCTTAAAATAATTTTCCCCTCATCATTTTATGAGGAAATCATTATATTTCCTTGTGCTCTTGTGAAAATTAATTTACATTAGAAATGAGTTTACATTTTTCCAACTCACACCCAGCTTTAGAGCTAATTATGTTAACTATTAATAATAAATCTCCTTGAATTAAAAAAAAAAAACTTGCTGACTATCCCAATTTTGTGTAGACCGTTGAAAATGAATGGATGTTGTCTCCATCTTGTCTGGGTGTCAGTACTCAGAGGTAGCTGATCAGAGGGTCTTGTTCGTAATGTATTCGCTCATTGCAGCAGTACTTAGCAAGTCTGGTGTTCTAGGCAGAAACGAAACAGCAGTAAACAAGACAGCCTTTGCTTTTGTGAAACTTACACCTTCTCATTCAGGAAGGTAGTAGCCAGCCAAGAAAACTACCAACTGGCGGCAAGGGCTATGGCAAGTTGAAAAGACGGTGAGGGAAGGGGGAGAAACTGGGTAGCAGTTTAAACTGGCAGGTCTCAAATGCTCCTTTGAGGGAGTAGTATTGGAATTAGGATCAGAATGATAAGAAAGAAGCAGCCATGCAAAGAACATGGGGAATTGAATTCTAGGGAGAACGGACAGCTGGGACGAAAGCCTCAAAATCTGGGAACGAGTTCGTTGTATTAGATGAACAGAAAGAAGGTGCATGTGGTAGATGTGGGGGGAGTGGGACAAGAGGAGCTTCAGGAAGTAGGTAGGTAGCAGTTGGTATGCAGCCTGTATGAAGGGAGGGCATCTTTTGTGTTCTGGTTCCTTAAAAGAATTTTTTAATGTTTTTTTATTTATTTCAGAGAGAGAGAGAGACAGTGTGAGCAGGGGAGGGTCAGAGAGAGAGATACAGAATCTGAAACAGGCTCCAGGCTCTGAGCTGGCTGTCAGCACAGAGCCTGACGTGGGGCTTGAACCCATGAACCACGAAATCACAACCTGAGCCGAAGCCAGACTAATCGACTGAGCCACCCAGGTGCCCCTGTGTTTTGGTTTCAAAGGAACTGAGGGATGGTGGTTGGTCCTGACTTCCTGATGCCTTTTAGGACCTCTAAGACCCAGGAAGACTAGTGAGTCTGCTGTGGGTCAGGTCGGTGACTCACACTATGCTCAGCAGCTCCAAAGCCACACCCTGGGTCACTCTAGAGCCATCTATCTCCCCGTCAGATCCTGTAGAGCCTACCTGTGTGTCCACTGACAGGTTGAAATGCCTGTTCATCCACCCTCTGGGTCCCAACAGAACAAAGACCATGATCATCTACATGAACACCTGCCCAAGTAAGCACCCTTAAAAGTTAACCCTATTTCATCTTACCATTCACATGGAAAGATCGTTTGTTATATGCAGATGTTTTCTTAATAGAGGGTTAGATGGCAAGGAATATATAGTCAGGCCAATGTGGCCTAAATGGGCTGTAGAAAAAATATTCACCTAAATGAGAACATGTTAAGTCTGTCTAACTGTTTTGTGACGTGTTGTTATTAGTATTATTAACATTCAATTAAAGTGATAAATGTATGTGATAGATGACCCTGTGGTTGAGTATACACAGATTAAGCCATTTTGATTCTGTTTAATAAATGTTTTGATTCATTAAACATTGGGTCAAGCTGATCCTTAGTACCAGACAAGGAAAATGAACAGATAATAAAATATTTCTGTGGCATTGGAAAAAAAGCAAAAGAAGACCTTTCAGATGTCATCGATACTACTAAAGTTATGTTAGATACAAAGAATTTCAGATTCATTCCACCAAGTTTTACAGTAAGCAGTTGTTTAAAGAAAACGTTCTTCATTTCCCACCTGGTTGCTGTGTTTAGACATAGTTCACCATAGCAGTTATGGGTATTGTTGGAAGCTTGCAAAGTTGTCATCTTGCAGTGGTTTGGTGAAGTCGGTCCTAAGAGAGGGTGGAGGGAGGAGGAAGATGGGGTAAGGTCTCTCTTAACAAAGAAAAGGCAACTCAGTGGGAGTGGAGGCTGGCAATCTGCTAAAAGGAAATGAAAGGAAATTCTTCATTTCTAAACGCTTCATTGACCCATGATAATAAAGCAGCCTTGCCAAAGAAGGATAATTATGTTTTTAAGTATCTGATGCCCTGTGGGTGAAGGCTTCCCTTCTCCTTTCTTGAAAAATGAACTCAGATTAAACCAATGCTCCTTTTCCTAGTTTACCATTGACATGAATTTCCTGATTATGAGGAAAATTAATCAGTTATCCCTTTCTTTTCTTCCCCCTTCTCTTCTGGAAATCAGGCCCACCCAGCTGAGTTCAGTGCATTTCCCTTTGGGCTCTGAATCCTACCGGTATGATAGGCTAAAATGCTTGCAATTCTGGCGTGACTAGCAGTTGTAGAATTGGGGTTTTATTATGCCCCTTAGCTGCCTAACTTCAGGCAAAGCACACTCTTTTAAAATAACAAGAAAAAGGAAAAAAGAAAGAAACCAAAAAGAGCATCAGCGCACTTTTTTTCTTTTGCTGGTACCTGAAAACTAAATAAAATTTAATGTATCTCCGTGTGTGTATGCATGTATGCATGCATGATTGTATGCATGTAGCCTCACGTCTATGAAGAATTCAAATACAAAGACAACTGAAATGTTACTGATGATGTAACATTGAATGTTAATTTGCCACCAACATGTGATCAAACTTAGAATCTCTTTCTCTACCTCTTGTTTGTTAAGGTCAATAGCATAAATACGTTGACTTGTCTGACTTCTAGAATGCATTGGGATGGTTTTGTTTGTAGAAGTAAAAATATCCCTTTTCTTAAATTAATGATTTACTTTCAACTGGCTTCTTGAATTCTTTTTTTTATGTTTTATTTATTTCTGAGAGAGAGAGAGAGAGAGAGAGAGAGAGAGAGACAGCATGAACAGGGGAAGGTAGAGAGAGCAGGAGACACAGAATCTGAAGCAGGCTCCAGGCTCTGAGCTAGCTGTCAGCACAGAGCCCAACGCGGGGCTCAAACCCATGAACCGTGAGATCATGACCTGAGCCGAGGTCGGACACTTAACCAACTGAGCCACCCAGGCGCCCCCTTGAATTCTTAATAATCAATTGGAGGAACACTTTTCATAAATTGTTGAACCACATGGCACATCTCTTATTATAAATGAGGTTCATTGTTAGTTTCCAGGATGTCTGCTCTCCTTTTAAACATAAATAAAACAACTACTATTGTGTGTTCATTATACATTTCTCTAAAGAGATATTGAAGCTAAAATTTTAATCATGATACTCTATATAAAGAAACTGACTGGATATTCTGCTTGTTTTTCCAACCCAGTGCCCTTTGCTGCTTGAGAAGACAGGGCTTTCGAATTGGGGTCAGGAGATAATGGTCCGGAATAGATTTTGCCTCTTGGCATAATTATTTCAGTCAGCACTTGAGTCTTTCTGAACATTAATGCCCCTTTCTCTTAAAAGAATGTCTTGAGCACACCACGGCTTCTCCTTCAAAGTATAATTAGCCATGTTTGTAAGCTCCTTTTTGAACTTCTTGAGGTTTGGTGGTTGGTAAATATTTGTTCTTTTATTCCTTAGTCTTTGAGAGTTCAGGTGCCGGGCCGAGGGAATTCAGTACTGTGTGTATGAACGTGTTGGTAAAAACCCTGCCCAGAGCAAGCAGAGTGTGCCTTAACAGGACTCACCGCAGATGTCCTCGTATGTCCGCTTCGGCCAGTGGAGCGCTTCCGAGACCTGCGTCCGGATGAAGTGGCAGATTTGTTCCAGGCAACCCAGAGAGTTGGGATGGTGGTGGAGAAGCATTTCCAGGGGACTTCTCTCACGTTTTCCATCCAGGTGAGTATCTCAGTAGCTCAGAAATTGTTTCTCTTCCTTTTCAAATCCTAGCATGAAGCTCTCTGTCTTTTATGCTGCCGTCGGACTGGTAAGGCCCCTGTGTTCATGTCTTAAACGATAGCAGGAGAAGGTATAATCCAGGACCACCCTGGCATCCATTAGCCCTGAGGTGGATGGTGGAATATCGGCTGAGGCACTGTCTGCAGCACTGTTTACAAAGCAAATGAGAGTAACACACAAGTGATTTAATGGGCCTTCAAACATTTCACATCTTCTACTGGAACAGACACTGGACAACTTGTGCTCATTCCAGGGTAATTATATTTTGAGCAGCGCATGGCCTTAGCCTTCCTCTACTTCAGTGTAGTAAAGAAATGCAAGTTGGGTGGGGCCTTGCCCTCAGAGGGCTCCTTTTTCTCTTTAACCCAGTCCCCAGTGATTCATTAAGGATTGGTATGAAGCCAGATTGATCAAGTATTCTGTGCAGCCTGCTTCCCAGGAAAGAAATGAGGCCCCCTCCCCCACCCCGCTCCTCCTTCCCTGGAGATCAGTAGGCACAGGTTGATCACGTGGAAGAGGAGGAGGTCTATGGTAAGTCATTGGCTATGGGAATTGAGTAAATCAATAGAACGTATCCTTTGCCCCTTCAGGTCCCCCATGGGAAGAGCTAGGGGTATCAGGACATAAAGTTCTTAGTGGCCTTGACATTGGATGACTCTACACCCATTTGGAAAGAATTGGCTGGTTCTGTAATGTGAGACCTTGCCTTCAATGCTTTAGTTATAGAGACTGTTTACCATCCTTCTACTACCCTCCTCATCTCCCCACCATAGACCTTCAAAGAAACAGATAAAGAAGGCCACTATTTTCAAGTTCTGAAAGGCTCTGACTAAAAATGCTCCTAAATGCTTCTTTACAAAGTTTTTGCTGCCATGTCTATGTTGAGAGTAAACTCCCTCTAAAATCCATTGTGTGTGTGTGTGTGTGTGTGTTATATATCAAACCCTTCGAGTCACCTTTGTGCAGATCATTAAGCTCAGGGTGGGTTTATCAAGCTTATCCTACAAGTTATGTTTCCAGAGAGTGGCTGGAGGCATCTGTCAGCGTTAAATGAAATACTAGAAGAATATTCATCTTCACTAGAAATGGCCGGTGCCAGTAGTTATCTGATATGATTTACTCAAAAGCAAATTCCACAAACATAGGGACTGACTTGTGCATAGCACTTGGAGTACTTTCGTATATGTAGTGTTTGCAAACCTTGTAAAACTTTAAACCACAGTAAGGTGTTTCGTTATTCTGCAATCATGTGAACCTACAAACCAAAGTTTTACAAAACATTTACTCGTTCTGTGCACTCTAATCGCTTTTTGTTGTATTGTCTGATTTGTTTTTAGTGCTGATCACAACCCACTGAAGCTGACTTCATGACCCGCTAATGGGTTGTGACTTCACGATTGAAAGCCACTGATACACAGTTCTGGCCACAGCAGGGCAGACATTCTTACCCATTAGTCTGGGCCACAGCGATAGAAAGACTTGCTAAAAGTTGCAAGGTTCTAATTCAGTTCTGCAATTTTGCAGTACTGCAGTTTTGCCTATTCTGGTATCTCACACCAAGTAAGGGCTTGCTTTTGCTTTGTCTTGTGACATAACTGGGCGAATTGGCTCATTTTCAGCTAAACAAATTAAAATGTTGGGTTTTAAAAATCTGAGAGAAGGAACCAGGAATGGGAAAAGGGCTCAACTGCAATGAATGGTCCTACTTTTTTCCCCCAAGGTCAGGACAGCCAGAGAGAGCCCACTCTTGGGTGGTCTTCCCGTATAAGACAGCCCATCTTGCTACTTAATGGATTATGTTTACAGCAAAATTTTTTTTAGTAGAGACTTCTAGAAACTGACATTAATTAAACTACATCTGATTTAAAGATAACCAAAAGGTGTGATAATTTACCTCCTCAAACATTTCCAAACTTCCTTTAATGCAATTAAAACCATAGCCAAGAGCAAAAAGCATGAAAAGTAGCAAGAGGGTTGGCTCCCTGGATAATTTATATCATTTTTATACATAACTTCTCACTTACTCTCAGGCAGAAATGGAGAACTGTCTGGTCCCACACATTTGAAGTGAATGGTTCCCATGAGAATACTATAAATTAACACACAATGAAATTGGATCTAAATTATTAACTGGAGGTATTTCTGAATAAGCAGGAGATACCGTCTATCTGTTATCGCCTCTGTTATTTATCTATTTTTTTCTCCTACTTCTAGGATGGCCCTGAAGCTGGGCAGACTGTGAAGGTGAGTGCTTATTACGTGCATACAAATTAATAAGGGGCAATTATGAGAACTAATAAAAATCACACGGAGCCATTTGCAGCACATCGCTGGTTCATTATGGTATCTTCGAGGTCAGAGAGACCCTCAGTGTTAGAGCCATAAATCCTGACATTACAAACTATGCCAAGCAATATGTTTCCCATTAGTTTACAAGACATTTACCTTTTGTAGTAAAATTATTATTGTGTAAAGGCGAAAACAGAAGCTAAATCAAGAAGTCCTAAAACGGAAGCTGAAGTCAAAAGGATTCAAGTTCAGGCACTTTCTAGGAAAAAGGGTGTGAGCTCTATGTGGATTGGAGGGTCCCATTTGAAGCTGGGGCGTCTTTGACAGGCCTTCTGGGTCTTACACAGCCTATTTCTACCTCCTCATTCTTGAGCGACAGGCTAAGCGAATTGTTCTCCACATGCTGAGCTTTCTCTCTCTCCTCCTCCTCTCCACCCACATACCTATACTTTCCCTCCCTTTGTACTTAATACCAAAGTTCTAACCTAATGGAGTCAGTGGAGCTCGAAGATGGGTTTTTAAGTGTGCTAAAGGAGGAAAGGAGGATTTATTAGGATACTCTCTACTTTCCTAGTCAAGTGAAATAAAAGAATAAAACTCTGGCTGATTCTGAGGCTAGGTTTCAGCCCCGTTCATACAAATGCAAATTCCTCTGCAGTTAGGTCCTACGACTAAATCAAAAAAATGGCTATTTTTTTTTTCAGTGCTAGACATCAGAACGAAGTCAAACTGGCGTGCTGATGTTATACTTTGTAAAATAAGGTTTTATGGCTGTAAGATTGGCTATGAATGGATAAGGTAATGCTTGGCACTAAACAGTGCCAAAAAACCCACAGTCTCTTTTTGGTGTTGGTTCGCATATGGCTTTACTGTTTAACAAAGCTACTGTAGGACTTTTAAAAGTACTCTGGGAAGTACTCCTGAGAAGTCAATGTTCTATAGGGATTCCCACCAAATTCCTTATGATAGAAAAGAACTAGCCTCCTGATTGCTCTGGACACATGATGTAAAAGGGACAGAGGGTGCTCACAGCTTTCTTCCACCCGACTGTCCACCCCCTCCTTCCAGGCTTCTAAGCACAGTGACTGTTGGCTTCATCGTTGCCTGCGTGTCTGACTCTTGGTATTCTGCCCAGTGCCTGGGTTCTAAACCATTTGTGTCTCATGCCGGGTGGTAATAACAATAAGCCCAGTAATGATCTCTTCTCCTGAAGCAACTGTTATTATTGTTAGTGAAGGTGTACCACTGAGCTAGACACTTGAACATGGTACCACTTTAGGGCTTTTTTTTTGTGTCAGGGGCTTTAAATTCTGCTGTGCACAGAATAAGGGGGGCGGCTCGCTTACTCAGTAAGTGATTCATAGCAGGAAGGGGAAATATGGATGTAAAAAGTGACTTCTTACGTTTCAGTTGATTATTTAGTCTCCTTTTAAATTTAAAATTAGTAGAGCACTGCTATCTACCAGGTGATCATTGCAGCGATTCGGATGTCCTGCAGGCTTGAGAAACAATCTCTTTTATTCTGTTTTTTTTTTTTTTCCTGGTTGTATCACAGTATATATATACACATCACTGTATATACGTGCACAGCCATATGTCGCTGTATTATTAGTCTTTTCTGACCCCCATCCCCCATATAAAGTGGCTCTGCTCAATAAAGCCTTTCTTCCCTATCCTGTTGCCTTATTTGATTTCCTTCAAGGCATTCTTCATGGTTTTTAAATTTGTGTGGTTGTTTTTATTTCTGTACCTATGTTTCCTTAGTCCCTCAAGAATGTAAGCTTTTTGAGGACTTGCATTTTGTCACTGTCTATGATGGCTCTTTGGGGTGGTATGGGGAAAAGAATGGGAAAGATAATGGGACTTTGCTTGAGAGAGCAAATCTCTGCTTGTAAGTTTCTAACATGAATGAATGTGAAGCAGCAGATGATACGTACTTGTGTTTCAGTGTGTAGTCACGGGTCTGAGTTTCCTGGGATTTCTGTCAAGAATCTCCTGTATCTCAGGCATCACTGACAAAGACTAGAATTTCCCTCCATCAGGTTCCCAAACCATATTCCCAAATATAATTTCAACTAGCCAAATCACGAAAGGCAGTGCTCGGCCTTTTAAAAGGGATGCTCCACAGTAAGTTTAATGTGAGCTGTCTTTTAGAGAAATTACTGTGTGCCTCTTTGAGTGGGAGGGTATTTTAGGTGTATCAAAGAGAGAGATTTATGGCAGGCAGGCAATCTAGAATCTCATAAGAACTATTTATAGAATATGCTTGTTTCCCCTTTCCTGTGGTTATGGAATTGAATCCCCCACTTAGATATTTCATTTTATAATATTAAGGCGGTGGGAAGTATCTTAATAACTATTGATATATTAGCAATTACTTTGCAGATTGCTGAAGAAAGAACCAGAAAAGGAATTCTTTGAAAATGTGTGACTTAAAAATTAAAACAAAGGCAAAAATGTCTGTTCCGTTCACTGAGAGGTCTCTATGGTCCTAGGACAGATTTCCATGTACAGATTTGGTAATCTGTTCAGTTTATGAACATTGAGGTCATTTTAGCTCTTTGTGAAGTTCAGTAGTTAATGCACTTTGGCATCAGTCAGAGGTTCCATGGGAATATTAGCTCCACTATTTTATTGTGTCACTTTGGGCAGGGCTCTTAACCTCTCTGAACATCTTTGTCTTCATTTTTCTTTTTTATTAAAAAAAAGTAATGTTTTTTAAATTTATTTTTGAGGGAGAAGGAGAGAAAGAGAGTGAGTGTGAGCATGATCAGGGAAGGAGCAGAGAGAGAGAGAGGGAGACATAATTTTAAGCAGGCTCCAGGCTCTAAACTGTCAGCACAAAGCCCAACATAGGGCTCTAACTCATGATCATGAAACATGGGATCATGTCCTGAGCAAAGTTGAAGACTCAACCAACTGAGCCACCCAGGTACCCCTCCTTTTTGAAATTTCTTTTTAGTGTTTTTTTGAATTTCATCTTCATTTTTCAAATGGAGGTAACCCTATATCTATTGTACTGAGTGATGGTGAGGAGAAACCATCATGAATAGATAGCCCAGCCCAGCACATACTATCCCTGGGGCCTTGCTCATGTCTCTTAATATTAATCTTACCCTCAGTTTTCTTATCTGTAAAATAGGCAAAGACTGGGTTTTAGGAGAATATACTTGACATTGAGATTGTTTGTGGCCCTGATGAGTTCACAGTTAAACTCTGAATCCTGTCACTATTGACGTCTGCCATTTCACTTAAACTCTTGAGAAAGTTTTCTCCTAGTAATAGGACTTGTACTGTTTGAATATTTACTGACTTTGAACTTATTACAAAAATGACAAGTTGGACATTTAGAAATCTGCCTTATTAATTGAGGGCAGGAGAGGAATCTCTACCTTCATATTTTTCTTACCCGCTGCTCTACTGCTATGGTAATGGATTAGTCATGGTTCTAAAGCAACAGGATACTTCCCAATTACTTGAAGTAGGTTTTCACAGAACAGAAACCTGCCTGTCCCCTATGCTGATTCACAAGGTCTGGTGTGGGACCCAGGACACTGCATTTTACCAGACACTGTAGGTGATTCCTATGCATGCTTTATTCCAGTGCACAGCCACGTAGCAAAGAAGTGATGAGAAGGTACAACGGACTCTCCACAGAGCTCCTTGTTTTCAACCCAAACGAATTCCTAAAATTGGGTGTGCACAGAATGGGGAAACTGACATTTTGAGAATGGAAATGATTTTCCTTGAAAGTTATTTATTGTTTTCACATGGAAAAAAGTTTCACGAAAGCTATAACTTGCCAGAGAACTTTTGTCCTTTGATTAAAGCCATGATGGAAACTGCCTTGCCTCTGTTTATACCTAACACCTGCATTTACTTCCTGAAGAATTAGTGTTTTAAGGATGTGGTAGCTTTTCTCTCGTGGAATTGCCTTATAATTTATATCTCTTCTCTCAGAATGAATCCCATTTGCCTGAATTTGGTAAACCAAAAACAATTTCAGTGCTCAGGTCAAGGCATGAGTTTGTTACCCTTCTGGTGACTTGGGGACAAAACTTCTGGTCCCTAGGTCTCTAAGCAGGAGAAGGGAGAGCAACCTTAAGCCTGCCCGTCTCCTATGGGAAACTTCCTCTCTCCTTTTAAGCCTCAAGCCTTCTTCTAAGTAGGTATCAAATCACTGTGTGTGTGTGTGTGTGTGTGTGTGTGTGTCTAAATGGTCCATTTTGAGTTGCAGGATGTCATGCAAAGCACCGAAGGACAAATTAACCAAGTGTTAATGAACCAGGTGTTTCCTGGTTACTATGTGTTTTTATTTTCTCTGTTCTTTCACTGCCACGGGCAGCTTTGGTGGTTGGGTTGAGGGATTCTGGAAACAGAGTGAGAATGAAGGGGAAATGGCATCAGCATTCCAACATACTGATGGAGAGCCAGATGGCCCGGTTTCAGTCCCAGAGCTGTCACCTACCAGTTGTGTGACCCAGCAAAAGGTAACCTTTTTTAGCCCCACCATCCATTTATAAATTGGTAAAACGAGGGCCTCAGGGATACCCTTCCTCCTAGGTGTGTTACAAAGACCAAATGCCTTAATGTGTGTAAATGTCCTTAAAACAGCACGTGGCATGCAATATATCTGAATAAATGTTTGCTTTAGGTTTATAATTTTCACTTAATCCTCCTAACCCTCAAAAGTAGGCATTGATATTTTACACTTGAGGAAGTCGAGGATTATCGAGGTGGAGTGATGTTTCACACCACACATGCCTGACAGGTAGCAGAGCAGGATTCAAACCCAGGCCTGTCTGAGAGCCCTTCGCCATTAAATCATGCAGCCCGCTGTTCCTAAAAGCCCCTTGCACCCAGTAGGCACAGGGGAAGATGCGCAAGGAGAGATTTTGTAAATGTTTTCTCACCCATAACAGAGATTAATCTGCATTATTTTGCTCTGCTTAGAATAATATTAGCTTCTCCCTAGAAATACCCACAGGATTCTCTCTGTTTAACTTTATTATACAGGTAAAGGTCAACTAAACTAAATGCTGCTTTATTACTGTATGCCAGTTCATCGCAGAATTCTATGTTTTAGATGTTTAATTTTTCATTAGTGCTACCAAACAATTTTTTTTTAGTAATTGGAGAGGCCCTGACATAAGCAAAGTGGATATTTGGCTGTTAAATTTATTTTAAGATACATAGCACAGAAATGTGGCAGATACATTCTTAATGTCAGTGTTTTATAGATCTCAGTAGACTGTCTTTTACACCTGATGCTCAGTTTGGGGGTTTTAGTTAATCACTGTCAAGTGAAATATGCTGTGAAAAGCAAAGTGCTCTGTAGACCCTAAAACGCTACATACATGTAAGGTGCCATTATTCAGAGTCACCTTCTTATATCTGTTGATGCAACAAGGGCTGTCACTCACTGTCGTCATTTCGCTATGGAATAATAGGTGCTCAGTAAGTAATCACTGAAGGGATTTCTCTCTCCCTATTTTGCTCTGTGTGTTTCAGGCCTAAGATAATTTGTATAATTCTCTAACTCCATTAACCAGCTCATTGTAGGTTTCAAGTTTTTAGCCTGTGGCATCTAAATAATTTAAATAATTGGCTTGGCCAAAATGTCAATCCTATGTGAACAAATAAACACAGAGAGAGAGAGAGAGAGAGAAGGGAGAGGGAATGAGAGGAAAGGTAAAATGAACTCAGCCCAATTAATCATGTGACTAGGATTCAGTTTTGATGAAATGTAAGTGGTCATGTCAGTCTAGTAGATGAGCCATTTGTTATAAACCACACCACACACCTTAAATGTAGACTGAGGGATAAACGTCCATTAAATAAAGTGTGGTTTGGTTGAAATTGGACATTGTAGCTGAAACAGATACAGATGATATTACAGACCTCTGTTTCAGGAATTATTAACAGCCAAAATAATAAAATACAGAAGGAGATTACTTATAGGCTATCTATCTTAACTGTAAAAATGCAGATCTGTATATTGCTTAGAGATATGGACAGAAAGAGGGTTGGGATTCCCCTATGTGGAGACAGTAAGGAGAAGGAGCACACTGTGGGGTATCAAGGGTACCCAGTAGCCTTAAACTCCATAGATATATTTTATTTTTAAGTTGGGTAAAGTGTACCCGTTTGTTCATTATGTGATTTATATTCTGTAATATCTCTGATGTTTTAAATGTATTTTGAAAAGAAATATACAGCTTTTCTATAATTTTTATTTCACAGGGGTCCCACTGAGAGGTTCTCCATCAAGAAATGACTATTATAATTCATTCTTATTCCTTTATTATCTTTAGCATATAACTGGTTCTCATACCTCCTGTGTTCAAGTCTCTAATGGTGAGGCCGATAGAGTAGATTTTTGAAAAGCTCACAATTGATTTTGATGATACCCAGATTTAGGAACTGCTGTTTTGTTTTTTGTTTTTTTTTTAATAGTTTATTGTCAAATTAGTTTCCACATAACACTCAGTGCTCATTCCCACAAGTGTCCTCCTCCATGCCCATCCCCCCTCCCCCCCCCACATCCATCAGTCCTCAGTTTTTGTCAGCATTCAAGAGTCTCTCATGGTTTGCTTCTCTCCCTTTCCCCCACCATTTCCGCCCTTCTTCTCCCCCTTGTTNCCCGGCCCGATTTTATCTTCCCCGGTTCGCACTCACGTTAGAAGGCTCTCTCAGTGGATTCTGCGTCCTTTGTCTCCCAATCTCTCAGGTTTTGTAAGGTTTCCAATGGCTTCAGATCTTTTCTGTGTGATGTATGGGCACGAGTGCAAGTACGGAGCTCCTTACTTCTCCGCCATCTTGCCCCCTCTCTCAGGAACTGCTGTTTTAATGTATTTCTTTTTTTCAGTTTTTTAAATTTTTTAAATTATTTTTTAATTTATTTTTTATAGTTTGTTTATTTTTGAGACAGAGGGAGACAGAGCATGAGTGGGGGAGGGGCAGAGAGAGAGAGGGAGACACAATCTGAAAAAGGCTCCAGGCTCTGAGCTGCCAGCACAGAACCTGACACAGAGCTCAAACCCACGAACCGCGAGATCGTGACCTGAGCCAAAGTCAGACACTTAACCGACTGAGCCACTCAGGCGCCCCTTTCAGTTTTTGGGTTTTTTAAAAATTCTTTTGAGAGAGAGAGAGAGAGGAAGTGCACTCACAAGCATGAGAGAGGGAGAGAGATGATCCCAAGCAGGCTCTGTGCTATCAGCATGAGGCTAGATGGGGGCTCAAACTCACAAATTTCGAGGTCATAACCTGAGCCAAAATCAAAAGTCAGATGCTTAACGGACTGAGCCACCTAGGTGTCCCTTAACATATTTCTATAACTACATTTTGATACTTGGTTGAAGTAGCCTAGGCTTGATTCTTGCTGCTATATCCATCCTCAATCATTCCGTCCCTTCCAGGGGCTCCTTTTTGCCTTTTATGCTGAAACCATCAGTAAAATAGTTCTTATGATCCAAAAGCAGCTGGAATAGTAAGGATTTGATGACTGAGCCTGGGTCAAATGGAAACCAGGTTAATGAATAATAGGCGTGGCAGCCTGCACAGCTCCAGACATGGAAGAATTAGAATAATGACCTTCCTAAAGACATTTAAGTGAAAAATACTGGGTTGGTGAGAATCTGTAATGGCCCTTGGGCCAAACACAGTGAGAAATTCTGCCTCCTCAGTGTGAATTATGTTAGTGCTGGGAAAGGATAATTTTGAAATCTTCACACGTCATGAAGCATCAGTACTACACCTAGAAGTTTCCCTTTCTAGAGAAGCTGTTCATCTACCAAAATAAGGGAAATAGAGGTGTACATCTCTGGAAGCCTCTGAGTCAGATCAATCCCAAGCCTCAGGGGGAAAGGACAAAACTGATGGTTTAGAATCCTTCTAGGCTCATTCGCCATAGAGATGATACTTCGGGGTCTTGGTAATGAAAACTCCTATTTCTTTCCCTCGTAGCTTATTCTCTTAAATAAGTCTTTCTTGTTCCTGATGTTACATGAAAAGTCAACACGAAGTTGTTTAGGTTGTTTATCTTGCCCAAAGTGGTTTAGGAGAATAAACATCATTGAATGAACAAAGTGAACTCACCAAATATTCTTTTACTTCGTGGTGAAATCCATTTATCCTAATGTTCACATTCAAATATCCCACCATAGAGTCTATATATCAGTACTTGTTACCTGAAAAAATGTTTTTGTACGATGCTTTGTATACTGGGGCTATGAAAAACAACCCAGCAGGGACTTTTATTTCTTTCAATTCATCTGTTGGTTGTAAATAGTATAAATTCCCAGATGTAATCAGGTGCTAGCAGTATAATTTTGACAAAACTGTTCATCCGTGGTAGGAGTAAATACGATTCCAAGCTCGGCTTTGCCATCAAATGATGAGAGATGAGAGAGTCATCCTCAAGGAGGAAACTCAGAGAATTCCAGAAGGCAAATGACCTTGGAAGGCATGTGGTATCATCACCTGTTGTGCAAATGATCCCTGTCTGTAGCCTTTAAATTGATCTGTCATCTCTTTCTCTATCTGGAAACCCAGTGCACACTGAGGTAGCCACTTCGAGTTTTGAACAGCTCCAGTCTGTGGTTGATGATGAGAATCTCCTCACTACCAAAGGTATCCTGTTCCTGACTCCCAGGGAATCAGCACTCTGTCTGCTCATGTTTTATTATCTAACATTCTGTTGTTATTATTTTAATTTATTCTTCCAATACCTCCTGCGTTCTAGGTATTGCCACAGGGGCTGACAAGAGTAAGACATGGTCATCATCTCTAAGGGCCGTCATTGAAATAAGTGCTAGAACGGAGGAAGACTGAGGGGTTGTGGAAGTTTTGTAGTGCCTATGAATCCCTCTCCCAAGAAGGATTTATTGAGCACCTACTGTGTATTAGGTGCTGCCAGGCATTGCGGAGCAGTGGCAGAACAAGCAGCCAAGGAAGAACCCTCACCCTACTGTCCGACTTCCTCTACACCCAAATGAACATACAAAATAATTGCAAACTTTGAGCAGTATAAAAAGACGGTACCACAATGTTCTGAGAGGAAGAGCATGGAGGGAGGAAGGGCGGCAGAGTGGCTACTGTAGATAGAGTGGCCAGCACGGGCCTCCTGGATTGGTCAGCTGAGACCTGAGGAATGGTAAGGGTCCATCCCGGTGGAGAGCTGGGGAAGAAAGAGCATTCTGGGCAGAGGAGACAGCAGCGATGAGCTTGGCATGTTGCAGGAGATGATTGAAGGCCTTGGTGGCAGGAATTTGGGTCAAAGAGAGGTGAGCAAGAAAGCTTTTATGCCAGGCCTTGTACACCCTCGTAAGGTGTTTTAACTCTAGTTTTTAATGCATTCGGTGTTTGGATTATATTCCAAGGACAGAGGGTATTTCGTGTGTGTCACATGTGATGGGTCACCTTAATTAATTTGGTTTTTAAGTTTCTAAGTCCAGTTTTCCACAACTTGAATAATTTTGTCTCCTGTCTCTTGAGCACTATGGTTGTCTTCCTGGAATGCCTTCTTTATTCCTCCATCATTTAGCAGCTATGAAGCCAGGGTGTGTTTGAATCCACCTCTAGCTCCAGGTGTGAACCCTGTTTGGTATAATTCAGGAACTGGCAAATGTTATCATACATGTCCAGATAGTAAGCAATTTACGCTTTCAGGGCCAGACGTCACAATTATACCCCTGCCTTTGCATCATGAAAGTATATATATACTTTCACAGAAAATATATAAATGAATTTGCACAAATAAATGTGGCTGTAGTCCATAAATCTTTATTTATAAAACCAGGCCATGGGCCGGATTTGGCCCAAGAGCTGTAGTTTCTTCATCCTTGGCCTAAGCCATTTGTCTCTGCTAAGTTATGAGTTTAGTTAACCCTGACCTAAGCCACCTAAGGTTCGCTTTAGGGGTGGTTTTTCCCAGCATCATGGAGAACTTGTATCCATTGTTTGGGGGAAAGGATATAAATAAGGAAGCAGTAACCCTGACAGTTGCCGACAGCTCTCTTACGATTCCTGGGGCAGTCGGCTACAGAATGAAGCAGATGCCGAGGGTGCAGTGGCAGAGAGAGAAGTTGGATCCTTGGTGACATTATCAGGTTGCTGAATTAACCAGTCCTGAAGCCTGCACCACCTCTAGACATTTTGGTTAGGTGATCCATTCAAGTTGAAAGTTGAATTTCCTGCCACTTTCAGTGGAAAACATGCTCAACTAGATCATCTGCTCTAAAATATTCAGTTATTGTTACTCCTTAATATGCTTAACTGGCAGTTTGTATTAAGTGCTTCTGCATATCTGCAATACTCATCACACGCCAATGGGAATCTTTGAGTGAAAGTTTGAGACTCAATGGCCCTAGAACAGCTTAACTTCCAATAGGCTCCCTTTGGTGCATGACCATAAGGTAATTCCATTAACTTTAATGATGGTCGTGCTGTATGAAATGGGCCCTGTTAGTCTATTCTTCCCCTTCTTTTTAACATTAAATCTTATCCTGCAGCTAACTCTTCAGGGTAAGACATGTTCACCGATGCCATTCATTTCTTGGCCTTTATTAATATATGCAAGACTCTCTTAGGGAGGGAGGTGGGTACATTAAAAATGAATCCACTGCCCCATTTGTCGACGGTGAGAAAACCCCAGAGTCAGGGACATCAATGGGTTATTATTGATTGTTGTAAGATCCAATAAGATCATAAATATGGCTCAAACAATTACTGTGGCCACATTAGCAAATTATCCAATCTATAACTTTCCTTGGAGCCTGGCTTCCGAGATTTAAATAAAGTGCCAGAGGGGGAAAAGTTGTATTTTACGAAGGTGACAAACCATGGCCAGGATAAAGAAATTTATGATTTAATTTGCTGTGAAGTCTAATTGAGAATAACAGTTGGATTTCTAAAAAGTGAACTTTGATTAGGTTAAGGCTAGAAATAAACTGGAAATATGGGTCAGTTTATACATTTCTGAGCGTCTGTCACATGGGGGAAAGGAAAGTGTTCATTGTAGGGAATGACCTTCCAGAGTGACCTTCTACCCCGCCTTCTGTGTTCTTATTTCCTGTGTTCAAATAATTGCATTAGACCTGAGACTAGCTGGCTCTTCCTAGAGCTTTTTACGCTCATCACCAAGTGTCAATTTCCCCCCATTTAGAAATAAATCAATTCAGAATGAAATTACCCAGGGCATTCATTTTTCACCATCTAGTAAATGAGCCTCT
Source organism: Crocuta crocuta (assembly GCF_008692635.1). NCBI lineage: Eukaryota > Metazoa > Chordata > Mammalia > Carnivora > Hyaenidae > Crocuta > Crocuta crocuta. The sequence goes on along the minus strand of NW_027529442.1, from coordinate 752,649 downwards.
CTAAAAAACAGGAGGTCCTCCCTTTTTTTGGGCACAGGCTTAATAACATCTTCTTCTTACTCAAAAGTAGCACAGAACTGTTGTCCCTGCCTTCTCCTGGCTTTTCGTCTTTGGTGGGCTGCAAGGCAGGATTTGCTCTGTAACATATACACTGGCCTGTTCATAGATTTCTTTGCATATTTTCTGAAGATCTAATGGGATGTCAGACTGCCCAGTTTAAATTTCTAATCCATAGCAGGTTGGGACCGAACAGCCTATGGCACCCTCTCATCCATTAGCCGTTGTAATCATCTATCTGAAGCCCTGGCCTCAGCCTCACGCTGATGACAGGCACACTAGTGGCTAGGTTTTCAGGAATGGATTGGCTCATCTTTCAGCTCACTTCAGGAAAATAGAAAAGCAATTTGCACAAAGATAAAGGAGATTTCATAGTGATCTGGGTAGAACTGGCTAACGGATTTCTACCGGCAGTCAGCAAAAGCTCGAAAACCCAGCTGAGAAATGATAAATTACTGCTAACTGTCCTAATTATCCCTTGACACCCTGTGTTGAAACCTGCCTAAATTTTGCTGAAACTTACAAATAGGAAAGAAATTTAAGGTTTAATAAATTATCCATAATAGAAATGCTGAGAGGGAGGGAGGAAGGAAGGGAGGGGGGGGCAGGATGGCTATAGTGAAGGGGTCATATTGATCACCCAATGGTTTCTTGAACCTTAGCAAGAGGTAGGAGTAAGGTGGGGGAAATGTGTTAGATAAATTGCAATTTTAATGACAAACCTAATTGATTATATTCAGCATGCTCATCAGGGTAAGGAAGACTAGGAGTCAACTCCCAAGGTCATTACATTAATAAGGCGTGGTAAGCATGTAATTGGTGTTGACTTGTGAACATCACGTTCTTCTCTGTAAACAGCATAATCAACGTAGTATTTTTAAAGGGTCACACACTGACTTTGTTTCTTTGTAGTTTGGTACAATCATCTTGTACTAACCCATCTTTCATGTTTTAGTTTCATCTTTACTCTCATCCACTGTATAAATCCATGTAAAGTCCTTCCAGTGATGACTAGCTTACTCTTTACCAGCTATCCTTTCTCTCTCTCTCTCTCTCTCTCTTTTTTTTTTTTTCCTCTTCTTCTTCCTCCTCTGCCTCGTCTTTTCCTGTGAACCAGTAGTCACAAGACTGGAATCTTTGTTCTTTTGTTTTTCTCTTTGGAGTCTGGGCAGTCTGGTTTAAGTCCGCATTTCCTCTCCTTCTCAGAAACCTTATAGGAGCTGGAAAATGTGCTCTTGTCCTTCTACGGAATCATCATTGCCTTTCACTGTGTATGTGACCTGGTTTTTGCTCCTTTGCCACATTTGTCCCTACATCTGGGTGTTCTCTGGTGATTCTTCTATTTTAAACATGTTTCTGAGAATCACAGGGAGGCATCCAGATGGTATAAGAGCAAGAGTTTTACTGTAGTTTATGGGACATAGTAGGCTCTCAACAAGTGGGTGTTGAACATGAGGGTGGTATAGAGCCTTGGACCTGGGTGTCCATGCTGCAGATGAAGATTGTTGAAAATAAAATGGTTAGAAAAATCTTGTTGACAGTTACAAGCTCAGCTGGATGGTGGGTTTTGTTTGCTCCTTTTCATATTTTGAAGACCATGGAACCTGGTCAATGATATGGGATCCTGTGATGGGTAATGACATCATAGGTCCAACCGGGCAGTAAACTGATAGAGATGCTCTTTGTTCTCTCTGTGGACAAATGCTAGCATTGGAATGATTTCCGAGCTAGTGTTCTTAATTAAGTGGTGATCTGTGGGGGCTCTTTCCACGCCAAGGGTGTTTTCAGAGACTGACTGTTCTCATGTCTAATACTCACCAAGCTTTCATGCTAATTATTTTCCCTTGAGCAGGCATACGGAAGTCACCCAGAACCCTTTGACTCTTTGGGGTGACAATGAAGCATAATTTAATGAAAGATGGCTAACTCATTAAATTCTGGGGGTTGGAAGGATCATAGAATCTTTGAAGTCTGAAAGCTATGGACTTTTTCTGTGCAAAAAACTCAGGTATATGCATAAAATATTGCGTTTCATTTCGGAGGTCTGCTGGCCCTCTGCCACTGGTTCAGGGACTGCTCCCCTGGCCTTACCTGGCTTTCTGTCCTCCACCTATATTCAGGTGCAATTAACATTACTAGTGTAGGTGGATGGGATCAATCTTGAGGCAGGTCACAAATAGCTATGATTTCCCCATTTGAGAGATTTACCTTGTAAAATAGGTCTCTCACTCACAAGAAGTATTTGCTTTGAGGATTCAAAGTCTGGCTCCATCTACTCGTAGTGGCATGGTATTAGGCAAGTGGTTTAATCCTCTCGGCCTTGGTTTCCTTTTCTGTGAAATTGAAATAAGAATACTCCCTCTTGCACAGGATTTTTATAAGTAGCACATAAAGCCACGAATGGGAAACTCTCCACACAGTGCCTGGCACACTGTATTTTTTTATTTGCCAGTGATTTATTGAGACCCGACCGCTTGCTGGCCTCTGTTCTAGCTTCTGTGATGACAGCAGAGAATGAGGCAGATATAGTCCCTACCCTCTTCATCTCCATCACCCCTGCGTCAAGCAAGGCAAATGAGAGTATCAAGAGAAACCCCCAGAGAGGAGTTGAAGTGGATTCCAGTTAACTTCCAGCCTCTCATGCCATCCTGTTAATGGGCCCAGAATTCTTATTAATGGAAGCACACTGGTCTCCAAGCAGTGTAAGCAAGTAAGTCAAACAGAACCGAATGTGCCAAGCTAGTTCTTTCATGCTGCAGGTGGTGAGGTCTACCAGTTGTCTGTGGGGGG
>NW_027529442.1:581421-749794 GCF_008692635.1 Crocuta crocuta | reverse complement strand
AGCATGTATCACCTCCAGGCACACAAGATGTCTGCAAAGCATGTGCTCCTGCAATGCATGTATGTTCCTTTAAGAAGCAGAATGTTATTCAGCCTCTGTATCACAGATTCTTTAAAAAAAAAAAAAAATAGACAGTACAGTGATTGAGAAACTCTTTCCCTGGTAGCCCAGCCAAGACAGATCCTTAGTCTGTGTTCAATTTGCATAAACAGGAAGTGGGTATTTCTTCAACTTGTAAGGACTAGGCATGACCTTAAACCTGGCTCAAAATTCACAGGAACTCATTCCATTCAGCTGCAAAATTCTATTTCCCTCTTCAAAAGACTAAGTTTGACTTTAAGATAGAATTTAGCAACAAAGAAGTTGAGATTGAGAGTTTAAAAGTTTAGACTTAGGGAGTTAAATCTCAAGTTAAGTTTAAGAGAGCGAAATTGGAAGTTTACCTAGAATGGAGTTTGAAGTTTTCAATGTGATGAGGGTTTGTTCTGTTTTAATGATTTCTCAGCCCCCCTTTAGACTTCCTTCGTAGCTCCCTGTTGCAGCCGCTGGCCGGTGTGGGGTATCCTGGATATGACTGTCAGCTGGAGGAGCGGAGCTGAGGACATTCAGAGCTCAGCTGTACCTCCAGCCTCCACGGGGTGGGGAAGGTTCCCCAGCGAAGTGGGGGATGGATGGCGGCGCTGCTTCTCCTCGGAGGTGGGGAGGGTCTGCTGTTCTCCTGTCCCACCTACTGCAGTCCCCGCTGATGCCACCTCCATAGACTGACCTCGGAGAACATTCGTTATGCAAACAGCCTGCCATCTGCCATGCTGCGGAGGCTTCCTGACTAGAACAGAAACAGGTGTGGTGTCAGAGTAACTTAGTGAGGAAACAAGTTGAAGGAGGAACTCAGAAATAGCCTGTCGCTTTGTAAGCTTTCCTCGATGCCTCCCTCGTGGCTGGCTTATTGTAAGGCTGGAAAGGCTGGCTTGGGCTCCAACCTGAGACTAGGGGGCTTTCTGGAAGCTCGCGTGGGACTGTTTTGTGATTTGCAGGTGGCCACAGGTGTCGTGGTGTGGATCCTTCTGTGGGGCTTGTGCTGGCCTGTCACTGGTTTGCAGTGGGAGTCCCCTCCTGAACGTGTTCTTTCAGAAGCGTTCCATTGCCAGAGCTGTGAGAAAGATTTGTTCCTCTGGGCAGATGAGGCATGGAATTTTTTTTTCCCTTTTGAACTCCAGGGAAGAACACATTCTCTAGTTGCAATGGTGTCGGCGACACTTCTTCTGTGATGATGTGCTAAGGCTATTCTAGTTGTGTTCTGTTTTATTTTGCTGCCAGTAGATTATTGGTATTACTGAGAGAAGGATATGTGATTTCCCTAAAACAATTGATGGTTACCTCATCTTTCAGTAACTGTAATGAACATCTATTTGTATTAATATTAATAATGTATTATCTTTTATTAATTTACAATTCTAAAGGACTTCACATCACATGCTTTAAATGATTTGTGTGGGGCGGAATAGCCCAGGGGTAAGGCTTTGGAACCAGAATGCGGGACTTCAGATCCTGGCTCTACTTTTGACCAGGTGTGTGACTTTGGGCAAGTTGCTTAACATCTCTGATCTTTAGTTACCTCATCCGTAAAAGGCAGATAGTGATAGTACCTGGCTTCGTAGAATTGTGATGCTCCTAAGAGTAAAGGGAAGTATAGGACTTTTATCACAGTGCTTGCCAGCATATGGGATGCCTTGGTAAATGGTAGCTGTTATCATTGAAGTATTAACATCATCAGTGCTGTTGCTTCTATGTTTCCAATAGCCTGTGAAGTACCTATGCCTGCCACCAGGAATTTTATCTTAATTTAAAAGCTCAGAGGGGAAAGCGACTTGCACAGGAACTAGATTCCAGTCAGAGGCACAGCCGAACAGAAATTCAGACCCATGACACTTCATTTACCGGGAGAACGTTGGTAGAGCCCTACGGATGCACTCATGCTGTGTGGTTTCTGCAGCCCCAGCCTCATCAGAGTGTGGCTGATAAGCTCAACTCCCAGCAACAGCTTTTGAACCAGAAGATTTAATTGTCTGTGGCAGAGAACAGAATCTGGAACTTTTCTTTACACACGGTGCTCTAAACTGGGAAGGTAGAGGCCTTTTGCAAACTGGTGTCCCCCCGTTCACCTCCCTTAAATTAACAATGCATTCTAGGGGTGCCTGAGTGGCTGAGTCGCTTAAGTGTCTGAGTCTTGATTTCGGCTCAGGTCATGATCTCATAGTTTCATAGGTTTGAGCCCCGCATCAGGCTCTGTGCTGACCACACCCAGAGCCTGCTTGGGATTCTCTCTCTCTCTCTCTCTCTCTCTCTCTCTCTCTACTCCTTCCCTGCTTGTGTTCCTCTCTGTCTTTCTCAAAATAAATAAATAAACTTAAAAAACAAATTAATTTAAAAAATGCATTCCATGCTCACACTGATATTATTTTAGATTTTTGAAAACTGTTTTAATAGTGTCCATGTATAACCAGTTTTAGCTTTTAAAAGTGATCAGTTACCAGCCTTAAAGAATATATGATGAACTCTAAATAAACATTATTGGCTACAGACTTTGTATAGTGTTGTTCTAAGCTCCAGATTTAGAAGCTCTGTGAGACTTGATACCTCTCTTCTAGGGTTATGCAATTCTATGGAAGGACAGGAAATGTATGCAAACAACCAAAAACACAGCCCCATGTTGTAAGGACCAAGCAGTGAGTACAAGGTGAAAATTAAATACCGTGGATTCATATGGTTAAGGAAGCTCCTTGGCTGTGAGTGACCTGCCTGTCTCGGGGAAGCTATTCTGCGAGAAAAAGGGTGGGCACGAATTACCTGTGTGAAACATTAGAGGCAGAAACCATTAGCAGGATTACACAGAATCGTTTATTTTTAGTTTTTAGCCAGTTACTATTTCATCAACAGTTCCACTTGTGGGTAGAATCATCACTTCCAGTGCTTGAAGAAACATACTGTTGGCTGACTAAAGTTGGTGATTGTGTGGTAGATCGAGTATCCTTACATTCAGAAGCATTTTCCATCCTGTTGACCTATTTGGGGCCTGGGCCTTTATTGTTGGTACTATTGCAAAGTTGTGGTGGTGGTTTTCACATTCTTTCTGTTCTGTGAAAAAGCTGCAGGGCAGTGTCTGTTAAGCAGATAACATCAGTTTCTGGTGCCTTCCTTCTGTACTGCACACAAAGCATTATGAAACCCTTTGGAAGACGAAGAAAAGAGGCACAAAGCAGCATATTCTATGTAAAATCTGTAATAAATGTTTAAGAAAACTCAAGTACTCTGGGTTCAGGCATGGAATATTAGGTTTTGCCTTATGTTTTTAAATTTATTTATATTTGAGAGTGAGAGATAGAGCGCAAGCAGGAGAGGGACAGAGAGAGACAGACAGATGGACAGACAGACAGACAATCTGAAGCAGGCTCCGGGCTCAGAGCCATCAGCACAGAGCTGGACACAGGGCTTAAACTCACAAATGGTGAGATCATGGCCTGAGCCTAAGTCAGACGCTTAACTGACTGAGCCACCCAGGTGCCCCTTTGCCTTATGTTTTGATCATTGGCTTCTTGATTCGGTCTCTGGGAATAATGGCTTTGTAACAGTTTCCTGAAAATCTTGATTGGTGTTGGTACACACTTATAAAGAAGCACAGGTAGAGAAATAATTTGGTTTTAGTGGAGTCTACAGCCATTGATCCAATTGAACTATTCTACAAATTGATTTTAGCATTAGTGTTTCTTTAAATTAAGAGTGACATTTGTATTACTCTTGGGAAGCTTCATTATGAAAACAATTCTTAAATGTGCATCAACAAGAAAACAGAATGTAAGTCACCCAAAGCAGACATAGGTCCTATATTTGTGGGGTCATGATAGCAGGCCAATTCTCACTCTTTAGCTTCAAAGTAACTACGTGTAGAAATAAACGCCAGTACTGATTTCTGGAGAGAAGTAGCAGGGAGAAGAGCGGTGAACTCTGGGCTTCATGTTCTGTATTCTTATTGCACACTGGCTAGTCCTGTGACCTTGTCACATCTTTCACTGTTCTTTTTCCTCTGATCCCTTTTTCTTCCTTTTGTTTTTTCTCCTTTGCCCTCACCTGCTTTTCCCTGCATATGTTAAAACTATTTCAGTTGCAAGTGGCAAAAAACCCAAACTGGATAAAGTAAGTGGAGGATTTATTGAGTCATGTAATTAAAGAAGCCATCCAAGTCTAGCTTCAGGTATGGCTTGATCCAGGGACTCAATTCCATAAGGACCTAGTATCCCCCTGCCCCGACCCTGCAGTGTTTCTTTTGCTCTATGCTTTATGTAAGGCAAAGGGACAGGCACTATCCTAGCTGCGGAGATGACAGTAGTGAGTTGAGCATCACGACTGCCATGTGCATGTAAAGAACAGTGCAGAGGTGAGCAGGTTTGGAGTCTATGCATAAAGATACTCAGGAGCCAGGATCTGTTGTCTGAATGTGATTCAGGAAGCATTCAGGACTCACTAAAGAAAGGAGAAAGAAACAGAGATGAAAAGAATGATATTTGCTTTGAGAATAACAAGATCGCAGTGGATTGGATGAGGCTCAAGGCTGGGAGACCAATTTATCTACCCGCTTGAGATTCCAATAAGAAGTTGGGGCAAGGGAATTAATAAGGAAGTAATAAATATGAGTTTCATGTAAGATCCCATTAACTGAAAGACTGGGGTAGAACCCCACAGGACCTCAATTTCTGTCAGCATCATTCATGTTCTGGGCCAGATCAGGACACACAACACACAGCGAATATTAGGTGAAACATCTTTCTACCTGAAGAAAGTCTCAGCCCTTTACCTAAATACCAAAATTTCATGAAGAACCTGTGTAATAGGGGTGCCTGGGTGGCTCAGTCGGTTAAGCGTCCGACTTCTGCTCAGGTCATGATCTCACGGTTCGTGGGTTTGAGCCCCACGTCGGGCTCTGTGCTGACACCCAGCTCAGAGCCTGGAGACTGTTTCAGATTCTGTATCTCCCTCTCTCTCTCTGACCCTCCCCTGCTCACATTGTCTCTCTCTTGCTCTCTCTCAGAAATAAATAAAACATTTAAAAAATTTAAAAAAAAAAGAACCTGTATAATAATGCATTTTGCCCTGTAAGTTTAAATTCAGAAAGGCTGTGATTTTCTCTTCATGAGATCACATGGTGTCATGAAATCTCACTCATCCATTCACTTACTTTTTGCTGAGCACCTGCTGAGGAACCCCCAGCCTGCTGTTTTGCATGTACTGCTAAATAAAACAGATGAACCTCATGGAGCTGGTAGTCTGCCGTTCTTCAGGTTTGAACCCAGAGACAGATTATTTCTAGGAAAGACATCTAGAGAATGTTATCAATAACTGTATTCAGCTCTAAATGCCTTTTTCTCAACACTAATGTATGTTTCAGATTTTGCATAAAAATGTATTTCCTGGAATCTTTTGTTCTTGATTTATGGCCAGCGCTCTCTAATGATTATTTTAAAAATGACTTAATAAGGCAGCAGTTTTGCCTCTGTTCTAGGATGTCAATACATCACTTACGTGTCATTTGTTAAACCACGTAGGTCAATAAAAATCCTTTCTTTGTTTTTCCCCGAGTGGCCATCGAGCCACCTAACACCAGCCTAGTCCTTTGCTCATGTTGCTTTATCTGTCTTTGGCTGGCGTGGGTTATTAGGAATTATTCCTTCACAGACTGTTAGTCAAGAGTTATCACGACATGGTAAAGGTTCCCAAAGATCAAATGTTCTAATGAGGGAGCAAAGTTGAGGGGTACGCAGTATTTTTTAAAGAGGATTAAAATCTGGCCAGTGAGAAGTAATTCCCCTCACATGCTCACATACAATTTGAAATGCTGGCTGCTTGCTTAATATGAAACAATATACTTTCTCTAAGTGTGTTTTAAGATTTCACATTTATTCATTTAATAGCTGATTTAAATGAACTAGCGACCGATGAAAATTCCCAGGAAATAGAATTAGAAGTCATTCTGACTGAAGCAAACAAGCATTTATGTTGTCCCTCTCTCTTGTAACGCCAAAGGTCTCCCTGAGCGCAAACAGACAGAGATCTCATTTGGAGGATTTTTACTGTTTCTTCTCTGGTTGTAAAGATAACACTTGTTCATTGTGGATATTATGGAAAATACGAAAAAATACAAAGCAGAACACGGATACCATCCACGGTTAAATTGTTTTGGCTGATGTCTTTTTTTAAAATGACCACAAAAAGAGGCCTTCATAAAATAGGAGAGTTATTATTTCCCACTTATGTGTAAAGAAAAAGACACAAACAAAGCTTTGCGAAGGTTGCCTTCCCCATCCATTTTTCTGACCCTTGTCCTCTGTTGTATTTGAGAAAAGTAAGTTCTCTATCCAGGGAAAACCCTGCCCATGAAAAGAAATCCTCTGTTGTTGGTCTGTCTCTCGTTGTTTCTCTCTCTGATGTTTGTGGAGAGGAACATGTCACTTTGATATAATGACGTCTGGGAAATTGAACACAATTTGTTAAAAACAAAGCCGTGTGAAAATGGAGAGGGGGCCAAAGGGGAGGATTACAGCTGTGTTCCCCGAGAAGGACTCCCTGTGAAGACACCCAGCTCAGGGCACATGGGCTTCTGGTTGAACCAACACAGTGACCTCGCTCTCTTCTGTTAGCTATAAATGCTGGATTATAAAGTTTTGCAAAATAGAAACTTCTCTATGCGTATTTTGATATTTCAGACCCCCAAAAGCCCAGCGCTCAGAGACCTTACTGTGCCATAGCGAGGCAGTTATTGGGAATGACTCTTATCTCCCACAGTCATCTGTAAACCTCCTTGTTGATGAGGTAAAAGTTAACCCCAGTGTGAAAGAGCAGTGTCTTGCTCTAAACAGAGCCAAAGCTAAGGCCTTGCTTCATGTCCCAGATGCTTGCCGTGGTTTAGCGTGTAGGTTGTTTGTGTGGGAATGCGGCTAAACTGGCTAAACTGGCCTGGTAAGAAGACTGGCTACTCTATCCTCAATGATTTCTGGGGAATCACACTTCATGACGTCTTCCCGTTATAACACCATCTGCTAGGTTGGGGGCAGAAGGAGCTGTGAGCGTGTTGGCCTTTCCTAAATGGAAGCCCCTTGAAGACAGAAAAAATCACCATGTATCTGTTTTCTCACATCCCCAGGTACTTCAGATCCACTCCCCTGCCCAGAATCTCCCTAAAGCCTGAGGCTAACGCCATGAGGTGAGATGCTCTCCATCTCCTTCACCCAAAACTACCCTCAGTCTAGACAACACTTAGCACATTTGTTCGTATTCATCAACCTGAAAGTGTGCACGCTGCCAGCATAGGTAGGAGAATGTGTTGCAAAGTAGCCCCCCAAAAACCACCTGTCCTTTGCTTTTAGGGCTTTGGCCCTGTTCTCTCCTGCTTTAGGGCCTCTGTGCCTCCCATCCCCCATCCTGAAGTATCCATTTTCCTCCTGCCTCCTGAACCCCTTCTCCTGCTGCAGATCTTCACTTAAGTACCACCTCCTCAGGGAAGTCTGCCCTCATTTCACAGGTGTTTGCTCCTTATTTCAGTTTGAAACCCTACTGAGTATGTGTGATTATTTGATTAAAATCTGCCGTCTCCAGTTGCGTAAGTTCAGGAGAATGGGGCCTCATGTATCCCCACCTCCTGGATGAGTGTGTGGCGCACAGAATTAGTCTAGGAAACACCCTAGTGAGTGAGAGAGGTGATTGTAATGTTTAGATTAGAGTCGGTTTATTTAGAAAAGGACATTGTCATAGTTTTGCTTTATTTGATCGTGTTATAAATGAAGCAACTCCAGATCCTATCAGGGCATTAGGGATAGAATAAAGAATAGGGAGTTGGGAGAGAAATTCATAAAGCTACTTAAATTTTTAATCCTCCTTTTAAAAGGTAAAGTCACATATGTTTTCAAGCTGTTTCTTCATTTCTAACGAATGTAAATTTGGAATATTCAGCAGTGAGGATGACCTGTGGGATCGCTCTGGTTCTGTATGGGAGGCTACCTGTTAATTTCGTATTCTCTTTTCCTTTCAGATTCCCAGAAAGAGTCAGAGCCCCACACCTTTTTACTTGAAAAGCTCATACACATTGCCTATAAACCTCCCAAATGTATAAAATAATTACCCAGGAGACAAAAGAGCAGGGCTCCCACAGTCAGATACTCGTTGTGGAATCTATGTGAGACATTGTTCTGTCCTGGATCAGATTACAACTTGTTCCCTCTTTCAGAATATATTTCAAGTTACATTATTAAAATGCACCATAAGGCGCCTTTGTGTAGAAAATCGAAAAATAGAACTTTAGGTGAGGCACACTTCTCCGGCACCCCAAGTTTTTTATTTTTCTTGAAACATTCCTTCACTTTGAAAAATCTAAGTAGGCCATGGGAAGAAATGCCTGATGTGAATTTCTTCTAATAGCCCTGAACTCTTCTTTCAAATTACTGCAAACACAATTCAGCATTTTTTAGTGCCAGATTGATGGGGGAAAAAAGTGCATATTAAGCTTTCTTTATTAATTAAAGGCAGTGAGGAAAGAGTCATCCTAGCTTAAGTTTATGAAAACAAATAATGCTTGAAAATGAGCTTGCAGTATAAAAGTGGGTGATGTTGTGTGTTAATAGTTTGTGTTCATGTTGGGTATCGTTGCCTTGCAAGTGGCAAAACAACTAATTACTGGTGGGTTTCAAGAAAGAGGAAAGTCACAAGATTTTGAATGTGATTTCAAGTTGGAGTTGGGAACCCATTCAAGAAAACTCTCCAGAGAAATGATTCAGCTTTTGCCCCATGAGACAAGCAAATGAACTAATAGATCATTCTTGGCTCTAATTCTTAACCTTGTTTACAGTCAACCTCATTTTATACCTGGTAAATGATGATCTGGGTCACCAACAGAAGTAGCTGGTATGATGAAAACTCATAGTGTGTGTGTGTGTGTGTGTGTGTGTGTGTGTGTGTGTGCTGATTTGATTACTGTGCTCANACAACTTGTTCCCTCTTTCAGAATATATTTCAAGTTACATTATTAAAATGCACCATAAGGCGCCTTTGTGTAGAAAATCGAAAAATAGAACTTTAGGTGAGGCACACTTCTCCGGCACCCCAAGTTTTTTATTTTTCTTGAAACATTCCTTCACTTTGAAAAATCTAAGTAGGCCATGGGAAGAAATGCCTGATGTGAATTTCTTCTAATAGCCCTGAACTCTTCTTTCAAATTACTGCAAACACAATTCAGCATTTTTTAGTGCCAGATTGATGGGGGAAAAAAGTGCATATTAAGCTTTCTTTATTAATTAAAGGCAGTGAGGAAAGAGTCATCCTAGCTTAAGTTTATGAAAACAAATAATGCTTGAAAATGAGCTTGCAGTATAAAAGTGGGTGATGTTGTGTGTTAATAGTTTGTGTTCATGTTGGGTATCGTTGCCTTGCAAGTGGCAAAACAACTAATTACTGGTGGGTTTCAAGAAAGAGGAAAGTCACAAGATTTTGAATGTGATTTCAAGTTGGAGTTGGGAACCCATTCAAGAAAACTCTCCAGAGAAATGATTCAGCTTTTGCCCCATGAGACAAGCAAATGAACTAATAGATCATTCTTGGCTCTAATTCTTAACCTTGTTTACAGTCAACCTCATTTTATACCTGGTAAATGATGATCTGGGTCACCAACAGAAGTAGCTGGTATGATGAAAACTCATAGTGTGTGTGTGTGTGTGTGTGTGTGTGTGTGTGTGTGTGTGTGTGAGAATTATGAATAACAGTATGCTTTCCTCCCCAGGGTCCCTTGAACTCTGAGGGAGATCCAATCACAGCTATCTGTGTGATACGGCAAAAGGAAAGATTCGTAGTAAAGTAACCACAGTAGAAGAAAAATGAGGAGGGTTAGGAAGAAATGGTCTTTGGAATTTTAATCCTTCTCTGTATATCTTGTCTTTCTTGACTATCCTCCTAAAGGTAGAGTGTCCTTGAGTTTTATTTGGACAATTTCTTCCCTCTGAGAACTGCTTAGTTATCTTAAGGCTATGGCCATGTTTTTTGTTCTTCTTTCTTTGCTTCTGGAAGGAATGATTTTGTCTGAGTTTTCTCAGGAAAACCAGCCTGATACAGTTTCAAGGAAGATGGTCATAAATTGTTGTGTGCAGGGACAGAGAAGAGAGAATTTTATCCTACCCTTTTAGGTTCTGTGTCTGGTCCTGAGAATTAAACTGACCAAGGCTGATAAACAAGAGGAAGATATTCACATTTTATTCGATGCTAATATTTTTACACATATACAGAGACTTTCACGTATATCAGAAATGAAAACCCCAAGAATGGTTTTAACAGAATGATAAACTGTGGCAATGCAACAAGACGAAGGAAACCGAGGTTTTGCTGAGAGTGGAAACCCTGGGCTAAGAATACATATGGGGAAACCAATGGAAGGCAAGGTTTATTTCAGTAGGTGTGTGTGGGTATAAATTCAATTTAGCATCAGCTTCTCATCTCTGGGGGTAAGACTGTTCAGCCTTCCTGGTACAGGGAAGGTACCTTTCTCACTGGAAATTTAAGTCCTGCTTTTAGGTGAAAAGGAGAAGTGAGAGAGCTCTTCTTACATCTGCTATCTTTTAGTTGCTTTCAGCTCAAAATTATCAGTATGCCAGAGTGGAATATTTTCATGTAGCAAGTGCTTATCCCCTTCCCTTTAAATTCTGAAACCGCAGTGTTTGCAGAGAACAAAGGAGGAGGTACTTGTTTTAAAAGTTTATTTTCTTTTCCTCCCTCCTTCTTTGCACCTTTCTATTCCCTCTCCCTCTTCCCTCCTCTGTACCTCCTTCCCCCCACCCTCCTTCTCAATGATGGCATGTTAAGGGGCCCAGGCTCTCTGAAGAAATCATGGGTGTCAGATAGGTTTCATCTTGAGTACCCTCTCTAGAAGAACTGTCTGGAGAACTGTGCCCTGAAGGATTCTGAGGCTCATTCTGGGCACATTGAGAGAGTGAGCTATAATCAGTGAATGGTATCTGTCAAGGGCATGTGCCACATATATTGGCTCATCCTGCTATAGGCCATACTAGACTCCACCAGACTGCCATCGATACTTTATTTTCTGATTATTTGTTTCAGTAGTCATTGATCAGATAAACTAGAGTCTTCACAGCTAAGCAACTCTTCTGAAGTCAGCCTCATTTCCCTCAGATGGGAAATGCCAAATGGTAGAGATAATCAGAACAAGTAAAATTGCCTTTTAGCATATTCTAAGTTATGTTTAGTTATGAACATAGATGTTCAGGGTACAATAGAAAATTGCTTTACTTGTTTATACTTCTTCCCCCCAGGATAGGTCTAACTTGTCTTTTATCTATACATACAGTTCACTACTTCCTGTATAAGTGTAATGGATTTATTTAGGGCAACACTTGATGATATTCTGAGGTTTTGGCAACTTCCCATGTCTAGAATTTTGGCAAATACGCTGCTTTACCTGGCCAATGTAGATAAAATAGAATTCTATATCATTTGGAAGGCAGAATACTTTATGTTTGAAATGGAGATCAGTTCGTTTCTGCAGGGCATATTTGAAGTCACCAATGCCAGTTTAATCCCCAGGTGGTTAAATTAACATTAATCCTCTCCAGTCCAGAAGCTGACACCCTGCTCAGCTGTCAGAGTCAGAGCAGGCCATTCTGCAGTGCCTCTGGGTACAAGCCACCACAGGGAAGAGGTCCCAAAAGGGCTTTGAAAACAAAACTTTATCTCAGTGTCCTATAATGGAAATAACTTCCTTACAATACCTATCTGCTTACTCTAGTTCTTGATTCAAATTTATTACTAGCTTAAAGACCTCAGCATACCTGGATTGGTGATGGGGAAGCCCAATACTAATGACCCTGCTATTTTTCAGTTAGGGACCACACTTAAAGCTGCTGTTGTGGACAGGATCGCGATATATAGCCCATGGAATCCATCTCTGCCCAGCTCAGTTTTGCTGCATATTAAATAAGACCGTAATCTTTGTTTGGTCCCTATGTGTATTTACAGCTCCTAGAAGAGTACTTGCACCTAATAGGAGCTTGGTGAGTAGTTGATCAGTAAAAAATCATATTTTCATAAATGTGTATTATTGGTGGAAGTCAAAGCAATGTGTTTTGGCCATACCCCTTGGGACTAACCCTCCTTGTACATACTGAGGGAGGCCATTCTATTACAATAACTGCTCCTAACTACTTCAGGGCTTTTTCCCGCCAGTGCAATGATCAGTCCTCAAGTGCTGGGAAGTTAATATCTCCTTAGGAATAGCCCTTAGCAAATAGCAAGTAGAAGTTGAAGGGTCACTCTTCCAGCTCTCTTGGCCACCAATGGCAAACCCTGAGATATGTCCGTTGCTGTCTCCGGGAGGCCATCGATGGATTGAGCCCCAGTTGTTCAAAGTAGGAACTCACTAATGAATATACCTTGTAGTGGCTTTCTTCTCTTTCCTGTCTTACCTTCTCCAATCCCCTAAGGGCGTGTCGCAAGAAAGCCATTGGCACTTCATTTCTCTCAGGGTCTGCGCCGGGGAACCTGGCCTGAGGTACTAATAATAAAGCATTATGAAGCCAGGACGAGAAATTCAGATTACCACTGCTGGAAAACCACTAGGTAGAGCATGCACAGCAGTTGGTGACTGAAAAGTGTCATCTGGTATGTCAAGGATAGTATACCACTTAATGAGAGCCAAAAGTATTATTCGTCTAGAAGTCATGGAATTTTGATCTTGTAAGCATCTGATATCATTGTATGCTTGGTTAATCAGAATTCATAAAGTTGTGTTCTGTGCCTTGTCCTTCCAATCCATAGAGGCTGTTATTTTTGATCTTCCCAGCATCCCTTCCTCACTCATCACCAAATGAGGTATGGTACTTAACCTCCTTTGCCCACAGGGGTGATAAATGAATGGACACTTGACCTGAGGCAGGCTTTTCTCTTTGTTTATTTTGTGCTTTTCTGGTTCTGTTGGGTAAATTCTCCCCTTCCTATCTGATTACTAGGTTGGGGGCTTCCTAGGGTCATATTCCCTGGCCAGGATGTTACCTTAATTCTGAGAGAATGAAACCAAAGCCCAGTGGATCAAAGGCCTATGCCAACTCCACCTGGCCATCCTGAGGTGTGTTTATGTGAGTCAACAAAAATGCCCTCTGCCTTTTGTCAAAAAGAATCCTAGTACATAATGCACAGTACTCCATCTGCTATCTTTGCCTTGCTACAATCTCTAATTTACTAATATGAAACTGAATTTGGCGATTATACCAGTTATGTATATAAGCCACTGGGATGTTCTAGAAGATTCTAAGAGAAAAGAGACTGTGGGTGATTTCATAACTGTTGAGGATGCATTCCCTTTCTTTGTGTATAGTGGTGCCCAATGGACAAGCTACTATCTGAAGCTCTGACTACACTGTTTTAATATATAGATAATCAGCCCGAGGCTCAGTTCCCTTCTATTCTGTAAGAACTGGTCCACACTGGAAATTGAGCACAGAATCCTTAAAAACAGATTAAAGAGGGTAAAAACTCACTCTGAAATATTCCCAGAGCAAAATAGTTTTGATAATATATTTCACTTCACCTGAATTGGTTTGTGCTAATTCTCGAGTCTACCAAAGTACTACAGGGCCTTCATCCTATTTCCTTTGAATACTGCTCATAAAACAGTAAATTAGGTTTTTTTTTTCTTCGGTGATTCCATTTAACTTCTAAATCTCCCAGGTTTATTGTGGGCCTTTCTTGGAGTCTCAAAAGCTACAAATAAAAGACAAAATGTTCATCTTTTTTTTTTCCTCTTAATGATCTTCAGGAAAGTTATTTTGTGTTTGTGTAAATATTCTAATAGGATTTATAAACCCTGTCTCCCTTGCTCTCATCTTTACAAGCGAAGGCAGCACTTGAGAGAAGAAACCCATACATCACTATTTATTCAGCTAATGTAATGTGAAGAGCTCTCTCTGAATAGTCTATTTATCTCTTCATGTTGGCACTAGGTAGAGGTAAGATCAGCCAGTGCTTAGCAATCAGGGAGTACCTGTTTAGAAAGAAGTAAAGTCAACTGATTTTTAATAGCAGATCAATAGTGGGCTTTTTTTGCTGACCCTGGCAAGAATGTAAACCAATAGATACCTTGAATCTTGTGGGATTGTACAGCTTTCCATCATAAAGTAAAATTTAAAATGAACTACATCAGGCCTTTCCTTGTGTTCCAGAAAACGATTAATGTTGATTCCAGAGCCGAAGGTCTTTTGAGTTCATTTAAGGTTAATTTGGCACACTTAGGCCACTTCATGTTTTTATGTTTGTTAACTTCTCTGTTTGACAACTCATCATTCTAGAAACTCCATAAGAACTATTAATTATTGAGGGCATCACTTTGCCTCAATGTGGAGGCCTTTCGATACTCTCCTTGCCGTGGAATTGTAGCAATGTGGGTAGAATGTGGGTGTGTTATGTAGAGATTAGATAATGCCAGACAGGCACCGCCACTGTGGGAATCTTAGCATAATGAAGGGATTTTGCAGGTCGTCACTGATGACCTACTTATTTGTAGCAGGAAATGAGAGACCACAGTTCAAGGACGGCAATAGATATTTGGCTCTTTGTCACATTAGCAATTGCCCATTTTCTGTTTACCTTATGTTATCTTAATCAGGTCATCAGCTGGAAA
Source organism: Crocuta crocuta (assembly GCF_008692635.1). NCBI lineage: Eukaryota > Metazoa > Chordata > Mammalia > Carnivora > Hyaenidae > Crocuta > Crocuta crocuta. The sequence goes on along the minus strand of NW_027529442.1, from coordinate 735,078 downwards.
CCTAGGAATTATCCTGAAATTTGAAAGAAAGATCAGGACGGGACAACATTAAGTCCTCTTTCATATGGAGACATTCCATGAATGAACCATTTTAATCTTCTTAGAAAAAATTAAAAAAACAACAAAGAAACATCTATTTGGATTCAAGAATAACGTAAAACATAATGTCTTGCTTCTATGAGAAGCATAAACTCCATTTCTCTGAGATGCTCTAAGAGTTTTTATTTTCTTGTAACAAAGTAATCTATTTATTTGACTTAAAACATTCACCAATTTTATTTTATCACTGACATGCCATTTTTTGGGTGGTGGTGGTGGTATTTTGGTTTTTTTGTTGTTATGTGGAATAACAATTAAAATTCTGTAGATGTTCTGTCTCTGGATTTTTTTTTTGATAATATAACTACAAAGATTTTCAGGGAAAAATTGGTGTTGTTATCAGAAAGATGTTGTACATCATAATTTTAGATTTATAGTTAAGATTGTGTGTAATTTTAGCACACATCTGAAATTATGATAAATGGCCATCATTACCTTTTTTGAAACAGAATCAATTTATGTCATTCCTCTGCTCAAAACCCTCTGGTGGCTTCCCATGTTTGTAGAATGAAGCACACCTCTGGACCATGGCCCCAGCTTCTCTCTTCTCTCATACCACAATTTTGTTTTTTTTTTAATGCTGTGCTTATGCTGGTGTTTTCTTTCTTCCTGCCGCCTTCTTAGCATTTGGGCTTCAGTCAGCCTGGAATTCTCTTGTACCCGATTTGTACATGAGGCTACCGCTTCCTCATCAGGCTCTTTCCCATTTGTCACATCTTTACAGCTTTCTCCTGGTCCCTGAGTGGAAGTAGCTTCCTCTACCCTACTGGGTACCCATCCAGTCTGTTCCCCTATTTTATCATTTTCTTCAGATCACCTCTTGCTATTAAAGCATTTTTTTTATTTATTATTTTGCCCATCTCTATCTCTATGTCGCATACTCAGACCCCAGATTATGAGCTATTTGATGACAGAGATTTTGTTTCTACCTGCAACATAAGAGCATGGGGTAGGTATAAGTATAACAAAGTGTGGAACTAAGGAAGTGAAAAGAAATTCCACCATTTTGGGCAGAATCAGGCACCGCTCTTTGAAGAAGGGACCTAATTTAGAGGCACCCATGTAGGATAGAATTCTCCCTTTTCCAGAAAGTTGAAATGAAGAATCTGCCAAATCTGGACTCTGAACTTGATCCCATAATGCCTCCATGTTGTTCTCATTCCTACATAGAGCCTTTCTCTAATACCCTCACAGTGGCCTTCAGCTGAAATTTGAATATGTCTGGCATTGGGGGAAGAAACCCCTCACCTCCTGTGGCAGCAAGTTATACTTGGCTATGATTCTCCACACCAAACCTGAGTGATACTTGATGCTCCTTAGACAGCCTGGCGGTCCAGACAACTTCACCAGAACTTGAAGCCCTTCTCTGCCTTTACATCATCCAAATGACATAGCCAAACCTCATGAAATTCTGTAGTGCAACAGAGACTGTAGCCTTATGGCTAGCTATAACAACTTCTAACTAAAGCAGAGGCATTGAACCTTCAGACATCTGATAATGTTATGGCTCCTTTCTCTTCTTCAAGTGAAGATCAAAATGCATCCCTTCATGTAGTATTTCAACAGGATTCCTTGTTGTCTCTTCAGTTAACTACCCCTAGCCTGAAGTGAAACTTCATCAGAGTCAGAAAAGATGGAGGATTAACACTCAGGCCAGTGTCAGAATGTGTGATAGTCATCAGTAGCTGGGACGATGAGGCAATTTAGTAAGCTGATATTGGTTTCTTTAGACTGTGTCAAACATAATGTGAAAGAGGGAGAGTGGGGGGAAAGAGCAATGTACATTTGTGTGTCTTTTAGGATATCTTGTCACTGGGAAGAAAAAATTCACAAAATGTGAGTTTGTTAAATTGGGAAGAGGAGTCAGTACGGTGTATTGCCATCTGTCAGACACATGACGTCTTTGTTGTAGAGCAGTCCTGTCAGCCAACCTTCGTATGTTGGGAAAGAGCTGTTGCTTCATCTCCCAGAGTTATTAGAACCTTCCATTTAGAAAGTTTTCATTCACTTCTCACTGATAGTTGTTCTTTATGTGGCAGGACAGTGACTCATTTTTAGAGTTTCTTTCCTAATTTTTTAAAAATCTATATTTATTTTTGAGGGCAAAAAAGAGAAAGAGACAGAGCATGAACGAGGAGGGCAGAGAGAGAAGGAGACGCAGAATCCAAAGCAGGTTCCAGACTCTGAGCTGTCAGCACAGAGCCTGACGCAGGGCTTGAACTCACAAACCATGAGATCATGACCTGAGCCAAAGTTGGACACTTAACCAACTGAGGCACCCAGGTACCCCCACTGTTTCTTTCTTGTTGAAAATAGGTATCCTTGTCACAGAGGCTCACTTGCCTGTGGGCAGACTGAGAATCTAAGTGACCCACTCATTCTTTAGTCATGTAGTACATCACTGAAGAGCAGCCCCATCACCTCTTAGTTTAGAGTTTCAGAGTGTCTTATTGACCTGGAGTGTTCTGTGAGGGCATGCAAATCCTAAATGGGCCTCATCAACACCTTCATACCCCTGCTTGAGCTATTTCTATTTAGGAAGGGTTTTGGTATCAATAGAAAACAAAGTGATCCCAAGATCATCTCTAAAATATTTTATTCCCATAGCCATTTGTTTGCAAAATACTTTCCTTTCCCAAGACTGTCATGTTAATTTATAAGGCCTCCACTGTAAACATTTTCAACTAAACATCTTGTTTTCCCTGAATCTGGGAAATAGAAACATGTGCAAAATATGCGATAAAAATGCATTGAGGGAAACAGTAACTTACAAACTGTGTTCCTGGCTTTGATGAGTGAGGTGTTAATGCATTGACTCCATAAACAACCTGCAAGTCTAAAATGCCCCCTCACTCCTAAAGCTCTTCAGAACCACAAAACCAAGGTCAGGATCATCTTTCATGCTTCGAGGAGGTGATTTGGAAGAATCTAAGTGGGTCCTGGCTCTGGAGTATCTCAGCCTCATTATGACATTTTTAGCTACTTATGTCAAAACAGTTTTCACATGTTGAGTGGGAAATCAAAACAATGTCAGAAAGAACAGTATTTTGATAGCTTCACAGAATGGTTTAGATGCATTTTTCTGCTGAATTCCTAAGCCCCCAAATACAGAAGAGACTGTTCAGTTAATTTTCTAAGCCTTAGGTTTTCTTTCTTTTCTTCTTTTTCTTCTTCTTCCCCCCATCTCAGGTCCTGAGCCTTTTTGAGAAGCTTTGGATCTTCTTCTGAGGCGGGGGGTCAGAATATATATGTATATTTTTTTTCCAGTAACTTCAGGGAGTAAAAGGTCCCCGTCCTCACCATTCCCTAGAGTTGACGCAAGGACCCCTTGGTTCTGAACTTCTGCTTAGATAGTGGTTGGGGTTGTTTCAGAGAAGTAAGTAGAAATGCCAAGAGGTGATCAGAAGAACACAGCTAGTTAATTAGCTATTTAGCTATTCTAGTCTCTCATATTTATAGTAGGGCTTTTAAGGATATTTTAGATATTCAGATCATGGATTCAGCTAATTATACACGAGTAATTTCAGGACTTTGACTACAGTGTAGTATGTTGTAGGTGTTTTCGTGTTCTATTTGCCTTTTCAGAAAGAAATGAAATACTTTAAATTTTAAACAAAGTCCAAAAGTCCTAAGTGGCATGTAAGGTGGCCCTATAAACTCAGATTTAGGACAAAAACCTCCCCAAATTTGCTAGCCAAGGCCATAGACCATAGTAAGAAAGAGCATACAGATTTGGGGGTTAAAGTCCCGGATGATTCATCAACCATGTGACTGGAGCAAGTTGCTTAACCTCTTTTGGGGTCTCTGTTTCCTCACCTGTAAACTGGACTTAACAGTAGTACTCACCCCTAGGGTTATCGTGAAGATTAACTGAGATAGTACCTGGAAAAACTCCTACGTAGCACAGTGTCTGGCACAGAGTAAATACTAAATGTATTTCATAATACCTTACATTTGCCTGGTGATACTCTTAACTTGTAACTCATGGTTGTTCTGAAACTACATAAACACTTAGAGAAAGCTGCCAGTTCACCACCAGCTTCTAAATATTCCAGTTTCCTCTCTCTTTTGCCATGTATCTTTATTAATTGATAGGAAGAATAACTAGAGTTAATATAAATTTGGCCTAAAAATATCAGTGCCCTTGATTTATTTGGCTGTGTCTAGAAGCCTTTTGTCCTCAGGCTACAGACAACTATTTATAAATACACCCAGATCTGGGGTGAGAGACTCTCTTTGCTTTAAATTTGAGGGGGGGGGGGGGGGGCTGTGGAAGGGAACATTTCATATTCAGTTTTTCATTATTAGATAACACAGTGACTGCGTCTTGGTTGCTATAATCAAGATGTCATGTTAGATCCAGTGTGTTCAAATTCCGCACAAAGAGAAGACCTTCTTATTGTGTGTAATAACCTCTCTGAGGCTTGGAAACTTCAATGTGTTTCTTTTTATGACCGCTTTTCTTGGCTGCTGATGTGGTGGATGGTGGATTCTTCTACGAGGGTTGCACATCACTGCTGATTTGGCAGGCTGGCTTTCTTTTAAATAAGTGCTTCAGGGATGCCTACTTTCTCACTAAACATAAATCAAAATGTTTGAAGGGGAGCATAAATTGTAGTCCTCTTAGCAAGGAGAACCCTCCAAGCTGCTTGAAAATAGGACTTTACACATGGAAGAAACAGAATGTTTGTCTAGTGGCAAAGCCAAGACCATTGGCAGGTAAATGATCTTGAGAGACACACTCCTGTTTTATCTAGGTCTCAGTCATTCTATCTACAAAATGAGAGAGTTGAAAATGCATTATAGGTTTTTAACCACTTTTGGTTCTTGGAGCCCTCTGACGGGCTGATGAAAACTATGTCTGAGCTCTACAGTAATAAGCTATATTCTCAAACAATTTCATCAGGTTGTTCCCACCCCCACTCCCCTCAGGGCCCACTCAAAGACACTCCTAATGGTACACAGAGCCTCAATTAAAAGCCTTCCCCTTTCAGATGTGCCTTCAAGCCATGTCTGTCTCCCAAATACTTCTCCCATTGCTGGCAGAAATATCTTGAATACTTGTTTCCCTCCTTGAATGGTTGACCTCTGTGGGTCAGGATTTCTTTGTTGTGTCTAAGTTTATCAACATAGTGAACGACTCAGGGATGTTATTTCACTTGACATTTTGAAATGACTGTCCCTTGAACCAAAACTAAAATTTGTTCTCCTCAGTATTCCTAGGGAAAGCTCAGAAATGAAGATCTTTGGAAAGTACCAAGGCAAATGCAGATATGGTTGAGGCATATTTCAAGCATCAGGTTTGTTAGTTGACTGTGGTAGGACTGGTTTGCAGGGGCATGGGGACATATGCATGGGGACATTGAATCCTAAAATTGGACCCTCTCTTCCTTTCCTCTTTCTCAACTTTCTTTCCTGTGACCACCTCCATGACATAAGTGATGCATTTGCCTTTGTCTGCTTCTTAACACAAAGTTCCTAAAAACCTTCCCTACTTGTATTTGTAGAGTACCTACTTCTTTGAGAGTTTTTAGTATTTGAAAACTGCAAATTTGCCCAAGACATTAAGAATGATAGTTGTTGATTGTAACATGCTTCTGGGGATAGTTTTAGATTTGCTTATACCATATATTCTCTTTGGGGAAGTCAGGGCATGGAAGAGGAAACACATTAATTTTATGAGAAGCATTTACTCAGCAAAAATAAATACTGCCTGTGCTTGTATGATTGTTGGATGTTTCTCTTGCCCACTTACCGCATGGAACACTTTTGGAGAACTATATCATTTCATTTCTGAATACAAAATGGTTGGCTTTATGGAGATCCATCCTTCACTAGATTTGCTCATTGTGTTAGTGCCACTTAATATGTGGCAATATTAAGCATGAGGAGTTGCAAGGTAGAGGACGTGAAAGATAATCTGCATTTGAGTCTCATTCTGAGTGAAGGTGTTTCATATGCACTAGCATAATTGGTAGTTGGTAGAACTAGGCCAGAATGGTGTAAATGCCTGGCGCTAAAGCCATTAGGTAGGTATTTAATTGCAGAAGTGAAGCATCTGCTCATCACATTTGGAAACAAGATTTAGAAGACGGAGTTCACTGTTTTTCTCTTTGCTGAATGGCGCTTTTAGACTTCCTAAACAAATGGAGGTCGATCCATGCACTGAATGGAAACACAATTTTATTCTTTTTTTTTTTTTCTTTTTTGGGCACTTTGTAAAAACCTATCATTTTGGGGTTGGGGTGAACTTGGCCAAACAGTCAATGGTAACATTCAGAGGTCATAATAGTTCCCTTTGGCCTGCCTTTATGGCCTGTATAGATTGCTGTGGCTGTAGCAATTATGAGGCAATCCATATCAGTTGTTGAAAAATGCCATTGTGGCCCAAGAGGACCATAGTCTTTCTTGTATATGGCACAGACAATTTTTGTCTTCAAAATTTTGTGCCTAAAGTCTTTATAGAGCCCTGTGAAGTATTGCTGCTATGGTCCTGCTTAATAGTACTATTAGAAGAAACAGGAAGCTTTGGGACATTATATCCATATTTTTTGGTGGTGGAGTGTGGATAGAGAGCCTCTCCTGTGTCCCAGAAATTTGTGTAATAAGATAAATGAAACCTCATCCTTGGCCCAAATAATTTCATTCAGCAAATATTAGTGGGGCAGCTCTTACATGTATTATGCAAACCTCCATGGATGAAATGTCGAACAAAACTTACATGGTCCCTATACTCAGGACATTTATACTATAGTAGGGTATCCAGAAATTAATAAACATATAAAACCAAAATCACATCTCTCTGATGTCTGCTGTAAAGAAGACATATTAGTGCTTGAAGATCTAAAATCAACGAGAATTGCTCTGGTTGGGAAGTCCATCAGAGATCTTGGTTGGAAATTGAAGATTGAATTAAGATAGGGAGTATGGAAATATGTTAACTAAGTAAAAGAAGAAATGTGGAAAGAAATTCTGGGAGCATATACAAAGGCTCTGTGGCAAGGGAGAGAGTGATGTGGTGAAGAGCCTAAGACTGGAGAAGGCTGAAGATGTCAGATAGACCATAGAGATAAACAGGGCCAACTGAGATCTCCTGGGTTGTGTTTAGGATCTTGGCCTTAGGCCACATATAGTGGGAAACCACTGAGAGACCAGAAGTAGAGAGTATCAGGTTTGTGTTTCAATGAGATCACTATGGCATTTGAATGGAAAATAGTGGGGATATGAAGGGACAAGACAAGAGAAGTTTGGAAGACAGTCAAGAATTTAGAGAGCAAAGTAAGATATGTCATTAATTACCATCATAGGAAGTAGTAAGAAGCACCAGAAGTGAGGAATCAAGTACTGAAGAGTTGAGGAAGAGAAATACACCCTATCTGGCTGGACTTTATGAGACTGTTAACATTCTCTGTCAGCCCCACCAATGGGTGAGGTTTCATAGGAGTTGGAGATTGGTATGGGGTTGAGAGGAAGAAGTCAGGAACAAAACTGTGGAAGTAAGAAAGCCCAAGGAGTAACTAAAGAGCACCAACCAAGTGCCATTGTGATGAAAGTGCCAAAAAAGGTCAGTAAATACTTTCCTTCTGTTCCCTGGAGAATCTCAGAACAAGGCAGAACCTTAATCCCAAGAGACCAGGACTGAGTAAAGATACAGGAACTTAGTTATCTAAACTGTGGTACAAAGATGCATGAACAGGGTGCGCTGACCCTGTGGCTGACTTACTGCTGAGACCTGTGGATCCTGGCTGGAAATTTTAATTGTTAAAAATCTGGGGCAAGATGGAGCCTGCAGAGAGGAACTGACTGGCCCAACTGTGGAAGTCATGACCCGGAGGAATGAAGGACAGATGCCCTGCAGGGTTTAGGTTGGAGGCTTTTATGAGCTACTTGCACCATAAAACTTAGTGAAGTTTACAGTTTACTGCAGTGGATACCGAGAGCACATTCCTGGCCAAATATGCCAAGAATTGAGACATGGGGATCATTGGTAAACAAGCTTTTCAATGGGATACACACTTGAGTTGGTGAAATTAATATTCTTATTGTCCAGAGTTAAGGGGTCCTAGGTCTCACAAGGTTCCTTTTGGGGCTTATCAAACCTCTTAAATATGCTACCAAGTCAGTCTGAAACCCTAGGGTGTTTTCCTTACATGTGTATCACAGCTAAGTTTAGCAAATCACGCACCTGATTCTCACATCTTTGTTCTGAGTACCCATCCTCACTAGGACACTAGTGCCATCTTGCCATACTGTGCTCAGGTTACATAATAATTATAGGCCACTTCACATATGCAGCTCTTTATCTGTGAGCAAGTGGTGGACATTACTATCCATTCAGGGTTGTTGAGTAACAGAGTTTGCCATGTTTGTCCGGGGCCTGCCACAAAGAGGTTGAAATCTTAAGGACTCAGTGACTAAAAGAACAGGAGAAGTGAGACAGAATAGGAATTGACATTGCTGATATTTATGATTATATTTTGTTGTCATTTAATATATCCTTAATGGAAGGTAGGCCCTGTGGTAGCTTCTTTCATTGGCACAGCAACAATTGAAATGGACATAGTCATGCCCACAGTATAGGTGAGGAGACTCAACCTTAGCAGATTGACTGAGCTTTTCCTGCATCACACAGCTAGTGAAAAGAGAAACCTGGAGAGGAGAGGTTTTCCTGAGCCCAGAACTGAATCAAAACCCCATGTAGGCTTTCAAGGCCCTTTGCTATCCAACTGGTTGATGCACGTGTTATGGAGAGATGTTGGGTGTTCTCTTTTTCTGTTGGCAAACTCTTCTTCAGCTTACTTTCCAAAGGGAACCCATATAAAAGAGGGAATCCCTCAAGGTTCCTCAACAGATCACAGAAGGAGGTTAGCCCCCAAACAGAGCTTATTCACCCATGCATCAATGGTGTTACACTGAAATCGCACCTTGAACCAGACCTTTCAAACATAGCTGTTGATGGCTTTTGTCTACAAACACAAGCTCATTCTCATTAGAAGGGCTTTGAGCAAAGATAATAGTGGGGTCCCTCTCCCAGGTATGTTCACATTTTTAAAAAATATATATATTCTTGAATCCATCAAAGTACCTGCTATCCAAAGATTTTCCTAGTCTCTGTATTTTTTTTTAATCTTGTAAGCTGACAGCTTTCAAATAGGACTCAGATTGCTGAAGACTGAAATTCATTTCCTTGAACTTTGTATTTAACTGGGCCACAGAATCATTCTCAGAGAATCGTTGAAATTAATATGAGGCATTATGTATTAAAGGGAAAATTTTTGCCATAATTCCAAATTTCAGAGTTCTTTGAGGCCTCTGGTCTGGACTGTGACCCCTGGGTCGTGTGTACCTCTGGTGGCTGAGGAGCTCCCACATATTCCAAGTCACATCTCAGGCTCTGGGGCTTTGAGAACTAACATAAAGGAAGAATTTATTTATTTTTCTTCTCTGGTCGTTCAGTCAACTGGTTTACCAGTGAACCCTGGTTAAATGTGGAAAATATGGGAATTAAAAAAAAAAAAAACTGGAGTAGGAGGTGGAGGTTTTTGCATCCCAAGTGATAATTCACCCCAAGCTGTGTTAGTGCTGGACGAGACAGCTTGTGTGAAAATTTAGGAGTCATGGAGAACAACAAAAACAAAAATTAACAAATGGCAGGATGAGTAGCAGAAGGGAAAACTCAGCATATGCTGCTCGTTTAAAATGTAGTTTCATTAAAAATCTTTTTCATGGCACCCTAAAACAATCTGTCCTTGCCAGATAACACATTGGACACCAAAAGGCTGTTCCCTCCGCTTTCTTTCTTAGTTGTAAGCCAACCCTTTAAAAATAAGAACACAGCTGTTCAAGACAAAATAGATTTGTCAGCTTGTCTTTGAAGGTAAAATAACAAGGGGGAGCCAGTGCCACTTCCCACCACTTACTGACGGTAGCAGGCAACACTCAGTTGTGTTTGTGTTCAGTCAACACTAATCAATAAACATCTGTTGGGATGAGCATTGGTGCCTCTTTACGATTCATTATGCTTCATTAGGAATTGGTATTGTCTTCAAGGGAAAGGAAAAAAAATCTCATGTAATTAAAGAATAGTATCTTGCGCTCTCATATTTTTCCCCCTAAAGACCTAAATTCTTTTCAGGCCATTATTTACAGTACATTTATTGGTATTGAAATGTAACTGCTTTTCCTTGAAAAGACCATCTGTTCATAAAGACCATTCTATTGGTCCTCCCAGAGGTAAACTTGGGTGCATGATGGTATTAGCTGAGGACTGCAGATCACTGAAAATGTATGAGACACAAAGGTAGGTGAAGAAGGGAGCTGGGTGCCCAGTAAAATGATATTCAGGCATGTTCTGGGTAGGGATGAAAAGGAAAGGTAAAGTTTGCTGGAGGGAGATGTGCCTTTGAAATGACGACCTTTAGAAATCATTTTACCAAAGGGAGGTGGTATATCTGAAATTCTCAAGGCTGGTTAACTTCAATGATCCTTTTGCTGGGCTTATTATATACAATTTCAGTGGCCTCTGTAGTATCTGGCCTGCAGTATATTCTGTTATTTTACTGTCAAGAAAATATCTTGATTTTGAAGGGTTTGCTGGAAATATTAGTGTAAATCATGAAGCTGTACTAATTAATGTAACTCACCTTAAAGACACTATGGATTTATCCCTGCTGAGGAAATCTCCTCAGGTGAACTTAAGGCATCTCATACACAAAAGTATACAAATAAAACATAAAGTAATGGGGGAATGGCCCCAACTTATACAAAACACAGTTACTGTTCCCATTAGTTTAACATTTGTGTAACCAGAGCTTTTGGTGAACTGAAAAGCAAATACCTCACTTCAGAGAAAGCAGAGCACAGCAGAGGTCAGGGTGAAATGCAAGCATTGGGATTAATGAAACCTTACTTTTCCACTTACCTCCTATTAGAGTCCCCAAATATAGAGGTGTGAGGGCTGTTTATATGAATAAAAGCTTTCTTTGAGGAACACTCTTAAGGAATTTCATTTGAAGATTGCTACCACATATAAATGAAGGAAACTGAAGAATCTCATGGAATGTGATTTTTATTTTGAAAAATGGTATGGAGATTGGAGTAGGGAAAACATCATTAAATATGCTCAGGCAACACAATGAACATGCATAGAACAGGCCACATCCTTGGGGGTTTAGATACAGAGGACTTTTTATTGTTTGTATATGTGAGGGACAGGGCCCTATGTGAAGTAAATGCATTTGTGCAAATTGTTTAATGTGTAAGCAATACCTGACACATGGATTTCTCACACCATCTCTCTGACCTATTCCTTGTCTACATATTTCCCAACTGTGTTTTACAGAACACTTGTCTGTCAGGATCATTACACCAAAATTTAAAAGTTAAGATACCCGTTGAAGTACGTTTGAGAAATGTTGCATTCTTGATTTGTTTCTCAGACGTCTGCAGGCAACATTGGCATCTTAAAAGCTCTGAGAAATCTAGCAGTAAGCAAACAACTGTAAATTTTTAAAAAAATTTTTTTAATGTTTTATTTATTTTTGAGAGAGACATAGAGACAGCGTGAGCAGGGGAGGGTCAGAGAGAGAGGGAGACACAGAATCTGAAGACAGCCTCCAGGCTCTGAGCCAGGGGCACCTGGGTGGCTCAGTCGGTTAAACGACCGACTTCGGCTCAGGTCATGATCTCACAGTTTGTGGGTTCGAGCCCCGCATCGGGCTCTGTGCTGACAGCTGGCTCAGAGCCTGGAGGCTGTCTGCAAACAACTGTAACTTTAACTCCAGCCTTATTGGACAGCAATCCTTTTTGTTCACAGAGTGTGTTTTAGTATCTAGCAGCATGTTTGTAGAAATTTACTTTGGCGAATGGTGACCAGCAATGGTGTCTTCCAGGTTTCAGCAGCTAATACACTTCATGGGGAATGATGGGTTGAAAGAGCCAAGGCACCATTTCTTTGAGTCTCTTGGAAGATAGAGAACTTTGAAATAAAGCCACAGAACTATAGTTTCAGGCGTTGTGAAGGTGCTGGTATCTGATCTTTGGAATCAGGATTTGAGGGGTTACTTCTTAGTGGAATAGTCTTCCTCCAGAAGATATCTTGAAGATACAATCTTGTTGTTGTTGTTGTTGTTGTTGTTGTTTTGCTTTGTTGTGTATTCCCAATAGCTCAATACTCTTAGTCTAAAGTACATCTTAAACAGATTTGGGTTTCCTGAACTGCTTGATGTCCACATAGGTCCCTGCCCTCTTTCTGAGGTCTTTACTTAATCAAAAAAGCCCAGTTTATATTGTGAAATCATATTGAAACTGTATGATCTCATCACCTGTAGTGGAGAGTCCTGGACACCTGATCTTTATAGAAAAGTACACAGTCAAGGTTATCATTGGGTGCAGCTAAAGCAAATTTGCCTCCTACAGCCTTTTATGTGCATGAAAAATGCTTCCCTAGGAGGAGAGATGGTGTTTTTCCTTACCTTCCTGTCCCTCCAAATCAGTAAAGGGGAAAACTGCCCACCTACCCCAATCCTTTGAAATAGGACCTTGCTGGCATTGTGTTCTGTTGGGTTGTTGTGAGACCGTGTCATATATCTCACATATATCCTGATAGTTTGTTCTTTATTCTTCCTTCCTTTTTTGTAAAATATCTCATATTTCTCTCATTTATTTTTCTTTCTTAGCCTCCTTCCTTCTTCCCTTCTCCTCTTCCTCTTTTCTGCTCTCTTTTCCTTAGTTTTTGTTTAGCCTTTTCGTCCTTGATCTTTCCTAAAAGAGAATTATGATAAGTCTAAATACCTTTCACTGTATTTTGTTGCATTCCTTGGGTCTACGATACTTATACTGCAAACTTAGACACTGAGAGCATCTGGGGGCCATGCTGATTCTTAGTGAAGATCTTTCCCAAGTTATTGCCAACAATTTAAAATTAACAATTTAGAATTTTACCTAGATTTTGTCAAGCTTGTAAGGCTACAGGTAGTTCTTTTGATAAAGGGACATTTATTTTTACACAGTATTTAGATCAAGGACCCCTAGGATGGTTTGCCCATAACCCCAGGTTATGTCCCTCATGGATGTTCCTGCCAAAGTGGAAGAAAGGATAAGTAAGATCCAGTCTGGGCTTCCAGTGCAAGCCTCAGGGATACTTTCTCCCCTGAGTGCCATCGTTGTATTTACCCAACAGAAAGTTGAGTCCCTATTTGGATACCTTGGAGTCTGATGATGATTCTTTTAGGCTTTCAAAAGCAGTTCAGCACTTTTAGCTGCAAGTTTCTAGTGTTACCTTTTTTTTGGACACCTTTGAATTTAGCGATATTTCCTCAGAAAACCTCACATCAGTTCATCAGTTTTATCTGCAAGTTCTTTCCATTTATCCAATCTGGAATGGCTTTCAAAATGATGACATGTTCCCTTGAAGTCTTATTCCCAGGCTGTGTTGGCCATCAGTTCTCTCAACAACCAGTTTGATTTGTGCTTTCCAGCTTTTTCATCCTCCTTGACAGAGCAGAAAGGAGGAAATTCGAACCTAATTCAGTGTCTTCTCTGATGGGGTAATTGCATTTGGAGATAAAAGGATTTTTAATATTTAAAGATAGTTTTGAATATCATTTTAATATAAACGTGTTATAGTCATGGATATTGTGTGGATTGGAAGCTGGATCTAATCTTCTTTGAAAAGTCCCTTTTAAGAGTCCCTTGGGGGAACCGGTTTTGTCTAATAAACCAAACCCCAAGGTTAGGTTGGAGTTGCAAGGTCTACCCTTTTCTCTTGTTGACAGTGAGAGAAAGTGGGTCCCTCATGGATGTGTTAATTCAAAATTTTCAAACAGGCTATGCTACCAAGAGATTTTACTCTCTAGCTACAAGAGGACATAATTCTGCAAGAGACAAAATAATTTAAGCTAAACAAATAAAAATATTGTCATCTCGTACGTTAATGTATAAAGCAAGCAGGGTGATATTTCTGTAGCTCTGTGAGATTTAGTGTATAGTTATATATATTCTCACATATATATGCGTGTGTATATGTCAGATATATCTCCTTCATGGAACCTCTCTTTCCTATATACAAAGATAGTGCATCCAAAAATTGTATTTCATGCTATGTTCTGCAAGACAATTTAAGACCTTACACATTTAGGAAGTATTGTTTTAATAAAAATACATGTTATTGATTTTTGTCATAATATAAGCATTGTTTTGCTAACTATGATCTACTTGACTCAAAACTCTCCTATAATTAGATATTTCATAAGATTTGAAGTTAATAGAGCAGAGTATCACAAACCTTCATTCCTTCCTCCCTGAGAATACCATTTTACCCTGAATAAGACTTTTGGTTCTGATAGATTTTATCCTAATGTTAATTTGATTTATGGAATGGATGTTGAATTTCTTCCTTTCAAATTTATGGTCTGGTAGATTTCATGCTGAGTTTAAGATGCTGAGCCTAATGATATTCACATTGGTGACATCATATTGATTTGTTTTGGTATGATACATAGGGTTTTTAAAAATAATAACACTGAATAATTATACATACACAATGTACTTTTTTTCCTGCTTATGCACACTGGAATTAAGATTTATGTTCAGCAACATGTGATTAATTTTCTAAATAACCTAAATTTAGAACTCTAGACTGATGACACCTTTAACTGGGAATAGGTAAATTGTTATTTACAATATTTGAGTGCTGCTATTTATCTATTGTAATTTGGTTTTTGGACTCTATTGGGGCACTTTATAAATAATTTGCACAAAAAAATCATGAGAGAGACTTATTTTCTTCCATTTGTCCAAACTCTAGAAAAAAATCCTAAGTAACTAGTTTTGTACATGAAGTAAGAACTCTTTTAGTTTAAGGCTGCACTCTGGAAATGACTTAAATATCCCATCAATGGGATAACTGATGAGAACGTACTTTATCACCTGACATGTATTATACAGAAGGAATGGGCTAATGGCTGGTGAGTATTGGTCCACACATTGTTCATGGGGAGTAGAAGGACCTGTGAATATGAATGGCATGTCGTATCTGAAAGACACACAAATTTCCAGCTAATTTCAAATGTTCCTTTTTCATACTCCTGTGTAAAGTGTCTAAAATCAATTTAGTATAATGTATTTTAGCTTTTGCAATGATTAATATACAGGGTATTAATAAAGAGGTTGAATGAAAAGTTGAAGTTATTAAATACAAAATATTATGGGTCAGCTTATTTATAGGTTACTTTGTTGTTGTTTTTTAATTCCATACAGATAATTGGCATTAAATGAATTGAAAGTCTTAGTCGGTTGGCCAGATTTATCCCCTTGTTAACCAGCTGTGCTTCTGTTGTATAAAAACAGCTTTACTGGGGTCTTTGCCAACCCACAGCCAACTATTATGATGAAAAATGTGATTTTTTAGTGACATGCATCTGTTTACCAATTCACATCCAACATTTCAGATCATGTTCTCTTAATGTGCTTGCCTGTGTTCCTGTGAAAACTTCATCTACTTCTTTATGAGGTATCTTCAAGATGAACCATTTCCCCCAGTTTATAATACAGCTTTATGGAAAGATAACTCATCTTGCATTCCAACAGACTGCTCTTTGAAACTGGGATTCTATCGCTTACTCACTCAATAATCTTTGGAGAATCACTTTAATTTTTTGAAACTCAGCTACTTAATTTTTAGGAATAAGTAAGACTCTAAATATGAAAATCCTAAACATATAGTACTTAGGCACTTGAGACATGGTAGGTAATCAGTAGAAGTTTTTCCTCTCTTTCTCTCAATTCCATTCTCTCCTCCTTCTCTCAAAAAAGAAAAAAAAACATGCATTGAACAATTTAAGGAGTGAGCGGTAGTATTATTTAACGCATAAAATGCACACTTAGATTTTTGATGAACGTGTGTGAGCTTTGATTATTTTCAACCAACCTAAAACCAGAAAAAAATTTAACATAACCAAAGCTTTTTGCTTTTTATACTATAACTGGCTTATTAGAAATATACGATTAGCAATGCTGAGTTCTATGTGAAATTCAAAATACATGCCTAATGTGTATTAGGAAAATGGATGAATCTAGTTGTTCTGTTATTATTTCATTTATTGTGATCCTCATTCCCACATACCATGTTAGTGCTCTTGAACTAGTAAGCACGTATGTGAACAATTTTTGAGTTGGAATTTAGTATTTAAATAAAACTTTTAGGGAAAATGATACTGTACTGAGAAAATAGTTACTGTTTTCTATAGCTTCTGTCTAAAGTTAGAAGAGACTTTTACCTTTAAATATTTCTTTAACAATGGGAAGGGGGGAAAAGCTCTGTAACCTTGTAGACAACAAGTGTGTGTATTAAATTCTGTCACACAGGATCTCATTAGCCATCTTTTTTCTTAGGACAATAATAATTTATCTTTCCTTAACAGATACCCCACATATAGCGCCCACTGCATGAATGTCCTATTTTGTTTTCAGAACTTTCGGTGCTTAGAATTCGCTGAAATAAATGAAGTGATCCTGAAGAGTATCAGTTTATTATAAATAGATAATGCTTTCTTTTGGCTTTGATTAAACTTTGAACAAAGTAGCTCTTAAGAAAATAAAAATGAGAATAGGCAACATTCAGTATTCTCCAGAGGCTCTGGCTGTAGTTCGTGGCAGTTTTACCAAGAAAAGAAGGCTGAATCTTTCTATTCCCCACTTAATATTCCATATAAATGATTTCACCATATTAGTTGGCTTTCAAAACGAAGATATGGGGGCGCCTGGGTGGCTTAGTCGGTTAAGCGTCTGACTTTCGCTTAGGTCGTGATCTCACGGTTCGTGGGTTCGAGCGTCGGGCTCTGTGCTGACTCCCAGCTCAGAGCCTGGAGCCTGTTTCAGTCTGTGACTCCCTCTCTCTCTGACCCTCCCCTGCTCATGCTGTCTCTCTCTCTCTCCTAGAAATAAATAAAAATATTAAAAGAAAAAGAGGAAGATATGAATGATACACTCATTTTATTTAGATGGGGTCAGGGCTGTTGGATTAAACATTTTGGTTCAAAAGCCTTTTAATGGAACATCCCCATGGTCTCACTTTTAAAAAATTAAATTATTTTGTGGAATAATTCCGCTGTGAAGTGAGAAGGCCTGCTTGAGTTGGTGCATTTATTCATTTGTTATATTCCAGACACTGAACTAGACATAGAGGGTTTTAAAAAAAGATACCACTGTCCACTCAAGAAGCCCTTAGGCCAAGTTAGGAAAAATACGAAAAAGTAGGCTTTTTGATAATGTAAAACACGTAACAGAGGGCAATGAGAACAATGAAATGAAGTGATTTACTTCATTGTGCAAACAGATGTTGGTTAAATTTGAGTGCTTAATATCTACTTATTAGGTAATTAAACTCATTACTTAGTACATGTATTTTCACATCTCTTGCAATTTTTGCCGTTGGAGATTGCTTCATCTTTACATTTCTATTTCCATAACAGTGTATCAGTTCAAGCTTAAATCACTCAAGCAGTAAGCTTGAAGGTGAGAAAAATGGCTCTAATAGCTGGTATGTCCTACCATCTTTGAATCTTCTAATTAGCCATGTTGAATTTAATCCAGCCTAAAACCGAACATTGGGGAATCCTTTCAGCATCGTATTCTGGGCCCAGTCTCTACCCACCCCCAATTTAATACATTTTAGCATCATGATAGCAAGGCATCAGGAAACATCTGGGAGTCTCAGAGAGTAGCTTTGAATCGCTGTTAGTAAATTTAATCTGTTATTTCCTGTGTTGACTGCCAGGGTAAATTGACCACTTAGAGTCTTATCCAGTTTTTCTGAAGGCTAGGGATTGATCCTCTCTCTTCTCATTTCACAAAATTGGAGTAGCTATAGGGATATTTAGTGTCAAATACAATATGCAAAACAATCAGAAAAAAATAGAACAAAGAGAACTGTGAAAGAAAATAGAAAGTTCTTTTGAAATGGGAGAAGAAAGATGCAGATATCCATTCCAAAAGGAGTAAGTGGTTTAGAAAAATGTAGTGACTGAGAAGTGTGTTTGGACCAGGTTTCCCTGGAAACTGTTGTTCATGCTATCCCTTCTCTATTGAAGCCCCAAGGCCTTAAACAACTGTATATATGCAGTGGACTCTCAAGTTAATATCTCCATTCAGACATCTTTTCTCACTCCTACTATATAACCTAACTGCCTTTCCAGTTTTGTGCCCTAAAGTTACCTCAAAATGAGCAAGGCTGTGTTCTGGAGTTTCTGGGTCAGGTCAGAAACCTAGAGATAATCCTTGATTCCATCTGCTTTCTTATCTTCCCAAGTCCAATCCATCAGTAAGTTCATTTGATCATTATGCCCCATTATGTTTCTTAAATTCATCTATTTCTGTTCTTCACCACCGGCACCAACTAGTCAAGTTACCAACTTCTCTTATCTGAGCCACTAAGTAACCTATTTGCTGGTTGCTATATTTCCATTCTAGTTTTACCATGCTTCTATATTTTGATGCCCCTGAAGTCAGCTTGATTTTGAAAAAGAACAACTGCTCCCACTCCTCTATTCCCTCCCTCTCTCAAATCTTTTTAAGTTTTCCCATGGCTGTTCCATGCTTCCTTAAGGGGCCTGACCCCTACCTACCTCACTAGGCCCTTCTCACATTTGTCTTTCCTTTACTAACTTGTTCCAGCCACATTGGCCATCAGCTCTTTGAATACTTTATGTTCCTTCCTTCCCTGGGCCTTTGCATATGCTACTACTCTTTCCTCTGGAGTGCTCCCCTTCTGTCCTCCCACCTTCCTTCTACCTGATTAATGTTGATTTGCCTTTCAACCCTCATCTTGGGCCTCATTTCCTTAGACATGATTCCCAGCTGAAGTCAGCCTCCTTTATCAGGTGCTCCTATTGAACGTATTCTTTACTTTCAGAGCGCGATGTCGATTTGTGGTTACACAGTTACATCATTGATTAATGTCTCTTCTTCCATTAGACTAACTCCTTGAGGTTGTGCACCTTCTCTGCATTGCTCATCACTCTGTTGTACCACCAACTACAGTGATAGGTACATGGTGAATCTCTGTTGATTCAAGGATGAATGGGTGGATAGATAAGTACATGGATGGATGGATGGATGGATAAATAACTAAAATTACCTCTTGTGAATTTTTTTTTACCTTCTCCAGTATTGCTGCATGTCTTATGCGTTGAGATGAGTGATAGTATGCCAGATGATTAAGAACATGGGTTTCAAGTCAAAGCATTTTTTGTTAGTGCTTTCATTTCAGTTAATGCTTCAGTGTTAGTTTGTTAATCTTCCATTACAAGTTACTTGCCATCCCTAAACCTCATCTTCATATAGAGAAATAATGTCTCATCGGTTCAGCGAAGGGATTACATGAAATAGTCTTTGCTCATTGTCTTGGCACACTGACTTTTCACACTGAGACATTATTATAGCAATGATCAAGAAGTGTTAGAAGACTGGAGAATGAATTTTGTAGCTTTGGTGCTGATTGCGATCACCATCACCAACTCATGCATAGAGAAGATCATTGAACCATTCTCACTGCATTGCTCTCTGGCTGTTGTATTTCCACATGTAAGTAGGACTATACTGATGGTGTCTCAGCTATCTATCCCTTATCAGAGGAGAGGACCCTGGAGGTCATTCACACATCTGAGTCTCCAGCAGCTATTTCATCTTGTATGTTACAGTTTAATTACTTGAGTGATAGTCAGCATTCTGGCACTGCTTTTCAATGCATATAACAAAGCCCTGCACAATTAAAATGACACTAAGTGGTGGGGTTTCTGGGTGGCTAAAGTGGTTGAGTGTCCAACTTTGGCTCAGGTCATGATGTCATGGTTAGTGGGTTCAAGCCCCACATCAGGCTCTGTGCTGACAGAGTCTACTTTGTATCCTCTGTCCTCCCTTCTCTCTCTCTCTCTCTCTCTCTCTGTGTATATATATATATCTGTCTTTCCCTTTCTCTCAAAAATAGATAAACATTGGCTTAAAAAAAAAAAAAAGTGACACTAGGTCAAGAGTGAAGGTTTCTGTTTTGAGTCCTGGAACTGAAAGCTGAGACTGACCAGTTTTTTTTTTTTTTTCCTTTTTTTTTTTTTAATTATAGAGGTAGGGGATAGGGAGAGAGACAGAGCCATAAGCTGGGGAGAGGGAGAGAAAAGGAGAATCTTAAGCAGGCTCCACACCCAGTGCAGAGCCCAATGTGGGGCTCAATCCCATGACCCTGGCATTAGGACAAGAGTCAGACACTCAACAGACTGGGTCACCCAGGTGCCACCTTCCCTCCTTTTTTAACTTATTTTTTTCTGACCATTTGCTTTACTTTGACGTAGAGGGGCAAGTTGGGATTCTTAGATTTTAACTTGTTCATCCCAATCACAAGAGCAAAAGGGAGAGAAGAAGGGAAAAGAAAAGAGCATAGAAGGTTTATCCTGGAAGAGAACTTAAAGACGTCTGTTTGGGGGTAGACAACCCATACCAGACATCTTCTCTCCATGTCACAATCACAGTGGGAATCATTATTCCACCAAGGCAGTTTCTCCTGTCGAGCTCAGATTTCTCAGTACAACCCTCTACACAACAGCAACTAATCAAATGGTGTTGATGCTCAGCACTAAACCTTTTTGCTATTCCTCATTTTATCACCCCTTACTCATGTGAGATACGTAAGTATATTACCTTATTACATATTTTCTTCTTCAATAAAAATCAGTCTGTAAGAGGAGAGTTTGCTTCAAAACAGAAGTCATCTACTTTTTCTCCCACAGCCTGTGCCATTTCAGTGAGACTTCACTGTCGAATCATGAGCTTGGTGAGATTCTTTACAGTCCGTTTAAAGGGATTATGTGTTTTAATTCCAAGATCTATTAAAAGAATCAATATACATGCTGTTTCATATTATGAGCCAATAACTTGCTGAGTTGGTTGCATTCATATGAAGCTCTGTACTAAGGGACTGCCACACAAAAGATGGTGCCATTGTCAAAAACTGTGTCAGGCCTTGAAGTCTGTCATGATTTTAGATATTCCAGAAACTGACTGTGACAGGTACATAGCCTAGCTATAGAAGGGCTTTATTTTGAAGGCACTTTGGTAGATGTGGGTCATATGGCTACCTGAATGTCTAACTTGAGACCCTATAATGGTATATTATGTGGTCACCTTCAGTTGAAAATTATATGTGTATATACACATATATCTCACAAGTATATATACTAAAGCACTTACACATGTGTCCGTGTTCAAGGATATATTTATAAAAACAACTGACCTATTGTATTGGAAGTACAATATTCTACACATTTTTCTAGTTTTCCTTTCATGTCTGAGAAGTATTTGCTTACTGGGTATGAAATGCCTACTCTTCCATGTTATATATACAACAGTCTATCATGAAAGATGGTCAACTTCCAACATGTGCACATTAGTAAACAGAGAGAATTCCTAAGAGTAGTATGTGGTTGCTCACAAAGGAAAGTCTCAGATCTTCATAACTAATTATATTCTACTTGAGTATCACAGTTGAGAAGAACTAAGGGCCACTAACAATTTTTCTGTCACTTGGGCAATGTACATTGGGCAGATTTGCTAGTAAGTCATTATGACATTGATCATCACTATTTCAAGAACAGGAGTCAACCTTTGTGGTGTACTTACCATGTGTTGGGAGGTGGGATGGCACGTTCATCTGTTCACTTGGTTTAGTGAGTGTTTACTGAGTGTTTACCTAGTGTCTGCTAGGGCAGACATAACAAAATACCAAAGACTTAATGGCTCAGAAAACAGAAATGTATTTTCTCACAGTTATGCAGGTCAGAAGTCCAAGCCCAATGTGTTGGCAGGTTTCGTTCCTCTTGAGGTCTCTCTCCACAGCTTGTAGATGGCTGCCTTCTTACTGTGTCCTCACATGGTCTTTTCTCTTGTACACACTTTCTCCGTGTGTCTTTGTGTATTCACATTTCTTCTTATAAGGACACCAGTAATACTGTATTACTGTAAAGTTCCTATCTCCAAATACAGCTACATTCAGAGGTACTGGGGGTTAGTGTTTCAAAGTATGAATTTGGGGACAGGGACACAAATCAGTCATTACACTGAGTGCCTACCACTTTGTCTATGCTCCTGCCAGGCTCCAGGAGCTAAAGAAACACAGATGAGGTTCCTGTTGAGTGGAGCTTAGAGTGTAGTAAGGTAGAAATGGATAGTAAGACTCAAATATTTGCTGACTAGTTAAGGTTGGTTCTTTGAAAACAGGATCGATTTAAATTGAGGGTTAGAATAAGTAAGGATTCTATAAAAAGTAACATTTAAGGCAAGACCTGAAGGATAATGGGGATTTTTAAAAAGGTAACAGTATTTATGAAGTGTTTCATATATACTAGGTATTATTCTCAGCATAGTACATATTTTATTTAATATTTACAACAATATGAGGTAAATAATGTTATTACCCCATTTTATGGATGATGACAGTAAGGCACATAATACTAAGGAACCTGTCCATAGTCACAAGCAGCAAGAGTTTGACTCACAAGTTGGAACTCTTAACCAGTAGGCTAAGGAAGAAGAGTTTGCTGGCTAAAGAATGAACAACACACATTTGGGCCCTGACTCCAGATAACTTGGTTTAGTCCAAGAATGGGAAACAGGCAAGTAGGAATGGAGCAGAATGACCAGAGAAGAAAATGGTGCTCAAGAAGTGTTGCAGGTAGATCCTGGAAAAATTAAAAGACTTATTTGTGGTTTCATTAGTCTCCAAGCAGCAGGAAGCCATTGAAGGATGTGGCACCAGAGAGCAATGAGATCTGCATTCTATTTGTTAAAAGTTATGCTGGCTGCTGTGTGCAGAAATGACTGTAGAGGTACAAGACTAGAGTCAGGAGCCCACTTAGGGGGCATTTGCAGTCACCAGGATAAGAGACAGTGGTGTTGGTGGAGAGGAAGAAAGGCATGTGGCATTGACATACACTTTGAAAATGAAATCCTTAGGATTTAGTGACAGATGTTAGGAGAGGGAGAGCTGGAGGAGTCATTAAAGACTTGAAGATTCAGACTTGACCAATGGATGAGTAGAGGGCAGAATTTACTAAGATGAGAAAGAATCAAATTTGGAGGTGGGGCAATGGAAAGTTCTGTATTGACATATTGCTTTGAGACTTTTCTCTGACATCCACATGAAGATCTCAAGCAGATAGTTTGACATTTGGGCCTGGAGATCAGGGAAGAAATAGATTAATATGGAAATAAAAGTATGTCAGCAGCATTTGGATGGTACTTAAACCGATGGGATTGAATGGAATCAGCAAGGAAAAATAAGTTGCTAGAGAGGATGATGGGATACAGAATTAAACCTTGAGGTTCTCCAACATTTAGAATTTGTGTACAAGAGAGCCCAGCAAAGGAGACTGAGGAGTATCCAAAGAGGAAGAAGTAACACCAGGAAAGGTCACCCTAGGCACCAAGTCAGTTGTGGGGAAAGCTGTTTATGGGAGAGTCAAGAGCTCTGGCAGACACCACTGTCCAGAGGTCAAGTGAGATGGGATCATCTCCTGATGACCTTGGTAAGAACCATTTTGGTATATGATCTCACCAAATCTTCACAACCACTCTGTAATACACGACTATGATCCCCATAGCACAGAGGGGAAGATAAAGATTCAGAGTGGTGGGGACCTAGCCATGGCAACACAGCTTACCAGTGGCCATCTCAGCTTTCAGAACTGAAACTGTTAACTCAAGAGCTTTAATTCTTCACTGTTTTATTCCTCTAATGGCATTGATGCAGAAAAGGAGCAGATGGCAACATCAATTTTATTTTAATCCCTTAAACTCAGATTACAATGATGTGCATTCAAATTTAAAGTGATTGCCTTTGAGAACAGTTCTGAGCTCTCCTCTCACTTCTGGACCTAGCATGTAACTTGGGAGCTCTGGTTTCCTCATTTTTCAAAGAAAGGACTTGGAATAAACTTTTCAAAGTCCCTCCTAGCATTCTAAGACTTCTAATATAAGTAACTTCCAGAAGGAATCCTTGAAACACCTTCACTTCTTAATGCCAATTTGGTCTTGAGTTCATGTTCAACATGAGCATGTCCCACATACATACTTTTAGTAAGACTTTTATTGGATGTGCCTACTATGTGCCACACCCTCTCCTTCCTAGGTGTTTATTCAGACTGTTCCCCCACCTGGAGTATTCTTTTGTCCCCCTCTGAGTCTCAGATCCCAGATCTTCTCAGGTTGACAGTCTTCCCCTTCAGTGATTTTAACACTCCTTAGATGAGAGGTATGTGTATGTTTCCCTAAATTGTCTGTTCCCTAAGTGCCAAAGGACAGGAGCTATGATTTCTTCTTCATTCTGTCTTTTACAAGAAGCCCTCACACAGTACTTTTCTCCAATGATGTTTGTTGAGTTGAACCTTTCGCAAATGATAAAAGCTTTGTTGAGATCTGAAAGCCCCAGGTCTTGTAGGAGGACTTGGAAGGAATCTGGCCTTTATTTTAGCAGAGAGGCACAAACACATATTTGGAAAAACAGAAGTTAACAACAACAAGAAAACCCTCTAAAATTGTTTGGTTCCCTCCCGTGATTACTGAGGCCATAACCAATTGTGCGAGTAGCCATGAAGGCTCCTGGGCTCTGAATTACTTCTAGTGTTTGCTTTTCTTCCTTTCCTCTTTTTGTCTCTCTTCAAAGTAAAGTGCTGTTTACCTGTTTGGGTAGCTTCCTGACTTGAGCATTAAGACTGGAATACAGGGGGGGCGCCTGGGTGGCTCAGTTGGTTAAGCATCCGACTTCGGCTCAGGTCGTGATCTCACGGTTTGTGGGTTCGAGCCCCACCTCGGGCTCTGTGCTGACAGCTCAGAGCCTGGAGCCTGCTTCAGATTCTGTATCTCCCACTCTCCCAGACCCTCACCTGCTCAAGCTGTCTCTCTCTCTCCTAGAAATAAATAAAACATTTTCTAAAAATTTAAAAAAAAAAACTGGAATATAACAGGTTCACCACCACCTCCCATTTGGCCATCAACTAAGGCAAGAGGACAGGCTCCACTTATTCAGTTTGACCTTAAAACCTGGAGCAGAAACTTCCTTTAACACACACACTTGGTTCACAGCATGGATGCCAGGACCTCTCCATGTGATGGTGCGTCAGCGGGTACCAGGAAGTTGCTTGTTGGCAGGACCCCGAGTGCTAAGCTTTTGCAAAGGGTGGCACGTGAGCTTGACCCAGAGAACACAAGGCCTTTTGTTACACAGAAAATGGTAGAGGATCTATGGAGTCTGTGAAGGCTTTACTGTGCTTGGCCTCAGTGGTGCTTTTCAGCTTTGGTTTGGCCTCTGCAAGGTGTTGATGGGGAGGCTGAGCTTGGCTCTGAGCCCTCCACCCTCGCATTACCCATTGAAGCTCTACACTATTCTCTTTCGTATGTGGACATTCCTTCAGCAGGAGGTTTGGGGGGAAAGGAGGACATCCTTGCCACAAATATGTTTGCAAATGCTTGAGCCAAGGTCTGCAGTGTGTGTGACAATGCAGGAAAATGAGGCTGGTGTGCCTGGTGGAGACAGGTTCCAGAAGATCTTGCAGGTCATGGTATGGAATTGGACATATCCCTCTAGGTGGGGCAGGAGCTGGGGGCAGGGGTGGGGCACAAGAGTGAGAAGATGAGAGAACCAGCTGTGGCATTGGAGTGTGTGTACTTAATATATCTGAAATCAGTTAGCTCTAAGTGCTTGGCAGAGTCCTGTATCCTGAGAAGTGTGTGTACTGGGAGACATTCACACACAGAGATGCATATGTTGACCCCATACACACACATGGCCAGAAGCTTAAAACACACACACATACATACACACCCTCACAGAAGGAGACTCCCAAGACTGAGAAAGAGGCAGTCATAGAGATACTCAGAGACAGAGACATAGAGAATAGGGACAGACATGCGGAAAGACATAAAGGAACAGGGTGGGAGGGGGGGAAACATAGAGAGACACAAACCCAGACACACATAGAAGCCCAGTGACACCAAGAGAGAAATACAGGGTGAGATACTGACAGAGGTGCACACATAGACACAAACACATGACAGACACCAAGAAGGGGCCACAGAAAGACAGAGACAGACAGACAGAAGCAGGCATGGAAAGAGAAATAAATACATAGGGAGAAATTAAACCCCTTAGATAGAAATCATGGACCACTCGATTCCAGGATGTGTGCCCAGAGTGGCTGCAAGCCCCTTCACTGGTTGCAGTCCCACTTGCCTCTCAAAGGGTGAGCATCTGCTCTGTAGAATGTGATCCTGGTGCCTCAGGATGTTGTTAGCTACCTCTTTCTCCCGAAACCCAAACTAAGGCTTCACCAGGTGCTGGATTGCAGAACCAGTTACTTGCCTCCAACAAAGGAAATGGGACTTTTTAGACTTGTTGAGGGGTATTCCATTAATAGAGTTCAGTGTTGATTTAAGGATCTTTCTGGGGCAGTTTAGCCATTCATGGTTTTTACCTTAATGGCCACCTTCAGAAGGGAGAGAAAATAGGGGCAGAGCAGCTTGAAGTGATTATTACATCTGGGGGTAAGTAGGAATACGGCATTAAGACTCTGTGAAGTCCACTGAAACAAAGACCATCAAAAGACCATGCCTCCACCAGAGGAGGAGGCCAGAGGAAATAAACACCTGCGGGTGGCCTGTTACACTGGATGTGATTGAGGGAACGGTCATGAAAGGGAAGAAATTCCAGAGAGCCTGGAGGCTGACTTGGTGTAGAAAGGTATCAACATGACCTGAAGGCCTCTAATCTGGTGTGTTTGGAATGCTGGCTCTGGTAATGAGGTGACAACCTAAGTTGTGTACCTGGTGAACTTAATGTGCAATCTGGGTATTCTCATGGAAATACCCAGTGGGTTGTTTCAGAAAGGGCCATTACACAGTTTCAGACTTGTGAGGCTGAGCAGTATGGATGATGGGAAAAAAGTATATCCATGTGTACTAACCATGTCTTTTATTTTCTAATTTATTATACTTTTTTTTTTTTTTAATTTGAGAGAGAGAGAGCATGTGCAGTAGTGGAGGAGATGGGTAAGAGGGAGACAGAGAGATAGAGAATATCTTAAGCAGGCTCCACACTGAGCATGGAACCTGATGCAGGGCTTGATCCCACGACCCTTGAATCACGACCTGAGCCAAAATCAGGAGTGGGACGTTCAACTGACAGAGCCACCCACGTGGCTGATTTATTATATTTCTGATGCTTTGATCACTGGAGCCTTATTGACCCTGAATGGATAGCACACCCAAGGTAGCCAATTCCTAGATATAATAAAAGACTCACCTTTGAGTGAGCCTTTCAAAAGCACACCAAAAGATCCAGAGCCTCTAGTCCCTAACCTCCCAATAGAACTATTGGGCCTTCAGGACTCTTATACTCCAGGCCACTATCTACCCGACATAATCCTCACAGGGCCAGGCCCCAGACGGCCAGGGGTAGCTCCTGTGCCCCAGAACCTGCTAAAATTATTTAAACCAGCCAGTCCTCAGCCTTACTCTGCCTTGTCCATTCCTTCCCACAGAAACCACATAAAGTTTCTTGCCCTTGGTGCTCCCCTCCCTCTCTGACCCCATAGTTTTTCTCCATGGGACACCATGATATGGTGTGCCCACTCCTGGAATCTGTGAGGATCACAAGCTGTCTTTTCAGTGGCAGTTGTTTCCTGATCTATTGGCCTCATCATACTTAAATAATAATAAAATAAAACCTACATCAAAACATAAAAAGAGTAGTAGCTAATGTGACAAGCCTTGAAATTGACTTTATGTCCAAAGAACTTGGAAACTTCTAGGTAAGGCTATGAAATCAGTCATTTGCTGTAACACTGTGGATACCCAGAACAGGATCCTGGGCCAGGCAGAGATGAAGACCATGAGAATGGCCCCCAAGAAAGGAATTCGGGCGACATAAATGGGGGCTGCAAGTGATATTAACAAGGCTATAAAGAAAGAGTTGACATACCCAGTAGCATAATTGTAAAGAAGGGCACTGTTAAGTAAATGTAGATCAGTATTATCAAGGACACTGGGGGCAGGAGAAGATCAGTCCCACTTCTTAACTTTGGGAAACAAAGGGTCTGTTTGGGGGAAGGTGAGCCGAAAAATGACCTGGGATGGGAGGGGGTGATGTAATTGGGAGTAGCTAGGTGAAAAGTCTTTTCCTGGGGATAGTGGTTTTCGATCCCATGAGTGAAGGAGGCAGGGAGCTAGCAAGCTTATAGTAGGGCCTGATGATATGGAAAGGCCTGTGTAGGACTCAAAAACCCTGAATTTCTAGTGGGAACTTAGGTGTAATTTGGGATAGGGAAAGTCACTTCCCTAAGATGGTGGGCCACAGGATCTGATGGCCTCTCCTCTTGACTGAAGGTTTAGAAGTGGCTGGAAGGTCACAGGTGTTGAGAGGACTAGAGGTGGCTGAGGCTTTATAAGCTAATGTCTGGGTCATCATCAGAGTCCCTTGTTTGGATAAAAGACGATCAGCAGGAAGGGCCAACATACCTTTTTTAATGTGCCATTTTACCTCCAATTTATTTTTCTCTTGCAAGCAATGATTGTTGCCAACTTAGGTGACTTCGGGGTCAGTGTAATTTAGGACTTGCCACTCAGTAGCAGTGGCCATAGAGTCCTGGAAGACAGAGCATAGAAGAGCAACCACTATTATTTGGTCTTTATTCTGTGCTGTGAACCCAGCTGAGTATGCACTAGTTGTTGGGGAGGGAGCACACATAGTTCTTTCCAGGACCATAGGGGATTGGGTTTGTAGCCTGATGCCACCACTTCTCTGGGAACATCCCTTAAACTCCTTAATCCTCGGTATTCTCATCTCTAACACACGGATGCTTATAAAACTCAGATTAGAAGATTGCAGTAAGAAGCAAACAAGCTAACACTGACATCAGACCCTTAAAACAAAGCCAGTCACCTAGTAAAGGCTCCTTCCATTCTCCTTGTTACTGAACCAAATGAAAGTGGTCAGGACAAAACAGCAAATCTCAGCCATTTCCTCTGGTCCAACCTAGTACTGTTCCTATGATCGCTACGATTTGCTCATATGAAGTTGTCTCATTCATGGGCTGCAGAATCCTGGAGGCTCTTGAAAATTCAGCTTGAGGACAATGGCTCTCAGTGTTAGAACACAGAATGTTTTCTAAAGTTATGTAAAATAAAAGGAAGAATCTCTCTAAGTGCCTTCGTCCCCAGGAGAGATCAGAAGACTCCAGAGAACGCATCTGAGGTCATAGTGGAGAAATAAGACAGAACCATGGTTTCCTGTTCCTCATTCTTGACAGTAGTGGAGGAAGTGGAAAATAAAGCATGGAAACAAACACAGTACTTGCAGATAGTGGTAAGGAAAGGAAGAAATGCAAAGCGGTGCTATGAGAAGGAGGTGGGTGACAGTTTTGATTGAAGGGTGGCTCAGGGGAAAGCTTCTCTGTGGAGGGCCATTTGCAAGTATG
Organism: Crocuta crocuta; assembly: GCF_008692635.1. NCBI lineage: Eukaryota > Metazoa > Chordata > Mammalia > Carnivora > Hyaenidae > Crocuta > Crocuta crocuta. The sequence continues at coordinate 705,466 of NW_027529442.1, read as the reverse complement.
GAATCCCCAGGAGCAGAATGCGCCTGGCATCACCAGGAAGGGAGGAAGGTCAGGGTGACTGGCGTATATGAACAAGGAGAGGGAGACCGGGGCAAGGTTAGGAGGTGGGTGGGGGTGGATAACAGAAAGGCTCCTTGAATGGCAGTTGTTTGTCTTCTGTCATCTAAGACCAAAATACTAAAATCCTCTTAACTAATTGCAGTGATAATTCTTATATTTTATACTGTGTTTTTCCTTTAGCAAAGGTTTCTTTTGTTTGTTTGTTTGTTTGTTTTCTGCCCCTATTATTTACTTGTGATCCATAGAACTTCCATGGCAGGGGGAGAAAGGCAGGGAAGGGGAAGGACTGGTGTATTATTGCCTTTGTTTTACAGCCAAGGAGGACACTGAGGCACAGCGGGGGCAGGAGGCAGAGTGCTAGCATCTGCCCCCACGTTTTCTTATCCAGTCCCCCCCTGTGACTTGGTCTTCCTTGGAGCTTTAATTCCATTGGAAAAACGACTCTACAAAGCTCCGCTATCTCATTATCTAATTATGCCTTGTTGTGATTTTTAAAGAAGGTAGCTGTTTGTTTAATTCCAAGTTCCATTCGATTCAGCAACTCTCACTAATTAAATGTAAGGCTAGAAATAGGTTAGAGGTGCTAAACAATCGCCTGTGTTTTGAATATGATGTTCATATGTAAACACAGGCCACAGATCACACGTTCTGAAATGCATGTGTGCTTAATTAGCCAAATGTGAACCACAGGTTGGCATAAATAGATACTTTTCAATAAACGGCTCTGTGTTGAAAATGTTAGCTGGAAGTGTGGGAGCCCGGAGAAATCAATCACTAACACATCTGAATGTGTGCATTTCTTTATTTCTTCTTATAGTTATCCTTTCCATCACATTAATGGAATTGCCAGCTAGGTGCCCACCTCTTGGCAAGGCACTGAAGAAGACATAGGATCTGTCTATAGATGAGAAAGGGGGCTAGAAGTTCTGCCAATGGAAGAGCCAAAGTAGACAGGAACAAAGTTCCCAAGTGAAACTTCTGGAAAAGAAGTTAGGGAAAGAGGGGAACCTGGATGGTTCATTTGGTTAAGTGTCTAACTCTTGGTTTTGGCTCAGGTCATGATCTCAGAGTTCTTGAGTTCGAGCCCTGCATTGGCATTCACACTGACTGTGTGAGGCCTGCTTCTCTCGCAAAATAAACAGTAAGAATTTTAAAACTTAAAAAATGTTAGAGAAAGAACAGATGATCTTCAGCAGAGGGGCCAAGGAAGGAGTCCTGAATTTTAAAAAGTTACTGATAAAAGTCTCATCTGGAATGCTTAATAACTCTCAAAACCCTGTTAAAAAAATGAAAAGTTCTATTAGAAAATATACAAAAGGCATAAAGAGACACTTCATCGACAAGGACAGAGTTGGCAAAAAAACACATGAAAAGGTGTTTTGACATCACCAGCTGTAACAAACCAAACAAGAGCTTGTCCACCTGATGCACAGCAAGAGAATAAAAGGCTGGCATGAAGCTTGATTTTCAGTGGAGAAAGATAGGTTGTTTATTGGTGTGGTGCCACCTTGGTGCGGCTAATGCTTGAAGTCTCAAATTCCCCAGTGGCTTACAAGTGGGAGTTTTTAAGGGCAAAATTTAGGGAAGGGGTGTTCTGAGGAGGTGGGTGCTATTGATTGGAGGCTTATGAAGTCATATTTTTATTTTTTTAAATGCTTATTTACTTTTTTTGTGTGAGAGAGAGAGAAACAGAGAACCTCAAGCAGGCTCTGTGCAGTGAGCCAAGAAGCCAACATGGGGCTCTAACTCATGAACCCTGAGATCATGACCCGAACCAAAATCGGGAGTCAGATGCTTAACCAACTGAGCCACCCAGGTGCCCCAGTCCATGAAGTCATATTAATAGATGTTACTCAGTTGCTGCTGGTACTGCTCTGTCTGGTCCTATGGAAGTCTGATCCATCACAAAAGATCTGGAATCTGCAAAATATCTTTGTTCTTTATGTTAGAGATGTCATTAACTATCTGGTGACTCTGAGTTCAAGATAGTGATGCTTTGCTTCCTGTACCTCCTCAAACTCACTATATGCATCGGCTAGTGGAGTTGCATTTCTTCATGTTACTTTGAGTGACACACAGGCATACCTATCTCTTGAGCGTGGGTCTACATGTTCCCTGGCCAGTCCAGCCATGTCTGGGGACAGTATCACGCCTGGTGTTCCTTCTTTCATCTAAAGTAAGGAGATGGATGCCAGCTTCATAGCCTTCAGGAAAATGCAAATTAAGACCACAATGACTTATCACTGCACACAGATTAGAACAGATAAAGTCACAACACAGAATGCTGGTAACCTTGTAGAGAAATTGAATCTCTCTGGTGAGAATATAGAAACCAAACATAGCCAGCAATTACACTTCTGGGCATTTATCCCAGAGAGCTGAAAACTTATGTGCACACAAATTATATATGAATGTTCAGAGTGGCCCAACACTGGACAACACAGTAAGAGCCTTCAGTAAGCAAGTGGTTCAACAAACTGGTACATCTCTGCTGTGGAGTACTACTCAGCAATAAGAAGGCATCAATGACTGATACATGCAACAGAGTGGATGGATGTCAAGAGCTGAGTGGAAAAAAAATCTCAAAAGGTCGAATAATATATGATTCCATTTATGCAGCATTCCCAGAATAACAACATTATAGAGACAGAGAACAGATGAGTGGTCCCTGGGGTTAAAGGTAGTAGGGGAGAGTGTGACTATATGAGGGCACAAAGGAGATCTTTGCCTTCATGGATTTATTCTATCTTGAGTACAGTGCTGTTTATGCATCTGCACATAGGCTAAAATGACTCTGAACTGTACACACATTGTACCGGTGTCAATTTCCTGAGCTTGATGTTGGTACTGTAGCTGTGTGGCGCTGCCATACACCATTGTTCAGTACTTGGAGAAACTAGGTGAAGGGTACGCTGCACAGTATCTTTCTCCACTATTTTTGCAACTTCCTTTGAATCTATAATTATCTCAGTGTGAAAAATATTTTCTTAAAGTTAAAAATAAAATAAGTGATAATAATAGCTAACATTTAAAGAGTACCTACTGTATACCAAGGCTTTGTGAAAGCATTTATTTTATGTAATTTATTCCTAATTCTCAAGGGGCAAAATGATATGAGATTTAGAAAATGTTATGTCTATCTTGTAGATAAGGGACCTGGGGCATGGAGAAGTCAGATAGCTTGTCCTGGGTCACACAGAGAGTAAGTGGTGGGTGGGATGAGGATTCAAATACATTCAGTCCAGCCCCAGAGCCACGTGTGCCCCACTGTCCTCTTCATGATACTGCGTGTGGCTTTCTGGGATGTGTAAGTTCTGTTGAGCCAGAATATCTGTGCAGCAAAGGAAGGATATTTGGGTATAGAGAATTCCTGTGGTGGAGCTTTCCTCATCTCCTGGGCTGGTCTTCATACTTTAAGAGAGAGTGGCAAAGTTCTGGAAAGCCACTGTTAAGTATGCCAGGTGTGCAAGGACAGCACTGGTGCCTGTACTCAGGTGGCAGGGAAGTGGCTTCTGTAATTAGCTGAGGAAAATGGAGTTGTTCTGATTTCCACTTGCAGGGAATGTCCCCAAGGGTCCCTCTCCTTGTCTTATGTGCAGAGAAAGGCCGGGAGAAGGGTGGAGCGGGGGGGAGGGGATGCATCTCAAATAGCACAGGTGTTAGTGTTCTTCCTTTTCCATTGCCAAGATATAAATCCTCCAATTTCCATGCTGATTTATTTGAGGTTGAGAATATTTCTTTGTCTGCTTCCTATCCAGCTGCCTAATCTCCCTTTGATCCCAGTCCTAAAAAAATTCTTTGACTTCTGTCAACCTGAAAATGCTTGGTGCTCGCCAGCATTCTCTACTAAGCCTTGAGCCCCAATCTCCCTGTGATTGCCATTTTCTGCTTTGCTGCCTGCCTGGTGCAAGGGTTTCTAATGCAAGGAGTGGAATCTGAGCAAAGCCGTGTGCTCTCAGGGATGTACCCATAGATTTATTTTGATGCTTTATTTTTCTTGTTACTAGTATAATAGGAGGGCAGGTCCTTGCTCCAATTAGTGGGCTCAGCATTCTGGTTGCAACCGGTTTAAGTATCCAGTCTCAGAGGCAGAACCACCTAGGGAGAGTCCTAGCAGAGAACCGAATTACTGCGTGAGGGAGGGAATGAGGCAGCTGGGGTCCTAGAAAGCACCACTTAGGAGGAATGGCCAAGTGAGGTCTCTTGGAGAAAGAAGAACTGTTGATCTGTTTTGTTCAAGAAAAAGCTTTTTCTGTGTTCTAATATGATTTCCTTTTACCATCCCGTTCTTGGTTGACTATTTAGCCAGCAGTCTGATAAAAGTCATCTCTAGGCCTGTTAGGGGGTGAAGATGAGACCTGGGCTCTGGCTGGGTTTGGGGCATCAAGTTAGAGCACTGGAATATTGGCAAGAGGGTGGTTCATGGGAGAGGCATGGGATATGATTTCCAAAGATCTCTGAAAAGATGGAGGAAGAGGCTGGTCTTTGCCTAAGAGCTGAAGAGGCCGCCTGTAGGATTTAGGCTAAATATGGATACCATCAGATTAAGGGGTTCAGAGAAGTGGAGGGGAACACCACCTGGATTGTGGCTTGAAATAGAGCAGCTGGGGGGGGGAGGGGGTGCCTGGGTGGCTCAGTTGGTTAAATGTCCAACTTAGGCTCAGGTCACGATCTCACGGCTCGTGGGTTCGAGCCCCGCATCGGGCTCTGTGCTGACAGCTAGCTCAGAGCCTGAAGCCTGTTTCAGATTCTGTCTCCCTCTCTCTCTGACCCTCCTCTGCTCACGCTGTCTCTCTCTCAGAAATTTAAAAAAAAAAAAAAAGAAAAGAAAAAGAAAAAAGAAATAGAGCAGCTGGAGTCCCTCTGTCAGGATACTACAGCCTCCCTGATGGTAGCAGTATGAATGGTTTGCCAGGATCCACCCCTTGTTACTGAGGCCACTTTGGGGCCCAAGACAGAGTCCATGAGAAGAATTCAGATCCCAAGGCCTGAGGGAATTTTACTAACTGTTCTGGAGACAGATAGTTGAGGGAAAACTCGAGGAAGTTGGGAGTCACTGCTCATCAAAAGTAAGATGGTGTCTCATGCTTTCCCCCTACATGCTCCCAATTACCAACCATTTCCAATTCAGCCACCTTACTTCACCTTAGCCCTTCTTCCTTTAAGCAGCCACATCATACCCTGGTTATCAGGGAGCCTAGGGGCACTTGCTCTCACTGTATCATGTGCCTCCCTCACCTGAGTTTCTGGCAGCCCCTGCAGAGATCATGACAGCATGGTGCATGGAATGTAGTCCTGAGTCTCATAGGCTCTCTCCAATGGGTGATCACATTGTGAGTCCAAATATTACACGGATCCTCAATGTAGACCTAAAGCCGGTGAAGTATCACAGCTGTAGTTGTGTAACTGCACAATGCTCACGGCAGGAGGCTACAAAATATTTTAGGATATAAGAGAATATATGGAGGACTTTTGCATAGACAAAATAAAGCTGGGTATGAGAGAGAGAGAGAGACAGACAGACAGAGTGAGAGTGTGCACGTGCACAATCACAATGTAGAGCCATTTTTAGGAGGAAAAAAAAGGGACGAGGCCAGTGAGGACACTCGTGTCCCAGCAGCATCCTTGTATCTTTGGCAGGACTTTTGTTGAGGTTCACCCCAAGTCGGTTTGATTCACCCACCCCACCCCCACCTTTTCTGTGACTTCATAGCAGAGCAACTACCCTACTATTAAGATTAGTTGACAGTTTCAGAACAATAGCCTATAATTACATGCACATAAGTATATGCCATGAGTTTTGTTTTTGCTTTTCTTTTACATGTTTCTACCTCTTAGATTCCAGTTTCAGAGAGTCCCTGTGATCTCCTTAATACTGAGTTGGGATGCTTCCTCCCTGCCCTTCCTTCTATTTCTCTTAACCCATCCATTCTCCATATATCTATTGACTGTGTGCTAGGTATGATTTCAGGAAATGGGATCCCAGCTGTGGATATGTCAAAAGTGAAAAAGTAGGGGCACCTGGGTAGCTCAGTTGGTTAGGCACCCGACTTGATCTCGGCTCAGGTCATGATCTCACAGGTCATAAGATCAAGCCCTGCCTGGGGCTCTGCACTGATAGCTTGAGCCTACTTGGATTCTCACCCTCTCTCTCTCTTCCCCTCCCCTGCTGGTGCTCACTCTCTCTGTCAAAATAAATTAAAAAAGAAAAAGAAAAAGTAAACAAATATAGATTGTCATTTCGTGTAGAAAAAGGTGAGAAACTATGTAATAATGGGGCTTCTTTTATATAAATGAATTAAGTCCTCATTAGGGAGGTGTCATAGTTTGGGCTGCTATAATAGGACACCATAGACTGAGGGTCTTAAACAGCAACATTAATCTCTTACTGTTTTGGAGGCTGAGGGCATCCAAGGTACCCTCAAAGCTGGTGTCTGATGAGAGCCCACTTCCTGGTTGCAGGCAGCCACAGGAAGCAAATTGGCTCCTGTCTTTTCATAAGGGCAGGAATCCTATTCATGAGGGCTCCACCCTCCTTAGATAATGTGAACTAATTACGTCCCAAAGGCCCCACTTCCTCACACCATCACATTGGGAAATAGGGTTAGGATTTCAGCATATGCATTTTAGGGGCATGCAAACATTCCATCTATCACAGGAGGTAACACTTGAGCAGAGGCCCAGGTAATAATAACAAGAAGAGCAGCTCACACTTTTTGTGCAATTCCTTATGGTGACAGGAGATATGGCGATGGCTTTCCATGTATTATCTCATTTAATCCTCTCAGCAGTCCTTTGAAGAAGGTACTTCCTTATCTGCATTTATAAACATGGACACCAAGGTGTACAGATGTAGAACAGCTTTCCCAGAGTCACCGGGGAAGGGATAGTGAGGGGTGGAATGGGGATCTGACTTTAGAGCTTGGCATTCCTAACCACCAAGGTCTACTGCCTAAGTATTTGTATCCTGAGGGGAGAGGCGCCCAGTTCTCTGCCTTTGGTCTCCCTCCCTAGTGGGTTGAAAGTAACGGTTATTTTACACTGTGCTCTAGAGAAGCTCCAGAGCTTTTCTGAGCCCAGGGTATGTGTGTGGGGTCACACAGTGGTGTCCGGAGAGTGGTCTATTTCTGTCTGTTTTATAGAATTTGGTTCAACAGAATTGTTTTTAATGGCTTAAAGTCCTTAAAAGAGAGTTCGAGGATGACTCACATAATGAATATTCATTTAAAAATTTAATTTAAAAAATTAAGAATTTTTGAGGCCGCGTGACAGCAGTAGCGGCAATGATGGCTGCGACAGCAGTGATAGCTGGCGAACATTTACGTGGGTGCTTACTATGTTCCAAGTACTAGTACTCTGCAGTACTAACCTGCTCAGTCCTCACCACAACCCTGTGGTGGGGTTCATTTACAGTGGAGGGATCTGAAGCTCTGAGGTGAGTGACTGGTTTAGGCTCCACAGCTGGTTAGCGGCAGGACCCGGAACCAAGCCCAGGTGCTCCAGCTGTAGAATGTGTGCATTGTTAACCCACCACGTAGTGCTAGGGACCTGAACCTTCTATCACTAGGCTTAAAGTGAAAGCTATGCCTGTCCTGGAGTCTAGACGTGGTGGCTGCATGTCCACAGAAAGCAGTTTACAACCTGCACTGGCTGTAAGACATACACGTCACACAATGTCTGTGACGCCTTCTGCCTGGACTATCTGCTGATGAACATATGAAATCTCAGGAGCAAAATGTGGTTTCCAGCTTTCACATCCACGGGCCTGGTGTGGCCTGCTTGCATACTTCATTTTAAAAGATGGCTTGTTGGTTCCTCACATTAATGAATGAGGCCAACGCTGGCAGCAGCCAGGGACCCACAGTGTCCTAAGCCAACACCAACAAGACATTTGTTTCTTTATGTACAACAAGATAGTCAGCCATTGGATGGCTCTGTTTGAACAGAAGTTAATTTTGAAGATTAAAAGGCACAGGAAAATCATCATAAACTGTTCACCTCACTTCACTGCCTGTATAACCAATTCTGACCTGTGCCATGAGGGAGCATTTGTGCTAAGTATTCCTCAAAGGGCTCCACCACCGTAAATCTCAGGTCTGCAGTCAGATTCCTGGCAGATGGGAGCCACTGCTAACACCCCACTGCAGTTCCCTCCCGTAGGGAGGGTTCAGGCCAAATGACATGCTGCAGTGTGTCTTCCCATTAATGGCCAGTCCTCGTTGAACCATGGAGACTGAAGCGAGCAAGTGTTCCATTCTGGACTAAAAAAGTTTAGTCAACATAAATCCTGGGGCCTCAGTTGCTGAAATCACTCAGGAAGGGAAACATTATTGATTTCTCATATTATCTAGTTTCTGGGCACTGCCTCTGGAATCACTCTGTCTCATTGAACAATAAAGTATATTATGAAAAAAAATGAGGGATAATTCCAAGGTTTTCCCACTGCCTGTTTCCTTTTTTTATTATTATTGCCTTAGCAGTATTCATAGTTTGTGCCTCAAAGCCACCAGACAGGGTCCCACAAATCTCCCTGGCTCCTTGTGTGGGAGCCAGGCTGAGATGATATGCAGCCCTCCGGATGCTCCTAGTATCATCATTCTAGAACCAAACCGAGATATGATTTAGAAGGTCCCGATAAAACTGGGGATCATTGGCCTAATCGGAGTCATTTATCCTGTCTAGAGCTATCAAATCAGTACTCATGGGTTGTAGCGAGGCGGGTGGGGGTGCTTTTTTCTGGTATATTTCACAATGATTACTTTGAAAAGAATCTCATTTATGAAGTTCATGATCTCTACAGCATATCTGGGTAGAACGTTTGTAAGAAGTAGCAGCTCCACTTAGCAGCTCTGTAGGTTGGGATTTGGCCCATCCTAAAAGAAAATTCATTTCTAAAAGCATGTCTCCAAAATCAATACCTGCTCACTTGAGTCAGAACAAAAATGTAACCCTAAATGATGGCTCTGACTAATTTGTTAATTAAGGAACATTAGAAAACAAGAAAGCATATGTACCAAGAGAAGAGTGGAATGTGAAAAAAAAAATCCGAGGGAGAAATATGATAAAATTTGGATCACACTAAATCTATTTATGCTGAATGTTTTATTTTGTTGAAGTCGTATGTGAAAATAGCCATATTGAAATGGTGAAAATCTTGTATTCATCTCATGTTAAGGAAAGAGAATGTTCTTTTGAAAGATTTTGCAGTAGCATTTAAAGCAAGGAACTCATTATTCATAGCAAATCACAAAATGGTGGGAGAGGGAGGGCTTCGCTTAGGAACCCTTCCCTGCTTGCTGCTGTTCCTATGGTAAATGAACAGCAGTCTCAAAATGTTGCATGCAGGCACAGAGATATTTATTCATACTAAAGAAACATGACTTTTAACTATATAAAATGATTCCCTCCTGAAGTTTAAATGGTTTGCCAGCCCACCAATAAGCAGACTGACAGGTCACGAACTGATGTGGTTCATCACCCTCCTGCAGAGGCTGTGTCTGGATCTTTCTCTACCTCAGCACATCTTTGTTCCCTTTTATCTGGTGCCTTTTCCCCCCTCTAGTTAAACAACCCACTTGTCACTGGTGGACAAAGGGAAAAGAAATGTGTCATTATGCTTCAGTTACATTATGCTTTCAGTTATTATGCTTTTCGGAACACAATTTGCAAAAATTATTTGAAATAGCTTAACCTTTGAAATGATAATGACATAAAATTATATTAAGTCATTTTCCTAAGAAATAACTCATTGAAAATAACGCGTGACACCATCCACCTGAAACCCAACTTGGGTTCTTGTCTAGATTCAGTTACTTCTGTGTGACTACTTGATACTCAAACTGTGGTCTGTTTTCACATGCAGGAGTTTCTGTCTCGTGGTCTCCTGACTTCCTGTGAATTTATAGGTCTACTTCCTAGTTTCTCTGTTAACACTAGAAATGGAAATAGCACAAGCTTGCCCTTCATGGATGACCTTTCTGGGTTTCTCATCACTTTTATTTAAACCAGATATTAAAGGTGAAAACTGTAGTAGTGATGCACTCAGCCAGTGAGATAATTAGGAAGCACCATTTCCATAATTACTGTGTCACTGTCTCTGGAGGGACATGAAAGCTTGTCCTGTCCCTTTAACAGGACAAGTTGCTAATCCCCTTAACATTTTTTTCCCTTTGGACTGATAATATTTCACAATTTTTTTTTTTTTTTTGCTTTGTAAAATATTCCTAAAGGGAGGCTTAAGCAATAATGCACAGATTATGGAAATGATGCTCATTAAGTAGAGGGCAAGATTTCTAGAAAGCCACAGAGCTGCTTCGAAACATGTAACCTCCATTAGAGACTTCATTTGAATGTTTATTCATGGAGCAGTAAACGTTTATTATTATACATTTTATTGAAACATAAATTAAGGAACTGTAATTATGTGTATGGCAAATAGTAAAGCAATGTGCATTTGTCACAGAATGAGTAAGACAAGGAAAAATGCCATAATTGTTTCATTTGCATCCAAATCCTTTATTGTATACCCAACAGAAAAATACCCAGAGGGAATAACTCTGTGGATTAATGTTCTGATATGGTGTATAAATAAAAAAAAAATACATATTCTAGATACTCTCTGTAGCAAAGAGAACATCCTAGAATTAATTTGTCAAGGTCACAAGCTACCCAAAGAAAGGGTGGGTTTCTTCTTTTCTCCTGAGAGAGAACCACAGTGACTCTTATTAAAGTTAATGCTGAGCAAAGAATACATCCCCTTGGCAGTCCGTGCAAGGCTGATTGTTTTCAGGATGAGCTATTTGCTCCAGACACTCAAGCATATTTGAGGAGTTTTTAAAAAGGAATTATATGAAGCTGGAAAGACAAGACCTTCAAACTTACAGTTTTATAAAAAAAAAAAAAAATCAATGGGGGAGAAAGGAATGTGCAATGTAATCATAATGGCTCTGCACAGGCCACATCCTTGTATGTGGAAGCAGAGGGAAGACAAGAGTGGCCAAAAGAATCCTTGTGTATGAGGTTTCTATTTTTTTCTTTTTTACTAAAACACATAACAAATTAAGAACAGTTAGTAATCACCTACCTACCCATTCATCTATCCATCCATCCATCCACTCATCCATCTACCAAGCATTTACATAATATGGAATGTGGGATTGGGGGAGGAAATCAGGAGAAAAACACAGTAGGAATAACCCAAAGTTCCAGACTAATAGAAGAGAGTCACCTGGAATTATTGGTTCTTAATAGTAAAAAGCAGTCATTAAGATGCCCACAATGAATCAGAAGAGCCCTGGGGAATCTGAGGGAGGTAGTGATGGACATTTGAAATGCACTCTTAAAAACTGGGAGGAAATGGGAGACAAGGAATGGGAATGGAACTCATTCCTAGGAAGGAACGCTATGTAAATATTACTACCAAGGATATGTACTGTAAACACAGCAACTACAACAATTGCTGATAAAATACAAGGGCGACAAATCCTTAAACATTCTTTGTATCCCTTAAAAGTCATTTTACTGGAACTGTCAGTAGGGTACTCTCTCAGCACAACAGCAAACAGAACCCTTGCATATGTAGATTAATGGGAAGATGCTTTTTGGTCCTCAAATAAGTCTACCTGGAGTTCTATCTGTCTTGTTGCATGAGCATACCCTAATGACATAAAAATGATCATATTTGCATGGGTTTATCATAGTTTTATCCATATTGCTTAAGTTTGTCAACTTTTTAAAGGGTAGTGATTATACATCCTATTTTCTTCTTGCTGAACAATTTTCTTTCTTTAATGTTTATTTATTTTTGAGAGAGAGAGAGAGAGCGAGAACATGAGCCAGGGAGGGCAGAAAGACAGAGGGACAGAGGATCTGAAATAGGCTCTGTGCTAACAGCAGAGAGTCCGATGTGGGGCTCTAACTCACAACCATGAGATCATGTCCTGAGCCAAGATCCAGCCGAGATCATGACTGAGCCACCCAGGTAACCCCTGAAAATATTTTTGACAACCTGCTTCTACTCTAAACCAGAAAGTTTGACTGATACTGCAGCAAGCCTTGCTAAATGTCCTCTATTCTGAACCATCAACTACCCCAAAGCCTATGTTTTCTTTATAGCTGGATTCTGCCGTACTTGCTTTGGGAAGTATTGGTTTATAGTTCCAAGATAAATGTCACTGGAAGTACTCCTCCTCACAGGGCCTTGATGACACCTTGGCCCAGCCAACTCAAGAATAAAATTGGTAGTCTGTCAGCAGCCACAGGCACAGCGATGTCTCCTGACCCTCCTGTCAATGAGTTCCTTCCTTTAGACCTTCAGCCATGCTGAAGCAACTGGTATGCCTTTCATGAAACAGAAGAAACACAGGGTTTTCTCAGATACCCAGATTGTCCCAGTTAAATTGAGAAACTTTAAGAAAATATTTTTTAAACAGCCGATTCAGTTGAAAAACCAAAATGAAAACCAAACCAAACAAAACTTCCAGAATATGTGGGGACCCTGCAGAGTTCTTTGGCTTAACAATTGTGTTTTTAAGCCATATATCAATGGCGGTGCTCCAATTGCGAGTTATAATAATATATCATAAGAGGGACAGTGCTCTCATGATATATGGGTGCAGTACATCATCTGAGCATCATGGCTTTGATGATATATGGCTTCAAACCACAATGAGAGTTTAAAGGAGCTTTTAGCAACCAGACAGCGTTAAATTTAAAATTTTCTAAAAATTAAGGTCTTTTCAAGTCAAATAAAAGCAAGATGATGGAATCTGATGCTGTATAGGGTGTCACTGCACTCTGAGATCCTGGGCATGAGTCTTTCCCTTTTGGCTTTAAGCTCAGAACATGGAAATAATGGTCAGGTTCTTCTTCAATTTCTCCTTCACAAGAACAGCTCAGAGAACTGAACAAACATTATCTGGTGTCAATGCATCTGTTTTCTCAGTCAGTTTCACCCGTCATCCGTACATCAAGCACGAGTAGCTCATCTCTGTAGCCAACTACTGAGTCACAGGAGATTTCTTTTGTTTTCTTTATTTTAAGGAGCTTTTTGGCTAAAATTCAGCACAAAATGAATAGAAAAAAAGGAAAACAACTTCCTAACCCATCTCTCACAAATTCAAAACAGGGCCCACAGGAAGAAAACTTGCCTTTTCTATCATTTGTCTTTGTAAAGTAAACGCTTTGATTGCAAATGAGAAGAAAAATGTAAGGTGACCGACATATGGGCTGTTCACCCTGGTCAGGAAATGGGAGCTATTCCTTCGTTCCACCACCTTTCGTATCTTCATGAGGTGCTTATAAGACAGTGATGTTGCACAGCAGAGAGTACCTACTTTGTTTAAAAACCACTCACTTTTGGGGACAAGGAAATCACTATCAATTAAGAAAGCAGGTGCTGGAAGAACCTCTCCTCCTCCTTCTGTTTATAATCCTCCTACAATAAACAGAACAAAATGAGAAATCTCCCTACTGTTTGCATAATAGGCCCAAACAGGAACAGCAAGAGACAATTACATTTCAAGTGGCTTCCTCCATTTTCCTTTACTAAGAATGTCAGTAGAGTGACTGCCATGTGGAGAGAAACATCTGGGCCTGAGGAGTTAACACAGTCCCCTTCCCATTATCTTGCCTCCAGTTTTTCATTGCTTTGGCTTCCTCCACAGATTCAAATTTTCAGATAACTAGAGATTTTCATTGTCCACCTCCTACTCCCCCCCAGGGATGGAAGGAGAAGCACCTTAGTGCAAAAGAAGAGGGCTTATAAAAATGTTGTCAGGGTATTAAAACTCAGATCCCACACTTGGAGACAAATTCAGGGATAACAGAAAGGGCTTTTAAAGCTGAAATGTGCTCATGCGTGTGAATCAGGAAAGGGTGGATCTTCTGCTTGGTGCAAATTACTTAAATTGAAGAAATTTAATTAATTAATTAATTTAATTAATTAATTTAATTAATCTATATTATTTTGGGCCTGGCTTCCAAGCAGGAGGGAGTAAGGTAGAAATGGAACTCAGGAGATAGCACTGTTATAAGTGAATTAAAGTTTCTAGGGAAAGGCCAGTTCCATTCTTTGATCCCCAAAGGACTTGCAGGTGTGATCTAAGACATTACTGAGAAATCACAGAGCTTGAGAGCCACAGAAAAGAATATTTGGGAGAAGCAGTGTGGTCTCCTAAGAGATGGTGTCAGGACAGATGTGGGTTCAGATTTTAGCTCTTGGTCATTCTCTGCAGGAGCCTGGGCAAGTCGCTTAACCTCTTGAGGTATGTTTTGTCACCTGGAAATGATAATGTATTTATTAATTACCTCTTGGGAGTATTGTTGTTGTTGTTGTTGTTTTATGTTACGTATTTTTGAGAGAGACAGAGACAGCATAAGTAGGAGATGGGCAGTGAGAGGGAGACACAGAATCTGAAGCAAGCCCCAGGCTCCAAGCTGTCAGCACAGAGCCCGATGGGGAGCTCAAACCCACAAACTGTGTGATCATGACCTGAGATGAAGTCAGACTCGTAACCGACTGAGCCACCCAGATGCCCCACCTCTTGGGAATAATTTAAGACTTTATTGAATGAAATCTGGCCATTTGTAGCAACATGGATAGAACTTGAGGGTGTTATGCTGAGTGAAATAAGTCAGGCAGAGAAAGACAGATACCATACGTTTTCACTTATAGGTGGATTAGGAGAAAGTTAACAGAGGGCCATAGGGGAGGAGAAGTGGAAAAATGGTTGAGGAGAGGGAGGGAGGTAAACCATGAGAGACTCTTGAATACTGAGAACAAACTGAGGGCTGAGTGGGGTGGGGGAGAAGGGAAGGGAGGTGATGGGTTATGGAGGAGGACACTTGTTGGGATGAGCACTGGGTGTTATATGGAAACCAACTTGACAATAAACTATGAAAGAAAAAAAAAACTACACTCTCTTAAAAATAAATAAATAATGAACTATTGTCAAAAAAAAAAAAAGACTTCATTGAAAGGATATAAATCATCCCAAGGACTGGCATGTAGTGAGCTTTCAATAAATGCTAACAACAAATTCTACGAAAGATAATAATAATTGTAGAAACTAGTAAGCTCAGGAAACTTACACCAGCATTCCCCAAAGAGTGATTTTTCTTCTTCCTTTGCAGATACTGCTATTGATTTCTTTGTAAAACTCCTTTTCCTTGGAAAGTTTTCTGTGCTTATTTATCTCCCTTTCTTCACCTTCTCCTTTCTCCTAAATCCACTTCAGTTTTTTTTTGTTGTTGTTGTTATTTTTGTTTTGTTTTTTTAAATAAAAGCTTCGGGGCGCCTGAGTGGCTCAGTAGGTTGACCATCCAACTCTTGATTTTGGCTCAAGTCATGATCTTATGGTTTATGGGTTCAGGCTGCATGCCAGGCTCCATGCTGACAGTGCAGAGCCTGCTTGGGATTCTCTCTGTCTCCCTCTCTCTCTACCCCTCTCCCACTCATGTTCTCTTTAAACAAACAAACAAATAAATAAATAAATAAGTCTTTATTGAAGTAAAATTCACATACCATAAAATTCACTCTTTTAAAGTGTTTTATGGTTCTATGGTTTTCTAGAATGTTCACAAAGTTGTACAACCATTATGGCTGTCTAATTCCAGAATATACTCATCTCCTCCCAAAGAAACCTCAAGTCCATTAGCATTTACTCCTTATTTTCCCCTGGCAGTTGGTAATTTACTTCCTGTCCCTATAGATTTGCCTATTCTGGACCTTTCATATAAATGGAATTAGACAATATCTGGCCTTTTATGCATGACTTCTTTCATGGACTGTAACTAATTTAGCATAATTCTTTGACTTAGCAGTTCTTCATTCCTTTTTATGGCCAACTCATATTCCATTATCTGGCTATACCACATTTGTTTATGGAGTTACTACTTGATGGACATTGGGTTGTTTCCTCTGTTTGACTATTATGGCTAATATTGCTATGAATATTCATGTGCAAGTTTTTTGTGGACATATGTTTTTATATCTCTTAGGAATGAAATTCTGGGTTCTATGGAAACCTTGTTTAACTTTTAGAGGAAGTGTAGAACTAATTTCCAAATAAGTGATATCATTTTATTTTCCCGCCACAAGCATATGAAGGCTTTAATTCTCCATTTTCTTGCCAACTCTTGTTATTGTCTTGCTTTTTATTTTATTTGTTTTAACTGTCATTCTGTTGAGTGTGAAGTAACATCTCAGTGTGGCTTTGTTTTGCATTTCACTAATGACTAATGATGCTGAACATGTTTTCAGATAAGTGTTTAGTTCCTCAATTTACAACACTGACACTGATGATTAATACCTCCTTGAAATCCCTTCCTGTCAGAGCTTTACATTTACCCTCTCTTGATTTGTCTCTTTCCTCAGTGTATCCTTAACTCCAGTCCTTTTTCTTTTTTCCCCAAACTTCAAATGTTTAAGTGTCCCAATTCTGAATTTTTAGCTCTGCCCACTATGATTTTTCCATAACACTTATCTTCCCCTGAAATTAAGTTGTATATTTATTTACTTGTTTATTGTCTACATCACCCATTGGAATGTAGTTTAATGGGGGTGGGGACTTTGTCTTGTTAATTACTATATTCCTGGTTCCTAGAGTAGCACCTGGTTATAAATATTTTTGCATGAATAACTATTAGAAAATGCAAATAGATGTTCTATAAATAAGGAGGTGAGATCTTCATTATTCAATAAGTTGCTTGGTTGCAATTGAACATAATTTAATCAAGCATATTTAATGTGGTTTTTCTCAGATACCTTAATACGTTAATAAGTTAATAAGCACTGTGAAATTTCACTTGACCATAGTAACTCTTTGGGTGTAGACTAAGCTATAGATTTTCTGAAGAATTCTTCTAAATCAAGTAGCTAAACTGCTTGAAACCCTAGAAAAGTTTAAACTCTAGCAAAATATAAATCCTTGCACAGCTTTGGAGTGCTTTATCATTAGAGGTTTTACTGGCACTTCAAGAAGTAAGTTGTGATCACCAAGGCTCAATATGAACTTACCAAGGACAGGTTATGTCAAAATATCCCCATGTGTGCTGTTCATAGGGTTTTGTTTGTTTGTTTTTTTATCAGAGAGCCATTTTACATGGCCTGGAAGGCCATGGCAAAGGCATTTCTTCACAACAGTGAGGTTTTGAGCTGGCTTTATCATGATTTCCCTCTTCTGAGAAGTTGAGTGGGTTGTCAGGATCTTGTGATCAGCCTGTCACTTAAGAATTTGTGGCAAAGATATCAGGCTAGGCTGAGGTCTGTGCCCTTGGGAAGAATCACCTACATAGTGAGCTGTTTGTTGCCATCAATGTCACAGTACATTCCAAGTGTTTACTAATGATCGAGCATGGCATTTCCAGGACTGGGTGATAACAGAGCTTATAGAGATAGCCCTGAACACTAAACCTAGGCTAGGATGGTAAAGAAAAATAGGCATGGATGAACCTGGGCCCAGAAGGCTCCCCTAAAAGAAAAGTTCACAGCCAGCTGTATTTCATTAGTGCACAACAACAGACACATCCCTAAGGATAAGGGATGATTAGAGTACAGAAAGCCAGGGGAGCATTTAAGCATTGGTCTTCCGTAATGCAATAGGGCAGACAAAACAGTGTGTAACCTTGGTGCCTCTGGTTGCATTTGACAGGAAAGAGGTCAGGAACCAGATGTATAGTCTAAACGAGTGCTTCTCAGACCATGGCCCTAGACCAGCAATGCCAGCATCACCTGTGAGTTAGAAATGCACATTTGGGGGCCCGGTGGTCTGTGTCTCACCAGGCCCAGGTTCAGGCTCAGGTTTGAGCAACAGCAGTCAAAGCAAGAAAAACAAGCTCTAGCAGCAGATAAACTAGAATGATGCCCCATACAAGGAGCTTCTTAAATATCTTCCTTGTTAGCATGGGATCCAGTGCCTGAATGTGATCTCTACTTGGTCTGAAGGCTAAAAACAAAGGTAATGAAAACACATAAAAAATAAGAGTGATACTCCTATAGCTTCATGTGTTGAGTACTAATTATCTCCTAAGCGCATGCTGAGCACAGGCTTAGCTTTGAATCCTCCTAATAACTAAGTGAGGTAGAGACTTGCACTGTTTGCTGCAGCTGTGGACACGGAGATATAGGCCCTTGTGAGGCAGGGGCTGCAGCCAGTAATTGTCGGGCCCAGGGTTTGCGTTGGGTGGTTTGACTGTACAGTACTGCTCTGGAATACCCGATTATTACACATACAAGGGAGATGGTGTGTGGGTGCATGGATGAATAAATGGTTAGAAGAAATGAAGAAACGGGAGCAGGGAAGAAAGAAAGGAAGGGGGAAAGAAAGAAAGGTGGAAAGGAGAGCTGCAGGTTTGGAAGCAAGGGCTGAGTGAAGCCTCCTTCTAAGGTGGGCTATTTGCTTACATTGTAGCATTTTTCTGGTCTCACTTGGAAGTCAGCTAGCCTGTGTCCTTCAGCACATTTCAGCCTGGGCACATCCTCCATTGCTTTCTCCTAAGGCTGTATTTCATGGGTAGTTTGCAATTGATTTCTCCTTATTTGTTTCTTCTTGTCTCCGTGTGCCCACACAGTCTTTGTAACTGAAGTGTACGCTCACTCCAGTTGCTGAGCAATCTGTGACTCCCTTCATCATTAACTGGAGAATATTCTGGCAAAAACATGTCCTTCATTGGGAATGGTGTGCTCAGGGGCTGGTGTGAAGCTCCTCTGTGTTCTTCAGCTTGGACCGCCTCCTTTCCTGCCTCTGCCTTAATAGCATATCATTTTCCCCCTTCCTTTTGCAGCAAAGCCACAGGGATACCTAATCCCCCATTCTCCAGAGGCCCTTTGGAAGCTCAGAGCCAGAACTCCATAATCAAGAAGGGGTGGGCGTGATCAGGGACAAAGTTTGATTCTTTGTCAGCCTCTCTGCATTCAGGCTTTTCATTTTCACATTCTTCCCTTGGGTTTGTAATAAACGCAAGAACATAGCTCAAGGGCAGAAATGAGGTTTAACTTTAGCAGAGGTACAATAGAGGCTATTTGGAAAGTAAAACTTTCAAATGGCAGTTTAGCCTTGAAGAATATATTGAATTAGATATGCAGTGTGCCTTGATTCATGATCTCTACATAATAGCATTGCTATGTATATTACCAGGATGCTTTCATAGGCTGGAGACACGGGCTGTTAAATAGATCAGCCTCACAGAATGAGCAGAAATGCTCATGAAGAGCATGGGGAGCAAGAGACACAGACCTGGATGCCTGTACTGTCTCTGCCGCCTCCCATGGGGACTTGACTTCCCTGGGAATAGATCTCCTCATCTGCAAAGTGGTTATCAGAGTAGAACTTACTTCATGACATTATTCAGAGCAGTAAAGGAAATAAACACTAAGCATAGAGCTTTCTTATCATACGAAGTAAAAATTTAATAAGTGAAGACTGTTTATATTACTTTTATATGATTTTTATTTGGAAACATGGATTCTGTAACGTGGCCCACAGTCTTTGCTACCTTAACTTATTTGCTCTTTACTTACACAATTCTCTGTTGGCCAATTCTTATTTCTTGTCACTTTCAGAGTCACCGTGGTCACCTTTTAAACCATGCTGTCACTTCAAAGCACTGGCTAAATACAGCCAAGACTGACAGCTATGAATAATTCCACACACCCCCTAAAACACTCTGGCATTTCACTCAAATTCTCATGTATGCCACCAAGTTGTTCTCTCTTGTTTTGTGTTTCTCTATTCTCCACAGATTTCAGATACAGTTATTGAACGTGAACATCATCTTCCTCTGAAAAATAATCCAGCAGGAACCAATGTGGAGTAATTGGGCTTCATGGGAGCATCACTGTTAAGTCTGGAAATATATGAGGAGATAATCACATTTCATTTCTTTTCTCTTGTACATTTTTAGCATGTTCATGTCCACGTTCTTCCAAGGAAGGCTGGAGACTTTCACAGGAATGACAGCATCTATGATGAGGTGAGTCTATTTCCTCTGATCTTACTATTTGATCACTGAGGCTGTCGGTATGATGAAATCAAGCTGATGAACTAGGTATCACCCTGGATATATGGTCTTAAGTGAGATTCCACCCAATATGACTTAGAAAGTGGCAGTAGAAGCCAATGAGCCAAGAACGGTCATTATGGGAACCAAAGGCAAATGAATCATAGTGATTTTCTTTTCCAAATGAAACGTGGAAGAAACCAAGTGTCTTTGTGATTTCTTCCCTGTCACTGACCAGGACACTAAATATTGCCTTGAAATATGGCCCAGAGTCTCTGGAAGAGAAAATCTGTAGTGCTACCAACCAATGGAAATCAAGCTGATTCATATATATATATATTTTTAGTTAAATACTACATTTAACTTTAGAGACCCTTTGTAACTCAGCTTGTGTCTCCTAGCACTTATTCAAAGCAAAACTTTGAATTATTGTCAGCCAAAACTAGTTGGTTTGAATCAGTGCCACCCATGTATCATAAACATTTTAGCAGTTAAATGATTTCTGGAAATTTCCATTCAGAGATAGAAATGTGAAACCTCTACAAAGGAAGTATCAAGGTGATCTGGTCCTAAGACTTTATGTACCTGAGAAACCTCAGGGGTCCGTCTCACTCTGTGGGGTACATCACCTATAAGAGGTATTCTGGTATAAAATATTGGAAGATAATTTCAGTTTAACTACCCATTGTAGCCAGGGATGGGCAAATATATTCCCCAAATGATCAGGTGTTAGTGGTGCCCTGAGAATCTTGGTTGGAAAGGGTTTTGAGGCTTTTCTGGATGAAACAAAGACAAATGTGGTGATTGATTAGCAACATCTACCACAGATGTCAAATAAGAAAGAGATGTCATTTTTGTCACCTATTTGATGCTCCTGTTCTAACCCCTGGAGAGCAATGTTCAAAATACATTTCTTAAGTTTGGTTGTTCATCATGGAGCTCTATCCCTATGTTTATCTCTACCTGGTTTTATATTTGTAGGGTTTTTATTTTTTTGTATTTATGTATCATCTAAAAATATATATATATATAGTGTTTCTTTGAGGTAACTAGTATTAAAATGGCTACCCAGGCCCAGACAATAAAGACTGAGGGGTCATCAGTTAATGATGAGTCTCACAATTAATTTTTCTGGGATCCATTAGATTCTTTGAGGTGACTGGTGATCATGCTTTTGGGCTGTCTTTCAGTATACTGTGCTTCCTGTTTTTTTCAACAGCTGCAGTAGGACTGTGCAGGGTAGAAATGCTCTAGTTACTGTCCCCTAAGTACTGGTTTTTGGACAAATTGCTGCAAATCTCAACCCTCCAAAGATCCCATCCCTAGAGATTCTGACCCAGTAGATTGCAGATTCTGGAATCAGAAATTATAGGAGCATAAGAAAGTGCCCAGGAGATTCTGCTGCATGGCTAGGTTTGGGAATAGTTTCTCCCAAATTTGTGCTTTCTCAAAGTTAGATTGTATGATATTGTAATTTGAGCTCATTTTCATCAGATGTGGAATGTGACTTGGAGTTAGTAAGGGCTTAGTTTGAGTTGGAAGAAAATCAGAATTATGGAGTAATTATAAAGTGATGCCTTTTTAAAAAATATGAGTACTGATCTTATTAGCATAAACTAAGGTTAATAAAATGTTGCCACGTACAGGCTATTTTAATGAATAAATTAGCACATGATTTATATACAAGTGAATACGGCTAAAGTGTTATTAAAAGTGCTTGAAAACACTGTTTTCTTAGGCTGAACTGTCACCTTGAAATCTTATTTATATTCCAAATGCATTCATGACAGGAGCTATGGGGCTACATTTCAGCCCAGTTCGAAACACGATGTCCAACACTGAGGTTGGTGTGTGGCCTTTCTCTCCTCCCTTGCTCTTTTGCCCTTGTGTACAGTCTCTCACAGCATCTCTAGCCCCAGAGATGAGGCAGCACGTGTTCCTGCCTCCTACCTATTAGGAGAAGCATCTCAAGAGAAGGGACTAGTGTAAGAGTTAATTTTCTTTTACTTTTTCTTTTTTTTCAATTAACTGGTAAGTTACATGCAGTATAGACAGCATTCACTAAGGGAGATGGTGGTATGAAATTATGAAGAGATTGAACTTGGGAACTGGCAGAATTAGGTTTAAAATCAAGTGCCACGTGCTAATTTTGTGAAATGGGGCAAGTCACTCAAGTTCTGTGTTTTAATTCTCTTATCTTTAAAATTGTGATAATTCCCTTCAAGAGAGCAGTATACGAAATATATGACACACTGTACATGCAAAGCTGATTGCAGGACTTGGTACATACTAGGCATCTATTAATAGGTAGGTGCTTCTGTTCTTATTGTGATCATTAGTTTTGTTTTCAAAAACTTAGCATTTGGTGGGTAAATGGAGAACTTGGATTCGAAGTCAGGTCATTGGATGCTTCCGTTCAACACTGTTTTCAAGGGTCAGACTTCCAATTTTCTCTCTACCTTTAACTGCTTATTCCCAGATTCATCTTCCTCTTTATACAAACATAGTTTGAGTACATAACAAGATAATGTCTAGAAAGTGGTATAGGGAGCATGAAGCATTGCACAGGCATTATTGGTACAAGACATAATGTACATTAGACTGAATGATCTTAATCAGAAATGATAGAGTGATGAGGTGCAACATTCTTTATGCTGATGGGAGCACTCTCTCTAGATTATGCATCTGTCCCTGAAATACAACAAACAGACTGGTGTGGAGCATGGGGAGGGGGGAACAGGGACAGCAGAAGACTGGGCTTGATAAAATGTCATTGTGTTCCTACTGCTGCAGAAATAGAAAATGATACCTAAAGAAGCCCTAGGCTGTAAATTGGCTAAGAATATGGTGTTCTCCCTGGGCACTGTTTTAGGAGAGATAGTGACAAACTGTGGAGAGGGTTCACAGAAAGGTGATTGGGGTGGCAGAGTCTGGACACAGTGATCTGGGGAGTAGTTGAAGGTGGGAATATTTTGTCTAGAGAAAGGAAGACTTGCAGAGGGAAGACAATGACAGGGTCACTGTTTCTAAATATATGAAGGACTGGTAGGTGGGGAAAGTATTAAATGCTCTCTGTGACTCTGGGAGTTGGGGGAGGGGAGATTTGGGGCTTTTAGGCTAAAAGGAGCCAGACATCAGCTCCGCATAACAACCGATCAAATTGATAGAAAGTGCTAAACACTTATAGTACCGTGTGTGTGACCCGCTTTCCTGGATCTTTGCAAACACAGATGGCCATGATCCTCAGGAGGAACTCTACATCCAGTCCTTGAAGGGATCCCTTAGTTCGATGATTCCTGTCTTTACAAATCTGGCCTGTTGGGCAGTTATCTTTATTTCTAGGTTAGGCATTTCTGTAGCAAATAGTGCGAGGGTTGTTGTTAGTATTACAGCATTTGGTTACTGACTAATATGACAAACTTTCTCTGTTGTTCATAGAAATACAAGTATAGCTCTCCTCTGACTTATGTGAGACAATGCTCTATTGATTTTTCTCTTTCTCAGCCTGTTTCCTACTTTTTTCTCCAGTTCATTGTTGCATATTGATGGTCCATGGGCTATGCTTGTCCCCTTATATGTATTTTATTTTGCCTGCAAAGTATTTCTTAATGAGTTTGAATGCTGTTACGCATGTCACTCATTCTTCATGCCCCTACATTCCTCGCAACTCCCTGTCTCTTACCAAGGCGTTCTTCACATTTTTATGATATGTGTCGTCTGGCCACCAAAGGCATGGGATTTTGAGATCTGCCTATTTCATGGCCTACTCCTCTTCTTTCTACCACACAAATGTTACTATTCTACAGGATTATCTATCTAGTCTACTATGCATGTAACTTCTCTGTACATGCATTTTACCTCCTTGGTTACTCATGTATAGTACTATGGCCTTGGGTAAGTTCTTCATCTTCAGTGCATCTTGAATCTCATTCTCTCTCCCTGCTTTCTTCTGTCAAAAAGATTATTCTAGTTCCCACCTGAAGGCCTTGGCACATGTTGTTTTCTTTGCCTGTCAACTAAAGTGACTTCATATCTTCATCCGAATCTTAGCTCAAATGTCACCTTCTTGAAGAGCTCTTTTCATCAATCACCCCAACCCATCTAAGATCTCTTATCCTCTCTGCAACAATTTTATCATATTATTATGATTAGTTTCTTCTTAATTGTTTCCACACCAGAAATAATTCAGTAGTTTAGTATTCAGTGCCTATGTTCCCAACTGCACTGTAAAGACTTGGGAACAAGGACCTAATCTGGCATAGAAGAGGTCTTCAAGAAATATTTTTTCAATGAATGGATACATGAGGGAATGAGGTATTGAACTAGAAGGATTGACATTCCCTACTACTTCTAACATAATGTAAAAGGAGAGAGTATCTTGCTTTTCAGGGGATCCATTTATTAACTCGTAGCTACACTGAGTAAGATTCTGACATGGTGATTTCAGCCATCTGAGGTTAATTTAATGGAAGATTTATGGAACAGGATCTATTGGTCAGAAATCAATGTGCACACAGCTTCACATTGCTGCACATCAGAAATATGGTGAATAATTATAAACCTTGTCTGATTGCTAACCAAGTCTGGTACACATGTGTCAAAGTTGATAAGTACCTTGTCTCCCCCCAAAACCTAGACTTTCGTGTCTGTAACAAGTACAGATGTGGGATTTGCCAAAAACAGCCTTGAGAGTTCTCTTCCTTTCATTTTGACTTTGATAACCATCTCTTGAGATTATCATTATCTGTTCTTTCTCCAGCTTTGTGTCCCGGATTTGTCTTTGCTCATTTTGTTCACTAATTTATCTTCCCAGTTTCAGTCTCTTTCTACTCCCTCAAAGCTGAGTCCACACTGCACCCACTTTAACACAAAATTTTTATGAGAAAGCCCTTTCCTTATTGTTTTCCATGCAGATCTTATTTGTCCATTACTCCCAAACCATTTCTATATCTATGTTCTTTAAATTTCCATGAATTATGTGAGGCCTTCTCTGAACTCACTGGGCCCTCCATTATCTTGACAAGTTGATGAAGATTATGATAATGACATAAATGGGTCCTTGGTTAAAAAAGAACGTACAGCTAATGTGGGGGGAGGGAAATGTCCATTGCCTGATGCCATGGTACATCATCTCATTAACTCTGTAAGACTTACCCTAGCTGTGTCCCAAATAAGCAACTCTCATAACTGTATTAGACAATTCATCAATTGTTTATGGGTGACATTGAATGGTTGTGATTGTGCACTGTATATAAAACCCATTACTGACGAAGGAAGTGACTATTATTAAAGCAAATGGGAATAGCAATCAGCAATTGGACAATTCAACCATGAATTTCATAGACAGAGCAACTATGGGTTCAAGCATGTCATGGGAAACAATTGCTTGGCTTAACACAATGCATGAACAAAATCAATTTGCTAAAATGCAGGTCATTTGGCCCTGAGGGCTGGAAAAAACTATTATATTGCTGATAATATTTATTGTTGAACTTGGATCTCTTTCACACACCATTTGACAATGGACTCAAAGTCTATGGGTCCCCAGTTGACTCCAAAAAGGAAGGAAAGTTTCAATGAGACAGTTAATTAGCTTTTTTCCTCTGGGTTCAATGATGTCTTCATACTGAGGAATGCATTTTTGACTGAGAATTTTGGAATGAAAACTTGGTTACCTCCTGTAACGAATAAATCAAGAACTCCATGGCTTCTTCTAAATTCATGAGAACTTTAAAAAATTTAATGCTTAATTGAAGCATAGTTAACATATAATATTATATTAGTTTCAGGTATACAGGCATACAGCAGAGTAATTTGAGAATTATATACATCATGAAAGGCTCACCATAAGAAATGTGATTATCATCTGTCACCAGAAAAGATACTATAATACTATGAGAACCTCTACCTCAAAGAATCTGTATGCACTATAAACAATCGATAAATATATAGTAGTGGTAGTTTCTCTTTGACATCAAATTCTCCCTGATTGAATCTCTGAATGCTCTTTGGCTACTTATTTTAATGATGAGAGAATTGAGTAGACATCTGGTTTACCCTTTTCTGTGTCAGATTATTACTCCGTTAAATATCCCTGTCCCCTGAAAGAAAGGAATGGAAGATTAGGGGAGAAGTATTTATCTGGTTACAAATGATTTCTTCCCATTTTTCCTATTAGAGATCATAATTTGGGGAGTATACAATTCAGATTAATTACCGCATGTGAAATGTTGAGAAGCATGCAGGATTGTAATGGTGGTGATGGCGGGGTGGGGGCCTCCAGAAAAAATCACAAAATCATTGGATTCAGGAGGAAAAACAATGAAGGCAGAAGAGTGGCTGATGATGAGAGAGGACAGGTAACTACAGGATGTACCTCAAGGCAAAGGATGCCACCTCTGTGGTTTTTCCTGGTGTTGGCTTTGAGAACTGCCACCCTAAGTCAGTTTTCTCAGCACTGCTCTCCTCTCAATTTAAATATATTCAATTGCATAGTCATGAATAATTAGCAGCAAAATGGTAACCACGTGCCAGTGTATCCATCATACCAAAGACCACTCCATGGTTTCTGAATAAGCCTTTGTTGTGCAGGGTCTGTTCTGCTTTCCACAGTGAATCTTCTCTCCAAACAGATATATCCCCACAGAAATCTGTAAAATCATGCTAGTTAAGGTGGCAAATGCCTGCTCTATGAAGTCCTTCTCACTGAGATACTTCTGTCACAGTTGTGTTTTCAGACACACAGTGCTATCATCCAACTTCCACTAACAGCAGTAATTAAAGATTGGACCATTTATGTATTTTAATTTCTAAAATTTTTTTTAAGGTTTATATACTTTTCAGAGACAGAGAGAGACAGAGTGTGAGGAGAGAAGGGGCAGAGAGAGGAGGAGATACAGAATCTGAAGCAGGCTCCAGGCTCAGCGCTGTCAGCACAGAGCAGAGCCCGATGCAGGACTCAAACTCATAGACCACGAGATCGTGACCTGAGCCGAACTCTTAACCAACTGAGCCACCCCGGTGCCCCAATTTTTTAATTTTTAAATTAGGTTTATAATCAAGGTTCTTGACTTAACTATAAACAGCCACTTACTAAGAGTGTCCAGAAAATTTCAGTAACCTTAGAGCCTCTAACACACTAAAGAAAACTCTCTGACACTAGAAATTTTTCCAAATCTATTTTATTTGAGAGTTGAAAGTAATAGGAAAAAGGGATAGGAAAATTTATTGGAGGAATAAATTATGTGCAATAATGGATAAGTACGGCAAGAGGAAAAGAGATATGATTTGGGCATTGGCACTTTTCTATCAATAAAAATTATAATGCCCCAAAGAAAAAATCCTCAAACATTTGACTTGATCTCTCTTTTATTATTATTTTTAATGTTCATTTATTTTTGAGAGAGAGTAAGCAGAGTGGGAGCAGACAGAGGGGGACAGAGGATCCCTTGCTACTGACAGCAGCAAGCCTGACATGGGGCTCGAACTCATGAACTGCAGGATCATGACCTGAGCCAAAGTTGGACTCTCAACTGACTGAGCCATGCAGGTGCCCCTGACTTGATCTCTCTTTTAAAGATGAGAAGCAAAACAGGCAAGAATTAAGGGTGAAAGAAAGATAAAAACTAATATAATTTTAAAGCCCCAAAGCATTGGATTTTTTTTTTTTTTGCTTTTCAGTTATCAACTTTCATTTTTTAGACAAAAGAATTATATACGTAATTAAAATAATCTTTATGAATAAGTCTTTTTACCCCTTAGCTTGCAGCAGGACCTGTTCTTTGAATCTGTCATGTGTCACATGCCTGCAGAAAAGGCCTCAAAATTACCTGCTTCAGGAAAGGCACATGGGGACCTGGAAACACAGTCTGGCCTTTGGAATCCCAGCCTGTGGGCCAAAATGTAGCTACACTTGTGTTATCATCAGCTCATATCGATTACAATGTCTCCAGTCTGTACTTTGGATAGTGTGTACCAGAGCAGCACTGCCCAACAGAAGTATAATATGAGTTAATATGTAGTAAAAATGTTTCAGTAGCCACAATAAAACAAGTGAAATGAAATTGGTGGAATTAATTTAATGATATAATTTATAACCCATTGTAACCAAAAGATTATCTTTCATCATGTGCCTAATACAAAACCTTATTAATCAGATATTTACATCTTCTTTTTGTATGAGTCCTTGAAATCCGATATGTATTTTATATTTCTAGCACATCTCATTGAGACTGGCTCCATGTGGATAGTCTAGTGACTACCAAATTGGACAGTGTAATTTCAGAGTTTATTAAATCTAAACAACTTCATTCATTTTCATAAAGTGCAATTTAATGCAAGCCCTCTTAATTTTTTCACCCTGGCCCTCCATATCCAGGGGATAATGATTTATTTTTCCTGCCCCTTAAAACCAGATGATAATACAAGACATATGTCATTCAACAGCTGTGTTAGGACCTGTCATCCCTGATCAAATGCTTTGTGGAAGTTTTAACAGTGAAATGATCTTAAAGATAACCAGGTGGATTCCTCTATATAGATTCTACATTCACCTTTTAAAAAATTATCTTTCTGCTAATTTCACCAGGGATGTTCACAAAATAATCCATGAATTTTAGAGGACAGAGGAACCCCTGTTTTGATTATTGTTTCTTTGGACCATTAATCCTTTATCGGTGGTCTAAGCAGCGATCATTCGTGTGGTCAAATTTTCTTCCAGTTTTGAAAATAAATGCATTAAATGTACTTTTGAAGCAATATCAGGATTTAAGGCTGGGGACTCCAGACCCAGATTGGTTGGTTCTTACCTCAATTTCGGGATTGCGATGGGACTGCCAGAAGAATAAAATAATTTTTTTTATATATAAAGCCCTAGAACAATGCCTGATGCAGTGTTAATGCTTAATACATGTTAGCTATTATATGTGTAATTATTAACACTATTATTACTGTTATTATTAGAGAGCATTCTAAAGAGTTGGGAATAAGTGAGAAGTTGGAAGCTGAAATAGGTGACCGTCCAGAAGCTACATTCTCTGGAGACCCAGGAAGTTTTCTAAATGCAAGGGACTATCAAGGGGAGGTCATATAGGTTTAGCGTCATTACCTGTGACTGTCATTATGCCTGCCTGTGGGCCAACAGCTTTCAGAAACACAGCAGTTCAATAATTTGTGACCATATTAAAATTTTAAGCTGCCACAAGTATGCAGCCCACAATGTGCAGACCTGCAAACATTTCCAATGACAGAATCCCTTCTGGAAAAAACAAATTCTGTTTTACAATTTCATTCCAAGACTTTCAAATTGCTTTACTTCCCTGGCAAGCAGCTCTTTTCAAGATTATTATGATCCCATAGATTTAGAGGAGTAAGTTGAAAGATGCCAGATTTTCTTTCTGCTCCAGAAAATCTAGAAAAGGCTCCTATACCTGCATAGCTAGCTCTAAAATGTACACAATGGGTCAGTACAGTGGTTTATTACAACTTCTTTAATGTTGAACTTGTTATTTAAATCTCAGTATCTTTTACGTTTCCCATATTTGAAATGGGAGAAGGGAATTTGCTTCCAGGAATAAATAATAGGTGAATAGTGATAAGCAATTCTAATTCTTAATCCTGTTTCCTAGGGAGAGCACTAATGAAAAATATTAATAGAATAAAAATGTTATTGTCATTTAATGAGAGTCCACAATGGGCTGAACGCTGAGCTAGGTGCTGTACATGTATTACTTGAATTTTCGTAATGCTTGCAGGGTAGGTATCATTAATACCTTTCAATTAAAGCTAAACCTCACAGCAGGCGTGTGTTTGTCTCAAGACCTTATAACTAGTTCATGGCAAAACTTGTTGATGTCGCAGTTCATTTGACTACAAAGCCTTTGGTCTGAGGCAAATGTTATTCTTCATTTTTATGGAAAATTCAAAGGTAGTGAGATGAATGTCTCTTCTAGATCTAGAAAACTTTTTTTCCCCTAGAGTGAGTTTTGTAGACTCCCATTGCTAAATCTTAAGCCGTTTCAAGATCTCTGAACTTAGAGACATTCACTCAAACAGATATATCCTAGATTTTCACTCAGCTCATAGGCTCTGGACACACCACTTCTAATAAGGCACCTAATAAGAGGGTAGGAAATTGGCATTTTCCAAAGTTAGACATTTTCTCTGCTTTTTGAGTATGACCCATTAATCCCCACATAGATACTTTATTATAACTCCTTTTCACAGTTATTTTTTTTTAACATGAGGAAGTCATCAACACACTCTAGCTAAGCTTCTACAATTCCCAAGGTCATCCTTTCTGAGCTGGTTTTGCGTACTGAACCTCTTAAATACTTTTGCATGCCTTATAGTGTATTCATGTCATGATAACACACTAAAATATTTAAAAGGAAATTGCTGCCTTTTCCTTCCTCAAAAAGAAACAGTCCTTGCTTACAACTCTCAATGGACCATAAATATCTTCTAGGCCAGCTGTACCAGTACCTGTTGGAAACGCTTCTTACATTAACAGTAACTAAGGAACTCATAGAATATTCCCTTTTCCCTGAAATGAATCCCTTCTCTTGCACCTTCTTTTTCCTTTAAAAGAATCTTGGTTCTTTTTAGAAAACTCTTAAGAGATCTTGAAGAGGAATGTGTACATTTAGGTCAAATCCAGGCCTGAAACTTCATCTGGCGTCTTCACTAATCTTGGCCTCATCAGTTGATATGGAGACTGAGGCTGAATTCATTTTTAACAACCCAAAATAAGCACCCCAACTTGTTTCCTTACGGCATTTTCCATCCACACGATGTGTCTACCATTTACCGATTTACTTTCCTTCCCTGGGGCACTGGTATAGTTTCTTCTTTCAGGTCTCATCACAAAATCAAAAGCACGAGGAACCTGGGTGGTTTCCTTGATTAGTGCTTTGGTATACAGCTGAATTAAACTTCTTGAGGAAAGTTAGGGACATTTGGTGATATTCTCTAATGGAGAGGGAAATCATGGTGTGATTATGACTTGTATGCTGAGGAGGTCATGTATCCAGTGAAGTGCAAGGTAGGGCAATGAGTACATTTATCTCTAAGAATAAGAAAACTGAGGCACAGAGAAACCTAGTAATGTTTCTGAGGTCACGAGAGAGAAAGAGAGAGAGGAGAGGTTTTTTTCACTCTGCTGCCTCTGTGAACTTCCAGAAGAGTCTTAATCTCCTTTGTCCGCGCTACCTCTTCACACCCAATAAACCCCCCTATTCCATGGAGTAGGCTCTTGAAAGTCATTTGTGGAACTGAATCTGTTACTCCTCTGACCCTCTAAATTCAGAGCCTAGTTCTTGTGTTTCTCAGTTCTGTGGCTTTTCTTTGTCAGCTGCAAATTCCCCCACTACTTTTTGGGTACTACCTTCTTTCCTGTCAAAATCTCCTCTCAAGAAAGAAACTGTATCATAATTATAAGGAGAGCAGTTCACATTGTTAACTTTCCTGCGATGACAAAGTATTTTTCAAACTAATAAAGCCTTATGGGAAGAGAGTAGGATTTTAAAGCTGGAATATCAGGCCTTAGTCTGGAGGTACAGTGGGACTTCGTTGGTAACTCCAGAACCAAAGCACTAAGATAAATCAATCTAGGGTAGAACAGTCTTGGCCACCTTCATATTTTGGATTTGTGTCAACACCTTGCAAAGAATATAATAGCTATTTCTATTTTATTCCACTGTAGGCTCAAAAATGCTGTTAATGGTATCATAGTTTCCAAATTACCTCAGAGTATTTGTCTGTAAAACTTGTATAACTTATCTATTTCATTTGTAAAATCTCTACCTGGGAATAATTTAAAGTCAAATGATAGAAGAATATATTTTAATGGTAGGTATTCATATATATGGATGAGTACTTTAAAATAATTTTAATGATGTAAAATATTGGGATATAATATTGAATGAAAATAGTGGCATGTAGATTAAGAATAGAATGGAAACACATATGCCTGGTAATTAAAAGGGATTGTGGGGGCACCTGGGTGGTTCAGTAAGCTAAGTATCTGACTTTTGATTTCGGCTCAGTTCACGATCCCATGGTGATATTGAATCCCACTTCTGTACTAGACATGGAGCCTGCTTAAGATTCTCTCTCCATCTGCCCTTCCCCCAAATGCCTCTGTGTGTGTGTGTGTGTGTGTGTGTGTGCGCGCGCGCATGCGCGCGTGCGCGTGCACACATGCATGGACCCCCTCCCTCATTAAAAGAGAGAGACAGAGAGAGAGAGAGACAGAGAGAGAGAGATTGTAGCTGGATAATGGAATCATAGGTTACTCTTATTTCTTTCTTCATAATCTTTGGCATTTTCCAAACTTTATGTAGTAAATGTCCAAAATTCTGTAATTTACTTATTTTTAAAAATTGTTTTAATGTTTTATTTATTTTTAAGACAGAGAGAGACAGAGCATGAACAGGGATGGGGCAGAGAGAGAGGAGGACGCAGAATCTGAAGCAGGCTCCAGGCTCTGAGCTGTCAGCACAGAGCCTGATGCAAGGCTTGAGCCCATGAACTGTGATATCATGACCTGACCCGAAGTCGGACGCTCAACTGACTGAGCCACCCAGGCACCCCCAAAATTCTGTAATTTAAATAAAACATTAGGTGGTACTTTTTTTAAAAGCATACATTGTGTTCTTTTTCACTCATTGGCAAAGACCATCATTTATGGGTAATTGGCTGGTGAATGTAGTGAAAGGGGTAAATTCCTCATGGGAGATGCCCATATGTGACTTACCACTTGAGCTGAAATACCCCGAGAAATGGCCTTTGTGGGGTTTCCACTCTCTGACTTGTTAGTAAGAAAATTACTCTTCAGTATAACATTTTCCCTGAGTTCCTGCTCAAAGTCACAGGGAAGAATGCAGTAGATATAATGCTTTGGAGTCTTATCCTCTCTGGTCACTTGGTCTTCAGTTTCTTCTCCATCACCAAATCATCCCTTACTATTTCTTAGGTTCACCAGTGGCCCATATACCAGTTATTAATTTCACAATCACCAACTTGACTCTATAAAAATGAAATATTCTTTAATCTTCAAGTTGGGTTTAATTTGTGGCCATGATAGCAGACTACTTCATCAGCCCAGGGCCAGGTTTAGGTCAGCATGTTCAGTGCCATCTCAGTTAGCTCAGCCCTATAATTCAGCCCCATTCTGGTTTACAACCTTTCGGCTCAGCATTCTGCTCTCTGGGGCCATTGTGAGCCACGTCTCATGTGGGGCAGACAGGGGTTATGTAGTCCTTGGCTGTTGCTTCTTTGTCCTCCGCTGTGTAAGTAACCTGCCTGCCTGGTCGCTGGGTGTATCCTCCGTCCATGCTGACACCCATAAGCATGGCAACCATCCTTTGAGGGTTGATGGTCATGGTCAACTGCCTCCCTAACTGTCCCTGGTCCTCATAAGGCCTCTGGTCACAGAACAGGAAGGGCACTTACTCTGTGCCCTTTGCCAGCTTTTCACCATTCTTCTCCTGGACACAGAATGTCTTTCTGTTCTTCCATGCTTTCCTGAGACCTGCAGGAGATTTGGGACTCCCTGGCAGATGCTCATGCTGTCACTACAACACTTCATCATTCTCTTTGCAGAACACTGTGCTGCCAGAGCTGTAGACGGGAAATGCTGAGTACAGGTACCTTCTACTCTTGGATTCCCAATCCAAAGAGGAGGTTTCCAGTAAGTCACTGTGGAAGGCAGAATGATTGTCTCCCAAGGGTGTCCACACCCTTGTAAATATGTTACATGGCAAAGAATTAAGGTGGCAGAGAGAATTAAAGAGGCTAATAGCTGGCTTTAAAATAAGGAGATTATCTTGAATTATCCTGAGTGGACCCAATATAATCACAAGGGTCCTTAAATGTGGATAAGGTAGGTGGAACAGTCAGTGTCAAAGTGATACAGCATGAGAAATGTTCCATTGGTCATTGCTGGCCTTGAAGGTGAAAGTGGGCCATGAGCCAAGGAATTCAGACAGCCTCTAGAAGCAGGAAAACAGATGTTTCCCATAGGCCCTCCAGAAAAGAATGCAGACCTTCTAATATCTTGATTTTAGCCTATTGAGACCCATTTTGGACTTCTGACCTCCAGAACTCTAAGATAATAAACCTGTGCTATTTTAAGCCAGTAAGTTTTTTAGAAATCTGTTACAGCAGGAAGTATCAAATTAATGTACCTTCAAACCTCAGGATTCAGCATGAGGTTTTGAAGAAGGGCAGGGGTGGAGCACATTATGCTAGTGTGTGCTTGTGAGCTTTCCCTCTCTTTCTGTTTCTGTTTGTCTCTCACTTAGTTTTGTCCCTTCCCCAGTTTGAAAGTCTTTTTTCAAGGCTGGGGATGGGAAGGTAGAACAGCTTAGCCTCCTTATCCCTGCATGAATCATTTCTCATACCAGGCAGTACCTTTTGCACTTAGAAGCCATGTTAGTGAGTGCAGGAGACTGCTGCTGTGAGGTAGATACGCTTCCAGTTAGCCAGAAGAGAGGGTCAAGAGGGAAATGGCACACCAGTAATTACTTTGAAATAGTAGCTCACCTTATATGGATAAGAAATGAGCAACAGTAACCACAGAGAGAGCAGAAACCACTAAGTACCATGGGGCAGTATGCTCTGATGAAGGGCCATTCGGGTTCAGGGAAGTGACCACCTTCTTCCCTCTATAGAGGCTCATATCCTGGCTCTATTGCTAATGAGACCTTGGTCAATTCCCTGTGTCTGGGGCTCAGTTTCCCTTTCCTCAAACTGAGAGCCATTCATCTCATCTCGGCCACCTCTAAGCACACTTTCAGCTCTGATACTTTGTGATTCTATGACACTAACTAGTTCAACTGAGAAAGAACCACTTGCCCTGAGGACTCCCTCCCTTTGATTTCTGCACGGAGGCCACATTAGCATAGCAGAAAGGATATTGACACTGCAGTTGACTTTTAAAATTCACTGAGAAGAGGAGATAAAATGAAAACACACCAGATGGAATGTGAGCTCCCTACTATTTCAAAACTTAGATATTTCCACTAAATGTTGGCACAAACTTAAAATTAAATATCGTCTTCAATGCTATTTACAGTTTTCAATGTGACAATGGTAGCCTCTTTAGAAAGGGAAGACTATGATAAGATTGATTTGATCATTTAAGGAATTTTATTTTACGGATGAAAATACCAAGAAAATAATTAGCTGGATATAAAAATAATAGCGTTGGGTGGGGGGTGGGGGTCGAGGAGTCATGCAGACAATTGAGACACGGTGTGATTCCACCGCTGACTGACTGGGGCCTCCAGAAACCGAGTACTGAGAAGCTCTGTGAATTTGACTCTTCATCTCATGCATATTCACTACGTAAATTGTGACTGCCTTTAATTTTTAGGGATCCTACATGCTGTGGTGCTTGATCCATTCTGGGTTACAGAACTCTTTGAGAGCCCTGCTGAAAGCTGAGAACTCCCTAGCTAAGAAAAATTTTAAATATTTACACAGATACCATAAAGATTTGCATTTCATGTTAAGATTTTTTTAAGCCCTGGGTTAAAAATGCCCAGCTTGAGATAGAGAAGAATGTTCTCAAAATCTAGGAAATTAGTAAAACTGATTTTGTGCAAGAAGTTTTATACACACATATGCATATAGGTACACACGTGTACATGAACAGTGACACATAACCAAGGATTTCTGTTCACATCATTCAGGCTCACTCTGTTGACCCAAGACTCAACTGTCTCCATTTGAGAGCATATGAGTGTTTAATTATTCTCTTATAGAGCAAATGTCAGGATGTACAAGGAGGAGGAGAGATTTTGTTTTTTGTTTTCTGAGGGTTTTTTTGTTTGTTTGTTTGTTTGCTTGCTTGCTTGCTTGTTTTGAGAGGGTCTTTTGAAAAGGAAGCATTCACTGGACCTAGGACAGAGCTTCATCAGGGAGCCCGTAACTGAACACATCTGACGGTTGACTCTGTCGCCTTCCCTTTCATTAAAAGTCCATTCTCAGAGTCATGTAGCTTCTCGAAAACTGAACATACAAACTCACAAAGTATAAGTATTTCTACTTTTAAGTTTGTTAATTGACTTGATTTCTCATGTTTGATGATTATATAACACGAAGCTACAAAAAATAATTATCTCAAAATCTACCTATCATAAATCTTTTTGAAGTGTGAAGTAGCCTTTAAAGAAGTTGTAAAAATAGGACTTCTTTTGTCTTTTCTGTCAGTGGAAGAAGTTGCGTATTCAGTTTTTCTATTCTCTAATATACTTCTCATGATTATTTTTTAAGTGCAAGATGACTCAGACTATGGCTCTATAATATCACAAAGATAGTTTGAAATTCAAAATTTTCGAAGACTCGTGGAGTCAGTTGATTCCAAAGTAGTTGAAAAAAGTGATTGTTTAAGGAAAATATGTTTACAGCTCCTTTTATTTTTCATCTTTAATTAACATTTTATATGCAGTGGCCTTATTCATCCTGCACATACTTACAAAAGGCTTACTAATTAGGAAGCCATAGGTCTGGTTGATCTAGACATTTGAATTCAAGTGATACATTGCTCAAACTTAATGCATCTAAAAGTAGAATGCATTCCCTTCTCCCATAAAATGAGCCATCCCAGCCTGATTTCATTTCCAGCTCATTCTTGAGGTCCATTCCCTATATACTATTGTTCGGTTAACTTCTGTTCCCAGACGCTTCTTACAGTTATTCCTATTCTTGGGTAGGCAGAAGCCTTGGGATTTTACTCTCCAGAGGTTTTCTGGGGATTTCCCAAAGCTGTCAGATCATATTCCTCAGTCTACTTCTCTCTTGATTATGGGTGAAATTAGAAAGAAAAAAATCTCGTATTTTGTCAACTTCATTTTTTCCCCAATCTCTTTGTGAGGTTTGGGGAGAGATATTTTAATGCAATTTCAAATCACACCAAAATTATCTTCTATTTATTTTTCTCCTTCCCTCCATTTATTCCTACTTTCATTTTTCCTACCAATTATGTGTGAATCTTATGACATGGATGTGTACTTAATTCCCCATTTGGGGGTTACTGTTAAATTTGCCCTGGCTTTCACCATTATTTTGTGGCCATTATTATTAACTTTGTCAGGTGTTGAGGAAGGAGATTATTCCCTCTGAATTCTGTCACCTTTACAAGATACCTTTTATACAAGGTGAAAAGGTCCTCATTCTCAATCCTCTTTCTTCTAGTACTCACCAACTGGTACCTTTTGGACATTGTTGCAGCCATCTCCACTGAGACCACATGAACTGGCACATTACTTTTCCTTAAATTCAAATCCTGGCATTCTAGTATTTGGGCACGTCCAAGCTTCTTGACCCATGCTTTCAAGATCCTTTGAAACTGAAATATCCCTGCTCATCCACCTTGCCCCTTGCATTAATGAACCATTTGCCTAATCAAACTGCTTGCCTTCTGGGTCCAGTAGATAACTAAATCATTCCCATCTTTCTGCTGTTGGGTTTCTACCTCTAGTAACTCTAGAAGCTCTTTCCTCCACCCTTGCCCTGTCCAAACTTTAAAGGTATTTCCTGACTACTCCAAACCGCAAGAATCTTCTCTAGACCTCAATGTACATATATTTAAGAACTTGGATTCTCAGAATAACAGAGCTGAAAGGCGCCAGAATAATCTACTACAGTTTAAAAATGGAGAAACTCAAGTCCAGGTGAGTTAATGATGATAATAGTGACCATTAAAAAATGTTTATTTATTTATTTTGAGACAGAGAGGGAGAGAGAGAGTGCACATGTGCACACGAGTGGGAGAGGGGCAGAGAGAGAGGTAGAGAATGCCAAGCAAGCTCTGCCCTAAGCAAAGCCTGATGCAGGGCTCCTATGCATGAATCTTGAGATCATAACCTGAGCTGAAACCAACAGCCACTTAACCAACTGAGCCGCACAGATACCCCAATAATAGTGACCATTTTTAGCTCCTACTGTGTGCCAGGCACTAGGGTAGAAACCTCTCATATTTTACAGTAACAGTTTTTATTTAGATATAATTAAAATACCATATAATGTACTCATTTAAAATGTACAATTAAATGGTTAAATTGTTTTAAGTGTATTCACAGAGTGTGCAATCATCAGTATTTAATTTCAGAATATGTTATTACCCCCAAAAGAAACCCCATGCCCATCCCCCTTCCTCCAGCTCCTGGCAACTAATAATCTATTTCTGTGTCTGTGAATTGTCTACTGTGGACATTTCACATAAACGAGCATTGTACATTAGGTGGTCCTTTGTCACTGACCTCTTTCCACTTAGTATCATGTTTTCAAGGTTCATACATCACTGTATGCTTATTTATTCATCAATTGATGGCCACTTGGGTTGATTTTTACTTTTTTATGAACAAGCCTGCTGATGAATAATGCTGCTATGAATGCTATATTCATGTACAAGTGTTTGCGTAGGCACATGTTTCGTTTCTCTTGAGTGTATACATAGGAGTGGAATTGCTGGGTCATATGGTCACTCTAGGTTTAAACTTTTGAAGTGCTGCCACAAGACTTTCTAAAATATCAACACCATGTTACATTCCTACCAGCAGTGTATGAAGGTTTCAATTTCTCTATGTTCTCATCAGCATTTCTTATTTTCTAACTTTTTAATTATAGTCAGCCTAGTGTGTGTGAAGTGGTATCTCATTGTGGTTTGGATTGGATTAGCCATCCTGGATGACTAATGATGTTGAGCATCTTTGCACATGCTTATTGCCCATTTGCATAACTTCTTTGGAGAAATGTCTATTTGGAGCCATTTTAATTGGATTATATATATTTTTATTACTGAGTTGTAAGAAAAATCTTCCATATTTAACTCACTTAATCCTTCTGCTTCTTTCTGGGATTGGCAGACCTTACTTTGTAGGTAAAGCAGTTAAAGTTCAAATACGGTCACTCATTTGCCCAGAGTCCCACAGATGGCAAGGACAGAGTAAGGCTGAACCTCCAGATTTCTGACTCTGAGACCAGGATATTTCCTAATAATGCTCCCACTCATATGTTTTACCATCTCACTTGAAAAGTAAAACAATAGAGAATAAGGATAACAATAAAACCTATTAGCAAAGTTCAAAATATAGTGTACAAATGAGCAGACTTAATACTGTAAAGGAAAACATGGTTAAATGAGAACAAAACCAAGAGAAAAAGGAAAGTGAAAGATCTGATTAACAGACAAAACAGGAAGTAAATGTCTTATTCTTTGAATCATACTGGTCACATACTTGGAAGAAAGACAAACTAACTTCAGTATGATCACATGAAGGAAGGACTGAATAGACTCCAAACAATTTGGCCAAGACAGAACCCAATCCTAGGCTGAGTGAATACATGGTATGTAAGGAGTGAGCAGTTGAACTACAAGTAGATGGCTCGGTGCAGGGTGGTGCCAGGAATGGCACCGGAATGGGGCCAAAGAGAATGCAAGGGGAGGAAAGATATTTGATTTTTTCTAAATTTATAAATCCTCCCATCCCTGTGTGGCAACATTCTGAGTACCATAGGCCTATCTTCTATTAACTTTGATTTAGTCAAGGAGCTAATATAGCATGTGGCTGAAAGGCCATATCACTGCACCTGTTCTCTCCAGCCTGCACTATTGCTCAGAGGAATCATCCACTAGACAAAGGCACGCCCTGGAAGGCTGGTCTGGGACTAGAGCCACTGAAAGCCTGTTGCTTAAGTCACTGTCACTGTCAAGGCCTCTACCTCAGAGGTTCGGAGCTATCTAGAGAGATGAATCCATTAGACACCATCTCGTACTGTTTTTGTTATTGTGCTAGATGAAGGTGAAGAGCAGGTACAATGTCTCCTGCTGAGCCTCTGCTCTGCCTTCATGGTGCCTAGCTCAGGGGTTGCAAACTATAATAAGTAGACCCATGGCCTGGTTTTGTGAATAATGTTTTATTGGAACATAGCCACACTCATTTGTTTACGTGTTGCCTGCAGAGCCTCAACTATTTACCATCTTGATATTTACAGAAAAAATACCAGTTCCTGGCCTGGCACAGTACTGGGCCCACAACAGCCAATTCTTAAACCCTTCATTCACTTACATGCTTTCAATGCCACTTAATTGGCACAGAGCTACAAGGAGCCAATTTTTATTAGTTCTATTGAGACATTCTTTCCCTAGGTCAGAGTTCCTTGATGTTTAAGGCTGGATTCTAGCAGAAGCTACAATACCATTATTTTCTTTAAATGGTTAGAACCTTTCTTGCCTCCCTACTCCAGGCATATCAACCCACCCCCAGCCATTATCTGCCTACTCAGATGAGATCATTTTCCATTTGTGAAAATGTCTGAGAAGTTCAGTATTTCACCGACATCATCTCATATGCCCACATGTGCCCCTGGAGGTAATGTCAGCTCTTATTTCTGAAGTTTATTGCTAGTAGAAGAGCAAAACACAGAAAGGTTATGTCACTTGCCCAAGGTCCCACTTTGAATCATGTTCAGGGTCCGAATCCAGGCCTGGAAAAATGTGGATAGATGAGGCCGTTGTAATGGGGAGATGGCAGCAAGGACTGTGGAGTCAGTCACGCCTAAAGACAAAAGTTTTTGCTGATACCCACTGTCATTCATCGGGAGTCTCAGTCTCCTCTTGACAAAATGAGGCTAAAAATATTTTCTAGGACATAGGGTAGTTTGAAGGATTCCTTCTGACAATGTGTATTAACTGCCTAGCAGAACACCTGGCATGTGATACTCAGTAGATATTAGCAGCCATTGCTGTTGTTGCTGTTACTATTATTATTTTACTACTGTAAGTAAGAGATCAGTGTTTTATCTCGAGCTTCATGGCTCTTCATTCAGTGTCTAGAGTTATAAGGTCAAATGCCCACAGAAGAAAGAGACCATAAATGATTCAAGTCAGCTGGGAGTAAGAAAACAAAATCTGTAGAATGTATTTATTATTTAAAAGATGGAGCTGCATCTGGTTCATTCTTGCCAAGCAGGAATGTAAGGCTAAAATTGCCTGATCTAATAATTATTCCTGGAAATATTAACTTTTAATACTGGAAAAAAAAAAACAAACCTCTCTCTCCATTTAAAACATATACATGGCAAAATACTACCAAACCTGAAGGTCATATTTGGTTCACAACTTCTTATATGAAGGCAGTAAAACTTTCCCTAGGGAAGAACTTTCCTGGGAAGCTCTGCTTGTATTTGCTCACATCTAAAGATGGTTTCACTCTCTCACTTGAGCATCCAGCAAATATTTGTCAAATAATTCTCATGTGCCAAACACTGAAATAAGGATTTAGAGATGATCCAGAGTCCCTGCCCTCGAGAGATTCACATCTAGTGGAAGGAATAACATGTCATAAAGTAATTATAATAGAATGGTAATGAATATTTTCAAAATATACGTGCCTGCCACAGAGGGAACAGGAACAGGGGGGACGGTATGGAAGAGGGGACATTTTTGTTGAGTCTTATAGGATGACTAGGACGTTGCTAGACCAAGGTGGGGGAGGTGGGAGTAACACAAGCCACTTGGGCTTGTGTTGTGCAGTGTGGTAGCCACTTGCCATACATTGCATGTGGCAAATTTTATTTAAATTAAATGTTCAGATTCTTGGTTGCACAAGCCACATTTCAGGTGCTCAGTGGCCACATACGTTTAGGAGATACCTCATTAGTACAGAATTAGATCATTTCCATCACTGCGCAAAGTTCTGTTGGATTACACTGATTTGTGGTGTCATGAAAATACAGACACCCCAAGACTCTAGCAAATTCAGAACAGTACCAGTTTGGGGGTGTCATTGGAGTGGTAACACCTGGAGTTGGAAAGGTGGGCAGAGCGCAGAGCAAGACGAGGTGTTTGTGGCAGTTCACCATTGTCCTTCTCCTCGTTGACTACGCCTGATTCAATATGCCATCATCTACCCGCCCTCCCAACCACTGCCATCATATTTCTGACTTCTTTTCTTTACAGCCGACACGAACACGAATATATCACATGATCCTAAAAAAGCAACCTTACGCTTGTATATGTTCCAGGTTTCTGCAAGGGATGGCACACTCCTATTCTTGCCTCAGACACTGCTTGTGAATACTAAATATTTTAATGATTTTTTTCACAGTAACAAAAACTATAAAAGGAAAACAGAACTTAAGTTTATTTTCATACCATGCCGGTCCACATTGCTGAACCATATTTGGAAGCCTACAAAAGTATCGCTATGGTTATGTATTGAGAATTATTAAAATTATTTCACTGCATTTTCATTCCATTGTTTCATTGTCTCTGCTTGTAAGAGACTTAAAAATATAAAATGGACTTGAATTTAGTGCTCATGAAAAGAATGCAGGAGACTTACACGAATACATTATTAATTTGAGCTGTATGTAGTGACGGACAAATATTAACCACATTTTAAAAATTGTTCTGATGATTAGTCGTATGTTGGATTGATCATAGTTAAACAAAGGATGCAATTTGGGGTTTAATTTGGAAATTGTAGAAAATATGTTTGCAAGTGGCAGGTTATACATCTCTCTTTTTGGATGAGGCCTGTTTTTCTCTTCATAGTTTGTTTACATATAATTTTGCTCACTCTTGAGAGATCTAGTCACCCGTCACATTGTTGTTTGACTCCTTACTTTGTGCCAGGCTCTGTGCTCAAAATATAGCAAAGTAGATAGTCAAATTCCCTGCTCTCGTTGAATTGACACACTAGTCAGGGAGGGATGGCCAGCTACACGGTGTACCTGAACAAATCAAGAATAAGCTCACAGAGTTTGCCTCATAACCTGAAGACAATAAAACAAAGTGATATATCTGATAAAGCAGGGAAGAGGGCCGTTGTTTCTCCAGTATAGTCAGAAAATTTCTCTC
This sequence comes from Crocuta crocuta, assembly GCF_008692635.1. Classification (NCBI taxonomy): domain Eukaryota; kingdom Metazoa; phylum Chordata; class Mammalia; order Carnivora; family Hyaenidae; genus Crocuta; species Crocuta crocuta. Next base: position 662,538 of record NW_027529442.1, on the reverse strand, counting down.
TTGATGAGTTGATTTTATATTGACCACTGGATGACGCCCCAATCCCAGCCATGTAAGGATCTAGAGAAAGATCATTCCAGGCCAGTTCGGAGGCTCTGAGGGAAAAAGAAACTGGACATGCTGGTTAAGTAGAAAAATGGGCACTTTGATTATCGTGTGTAGAGGTGGGCAGGTGCCAGACCTTAGAAAGCATTTTAAGCTCCAGTAAGGACTTGAGCAGGTTTTGAATACAGGAATGATGTGCTATGATTAGTACCTGTCAACTGTTATTTTTGTGTAGAGAATGGAGGTTAGAGGCCAAAAACAAAAATAGGGTGACCCATTAGAGATAACGGCGATGGCTTGTCCATGCCTCATCGCAGTAACAAAGGAGAGAAGTGAATAGATTGTAGAAATACTTCAGTGGTACATTTATACAACTTACTGTTGGGATCTAGCTGTGGCTCCAGTTTCTGCTGTAGGGAAGATAGGCATGTAGGAAGAAGGGACAGATTTATTTAAGGTGTCCACATGCTTCATGCCCAAATAAACAAAATCATATTTGGCTGTAGTTTCTCTTTTCACCTTACTTTATGACTTTGATGTGGAAGAAATATTCGCTCTGCTTTGACGAAAAGTGGTGACCCGCAGTGTTTTCTACTGTTACAGTTCATTCGCCCCACAGACATCTAAATATAGTCCGTATTAAGTGTTAGGCATTATGTTAGGAACTGAATCAACCATGGTCCCTGTCCACATGGATTTTTCAGTTTAGTGAGGGAAACATTTAGGAAATCAGTCCACGCTGATCTGTGTCCCATACTAGCAAAAGGTTTTAACGTTATTATTGATGATTTGAACCAGGTAACTCTTAGTCATGTGGATGGGGCCATGCTTTGCAGGATGTGTGGAAACATCTGTGGTGTCCACCCACTAGAAACCAGTAGCATCTCCCACCAAGTTATAACAACCAAAAATGTCTCCAAACATTGTCAGATATTCCCCATGGGGCAAAATTGCCCTCAGTTGAAAACTCATGCTATAATTCCAGTTCCTGATGCCTGATGACAGTGACCAGTAGAAGCACTAAAACAGTCAAATTCAGAAGCCTATTCATATCACCCACTAGGTTTGAAAGTTTTTCTGTTTGTTAGTGATAGAGCCACACTTGCAATATGTGACGGCTTCTTGCAACATTTGAGGTAGAGTCAATCTCCTTTTGATCCTTTATTCAGTTGGGTCAAGCATAGGAAGTGTGGGATTGTGTGTTATTAGCAGTCCAGGGAGCCAGGAAAAGGCCAAATGACTTATTTTAAGTCAAGATACACCAATTTTGATCAATTTGCAGTGCCCTGAAAATATGAGTTATTGAAAGACATTCTCATCTTTCACAGTCCAAAAATGTTATAACAGCACCACTGTAATATGTTGCATTTTGGAAGTTAGTTCTACCAAACTAATATATGCAGTCACATGAAGAACTACATAGGTTTGATTTATTCCACTTCCCTACTGCCATCTTGCCTTCAAAGTGAGCTGCTACTTGTTAGTTCTACACTTAAGTTGAGAAGCAGATTCTAGGGGCGCCTGGGTGGCTTAGTCGGTTAAGCGTCCGACTTTCACTTAGGTCATGATCTCGCGGTTCGTGGGTTTGAGCCCCGCGTCGGGCTCTGTGCTGACTGCCAGCTCAGAGCCTGGAGCCTGTTTCAGTCTGTGACTCCCTCTCTCTCTGACCCTCCCCTGCTCACGCTGTCTCTCTCTCTCTCCTAGAAATAAATAAAACATTTAAAAAAAAAAAAAAGCAGATTCTAGAACACAAACAGCTCCATGGGCAAAGAAGGCCATCATCTACTCTGCAATGCCGATTAGCAACGCTGGTAACTAGTCCTGCTGGTGATGGTGCTAATGTTTACTAAGTGAAAATTATGTGCTAGACATTGTGGAAGTTGCTTAATGTATAATGTTGAATGCTAATAATCATTTACTCATTGCTGTTTTGTATACAGAATGTAGTATCTATGGAGTAAATTGAGGTTCAATCAGTATCTTGCCTAGCTGGTAAGTTCTAGGGCTGGGATTCAAACATCAGTGTATCTTCAGAATCCATTCTTAACCCCTTTGTGAAACTGCCTCTCTACAGGCATTATTCATTAATCATGTTACTCTTTTCCACTGAGTCCAAAAATGACCTCAGGGCCCTACTCAATGCAGTCTATTGCCATTTGGTCAGAGCTGGTGTTTAAGGTCAAACCTGGTTGCCCTGCAATATCTTAATTATTCCCCCTCAAGTATTAGGCTGTAAATTCTGAGACTGACCATGGAAATACTATAGATACATGTGAGTTAACATCCAGTGAACCTGTAAGGAAGGGGAAACATGGTTGAAATATATCTTATAAGTAACACGTCAGGCTTCTCTGAACTTTAATCAATAGAGCTAGTATTTTTCTGCCTACTTGTTTTGTTTCTTAATTTTATGAAGGCAGATAGAACATCCTTTCTGCAAATGTGGTGTTCAAACTTGTGATGTTTCCACATTGGTGGTCTTAGTCTTGCATCCTTGGAGAAATTCCTAAGTTACCTCAAAGATACCTTTGGGGATCAATCCTGGTGATGTGTGTTTTTCCAGACCGAGGTACAAAATTCACTTTGCCTTCCTGCACTGATTCAGTTCATCTTACATTCTTTTCTTTTTGGTTTGCCAGGAGCGCTGCGCAGCAATCTAAAACCTAAAGGTTGTAGGGTGATAGTCTTCCCTCTTATTCTTGCCATTTTGCTCTTTATTAGACCATTCACTGGCAGAGTGAGACTCAGCTGCATCACCAGTTGGCATGTCAAAGTCTGAGATTGATTCTCTGTGCTAATAGTAAATATGACAGTGGAAGGGTTAGATATCTTTCCCTGTGGATGGCCCATGAATGTCAAATAAAACAAATGGTCCAGCAACAAGCTTTGGTTAGGGAAAATGTTACATCAAAATACGGTGGCATAAAGGTAATAATAACACTCACTGACCAACATGATTGACTATATACTTTGAAATTTTATAGATATAGTTTTTAAAATATAGTATATTATAATGGCTGTGTCTATGAGAGATTCTACTTTTTAAGTATGGTTTTAAGACTAGTTTAAAAGTTCCCATATCTATGTTTTAAGTTTATTTATTCATTTCACAAGAGAGGTGTGGGGAGGGGCAGAGAGAGAGGGAGAGAGAAAATCCCAAGCAGTGTCCATGCTCAGTGTAGAGTCAAACAGAGGGATCAGTGTCACACTGTAAGATCATGACCTGAGCCAGAGTCAGGAGTTGGGTGCTTAACCAAATGAGCCACCCAGAGGCCCATCTATATCTATTTTTATATGAAATATGAAGACACTTTTCTGGGATCAATGTTTTTAGGATACCTAAATATGACCAAAGAACATATCTTTTCCTAGATTAAATTTCAAGCAATATTTTTATGATTGATGGATAGGTAATTCATTTCTAACAGAACCTTAATTTCAGTTGGGTTTGATGTTTAAGGATTTCCCCTTCCCCGTACCAAAATTATATTGCTAGGCATTGGTTAACATTTGTCCCCCTTCTGGGGCACCTGGGTGGCTCAGTCAGTTGAGCATTCTACTCTTGATTTCAGTTCAGGCTATGATCTCACAGTTTATGGGTTCAAGCCCTGCGTCAGGCTTTATACTGGCATTGCAGAGCCTGCTTGGGATTCTCTCTCTCTTCCTCTTTCTGTGTTCTTCCTCTGTTTGTGCGCTCTCTCACTCTCTCTCTCTCTCTCAAAATAAATAAACTTTAAAAAAAGATTGTTTCCCTTTTTTAAAAAAAAAAGTGATTGAACAAATTCTCCTGATTCCATATAGATCCACAGCACTGTTTGAGGAATACTATTTTGTTGTCTTATTTTTTGAGTCTGGCATAATTTTCTAGCTCTTGACTCGGCCTGAGTGTAACTGCCCCCTAACCTTTTTAGCACCAGAGCTCAGGAAAGTGATGGCTTTAAATTTACAGTTGTTACATAGGTTGCTAATGACCAAAAGAGCCTATCAATCTTGCTGACCAGAATTATATTTAACAAAGAAGACGGCTAATTACTGGACTGTTTTTGTTGATAGTTATTTTAATCACACTGACTGCCCTTCTTCATGTGAAGAGTGATTAGGCACTAGAGACAGAAGACAAGCCATCCTGGCAAAGTGGTGCTGATGCTGGGAATTGCACCCCAGAGGGCAGTTTGTCAGTTTGCTTAAGTGGTTCAAAAGTCACTTTGTTGTGTTTAAACACCACTGTCTGCTTGACCAGCTACATCCTTCCTGATGGTGTAAAAATTTGCCTATTTCTCTCATTCTTCTTCAACTTGAAAATTATAGGGTCATTATTTTAGGGTAGACTGAACTTCTAGGCAACTCATGGGTCTCAGAAGATATGGGTCGGGCTAAATCGATTTATGGATGCAACAGTGATTTCACCTCACATTGTTCTCAAATGGCACCTAGCTTGCCAATTTATTTTCATCTTTTTACCCTTAGTTCAGGAACAATACAGTTTTCATATGTCTGCTTTTTAGCATTTCTTTAAATTCAATAGTCTTTTTTTAAGTGTATTTATTTATTTTGAGAGAGGGAGGGCAGAGAGCACAAACTGGGGGGAGGCAGAGAGGGTTGGAGAGAGAGAATCCCAAGCAGGCTCTGCATTGTCAGCACAGAGCCTGACTCGACTCAGGGGTCGATCTCACAAACCATGAGATTGTGACATGTGCCAAAATCAAGAATCAGACACTTAACTGACTGAGCTACCCAGGCACCCCAAAATTTGATAGTCTTTTAAGAGGAGCTATGTTCTGTTCAAGAAAATCTGTACAAATCTCTGAGTGCTTATGAATTCCTTGCTCCCCAAAAAATTCATTACAAGTATGCTTCCAATGGGTCATTCTTCATGGTCATGTAAAATGACTGTACTTATAAGACATCCATGAATGTTTTGTTTTTAAGGGCCATTTTTCCACTGAAGGGTAAAGGCACAAATGTATCCCTACACTGGTGCCTATAAAGGGATGACTGGCATGGACACCTGTTTCTAGGAGACACCAAGAGTCTTTTTTGGCCAAGGTGATGGGAACGCAAAGGCCCACAACAGACCTAATGGAACTAGATGAGATTCGTCCCCTTTGTCATGGAATTCTTATGTTCTCCATCCTCTAAGACCTATTGGCTTGTCTGTGATGTTGGAGAGAATGAACAGCTTAGAAAGGTGTGAGCCATCTCCTCACACCTGCAGCCTCAATTCTTCTCTTGCTCTTTACTTATCCTACCTGACAAAAAGTTTCTGCTGAAGCCTGTTTCAACAACTACTGACTTTACTAACCTTCCTTTGTCCTTCATGCAGAATGAACTTCCTCTTTTTCCATGTCACACACCTCTTGGTTTATTGTTTGTTGTCTATGACGGGCATGGTAGCCCCTGGAGCCCACACTTGACTCATTTATCTCTCCACTTCCTGCCATATTGCTACAGAGTTGGCCCTTGACTTCAGCTGGACAGCAAGAAGGATGGATTAATAGTCTTTAGCTCATGGAGTTGTAGGCCTCTGGAAAGCATGTAAGCCCTTGGATGTGTTGGCACATGATTCACCAAGTAGGGAACCTGTCCTTGAAGAGTACATTACCTTTATTCTGACCTCATGTTGGGGAAATGCTGAGTGTATACTTGTGTAATTACATCAGAATTGATGGCAGCCACCCAATTCAGGATGCAGGTGTGGATTAACTTAGACTATTCACTTCCCAAAGTATATTCTCTGAAATCATAACAGGTTGAGACAGAGGAAGGAAAATGAAGAAAGTTCTATGGTAAATAACTTTGGAGAAGAATGCAGACCTTAGCATTCCTTATCAAACTCCAAGAAGAGATATAATCAGCATTTCTAGAAGTACTTTGAATTATCATATTTTCTTATTTTTATTCTTTTTCTGTTCTCTCTCTCTCTCTTTCTCATTCTCTCTCTCTCTCTCTCTTTCTCTTTCTGTGTGTGTGTGTGTGTGTCTTTCTTTTCACAAAGCAGTTCTATGTAATAGTATTTCAAAGATCATACTTGGGAAATATAGACACTAAGATTCATCAGCTAGTTTGGCTGATTTTAGACTAATAAAAGAATCATTGAATTTGTTCCAATTTTGTGTATGAATGACAGTAACCATTTTGTCTTGGGAAGCTAACAAGTGAACTCCAGAATTTCCCCAACAGGAAATGAACTGAGGCAGCATTGGTTACTCAGGGACTCTAAGACCAGCCTCTCCTTGAACATGGCCTCAAGTGAAGTAGGAACCAGGAGGATCATGGCAGCCCTTTCTATCCTAATGGTTGGTTTTCTAGACATCCTGAGGAATAGCTCCAGGGTGATGACCAGGACCATATTTATGGCCATCCTAGCATAAGGAATATTAAAAGTAGAGAACTGGCTATGGTGACCACCATAAAGTCAGATCGGATTCCCTCCATGGAGTCCCCACAAGGAAATCATCTATGCAGAACAAATGAAGCCTCAAGGAGCCTTACTGTCTTAGCCTCTCAAAGAAGTTAATTTTGTACTTGGAAGTAATGAAATTACTGATGGATCAGGCTTGGCTCTCTGGTATTTAATATCTTCCCCATCTCTGTGCCTTGTGACAATGCTGTCGATTAGCTGTAATGTGGTATTTTGAGCACCATTTAGATATTAATTATTTTTTAATAACCTCTTCATTGAAAGCCTAAAGCTTTGCCTAGGACTCTAATGAAAGTTTTCACATGAAAGAGAGGGATAATATTAAATAGGCACTAATAAACCCTCTGAAGAAAATTCAATACAATATCTCTGACAAAAGAAGGAAGAAAAGAACAACACACATTTCCAGCCAGTGTGCCTTCTCTCATTAGGATTTTACATTCATTAGTGCCCCATCAGTGCAAATTATTCTTAGTTATGTATGTGCTTATGAACCCATGAAGAATTAGAGTCTTCTTAATGAGCACCAAAGAATGTATATATTAAAAATCTTTTAACCCTTATGTAAAAGAGAAACCATTTACTAGCAATAACGACCGGGGATTAGAAAGTATTTTTCTTTGGAAGCATTCAAAGCACATTTCAGTATCTTCTCTTACTTGACCTTTCACAGGTGCTTTGTGAGAGAAGTAGCGCCAAAGCGGCAGCGTCTTATGTAGAATGGTTTTCTCTAGAGAATGTGAAAGACTTGGTCACGGTTCCCCTGTGAGTCAGGGACCATGTGAAGGTCTTTACTCTGATGGTATAATCTGAGGGTGTGAGGAGGCTTCATTCAATTTGATAATAGCTCTCCTGGCCTCTGGCATATGTACTAGAATGATCACCACTAGATATTCATGAATTAATCCTTTTAGGCATCCAGTTAAGAAGGCAAATCCTAAGGGAGGTGCCCATAGTATTATCAGAGCCTTGGAAAAGTTGGAGTCGGATGGATATGCAGGCAGTATGCACTGGGAATGCCGGACTGGCTGCAGATTTCTGGCAGCTGGTCCCATGCTGATTGTCTTGTGCTCACGTACTACGGAACATTTTTAAAAATATAATCCCAAGCAGTAGAGACAAGTGAAGACAATGGGTATTCATGGGAGTAGGATGAGAGACATAAGGACAAACTCTAAGACTTTCAAAAAGTTACCATCAATGATTTGGCCTGCTTAGTCTCTATTGAGACTAGGATCCAGTCCCTCCCTAGTGATACTTGTCCAGATCTCTCAAGGAATATAAAGAAATATGGACAATCTCTTTTTTTACTGTGGCACTATTATTAAAAAATAAGAAGAGTCTTGATTTTTTTTTCTCCTGGATTTCTTACTGCACAGTGAATGAAAGGTATTACTATGGCCATTATTTAACGGATACACCGTTAAAGAGTATAAATATATCCCTAATTATAATGTGGAAAATAAAGAAATCTGATAATTGTGCAGTTGACTCATATCATTGCTTTGGATGCAGTTTGGACCTTTTAATGGTGTCCTTCTTTAAAAAAATTGTCAAACTTCAGTTTCACATGTAGTAGAGACGCACTTTTTTCCTTATTAAAAGAGTTCATATTCTTTTTTAAAAGGTGGCTCCCCTTTTTTCTGTGGATGGTCATTTTAAAGTTTTAATACGTTAATTGGTTAACCCGGAATATACAACCACTTGGCCAAGCTAGATATCTGAGTAAATTTCCAAGTCTGAATTATTGGGTCTGAATTTCTTCAGAAGCAACTTGTTAAAACAGATTTCCTTCTTTCTTCTCCCAGATTGCCCTGATGCCAAGAGAATCCTGGAAATCCTCGGGGAACAAATGGGGAATAAAAGTTAGAAAGTGCATCTGGCTTATTTTCTAAGCTCTAAGCAGACCCAAAAAGAAAGACTGAATTTAATCAAAAAAGATTTTATTGATGAAGGTGTCTCTCCTTCAGGCTAAACTTTGGCTCCTGCGTGCTGATAAAACCATCTCATTTCTCAGAAGTAGCCTTCTGCATAGAATCGGGGGAGGGGAGACCATGGGCAGGAATACATCTTGGGGAGCGGGTCTTGATAGTGACCAACTGGAAATCAACAAGGTCCCCTCCTGCCTCTTGCTGAGTTAGGCAGCATTTGCCTCCATCTGGGTTGGGTAATTTTAAATTCTTGGGCAGTCCCCTAAATGTCTTTGGACTTTGGGGAGAGTCCAGGTTGTGCCACTGGATCTGGCTGCGTCCCGACTCATGCTCGTCAGCGATTGCTCTCTGCTACTCTACTCTCACGTTATCTGAACAGGTGGCAGTATTAGTGCCTAGATACGAAGATGAGCAATTGGGAGCCTTGAGTTTTTATGACTGCTAATTAGTACGCTGTTTGTGCTCTTTTAATTTCTTATTATAATAGGATGGTGTGACATACAGTTTTCTCTTTTTGGCTTTCTGGCTGCTGCAGCCAGAGGGGGCTGTATTTTGCACTTTCTCATTACCTTGTGCTTGAAGAATATTAATAAAGATGAGTTTAAAAGGGCAGGCTGTGTTCTGAAACTTTCTAGCCCTCACCTGAAATCTGGAATTCCGGTCCTGTTCTTCTCACAGCTGTGAAAGGAAGCCTTTGCCCCAAAGATGATGCTTAGACTCCAGTGAATGAATTTGATTGCTGGAACAGATTCTTTGGCTACTGTTCTTTCTTTCATTCTTTGTTTTTCTCAGAAATCAGCAGGGTGGTAGGACCACTCCAAGGCTGTATGGGTTGGTGGAGGTGAAGAGTCTGGAATTCAAATTTGGGTTCTTCAGTTTATTATCTGGGCATCCTTAGAAAATTTCTTTTCTTCCTTTTCTTTTGTTCTTATACTGTCCCCTCCTTTCCTTGTCTCCTGACCATTCAGCCAGCTTATTATCAGCCAGTTTATTATCTGGGCATCCTTAGACAATTTCTTTTCTTATACTGTCCCCTCCTTTCCTTGTCTCCTGACCATTCAGCCAGCTAGCCAGAAGTTACTGACTGTCCAAGCACTGGCTTCTCAGAGCTCCACTGAGATGGAATCTGTAAGGTGAAGGGCTGCATCTTTCTCTTCTCTGGGAATTAGGCAGCATGATTCCTAGCAAGTAGCTGATGAGCTCAATAAATGTATATTTACCTAGTGAGGGAGCCTTACTCTCTTGATCTGTAAAGCAGAGATCTGAATGCTGTAGGGAGCATTAATTAATGGTGCAGTACTTGCAAAGTGCCTGTAAATAGTTGGTCCTCAATTAGTGAGGATTCAGTTCCTTATTTTCTTCGTTGAGTCCCGTGAGCTGAGTTGCTCAGGTGAAACATGGCTCCATGCTTATGAGAACAAATTAGTGGAAATGAGCCAGGATGAGAATGAGGGGGCTGCACCCACCTTCCTTCCTTCCTTCCTTCCTCCCTCCCTCCCTCCCTTCCTCCCTTCCTTCCTTCCTTCCTTCCTTCTCTCCCTCCCTCCTTTCCATACCCCAAACAACCACTTTGGGGAAGAGTGGATTTCCAGGATGTCACATGTGATAGGAATGTGTAGTTCTTGTCCTCTGGTGCTGTCTCCAAGTGGTGGAAAATGTTATGTGTAAGCATGCAGCCACAGGAAGGCGCTGTGATGCTCTGACATTCACAGGTGGGAAAAGCTGCTTTAGAACCTCCATGCCAGTATGCCCAGTACAATAGTGCCCTCAAAAGTGCCTTTCTGCCTCGTTCCCACAGCCCTATCATCGCAAGTATAAATGCCTGGCATTACCTTCTCTCAAGGTCAGAGTTTTGAAAATTTCCAGGAAAATTAGCAAATGTCTTCTTGGCTGAGACCTGTCTCCCTGCTGTTTTTACTCATCCTGAGTGTGTGTGAGTTCTTATAAGCCACAATAGGAAACCAGGCTCATGCTTGCAATTCCCAGTGGAAAGCTGATTTCTTTCAGTAAATGAAAGCAGCGCTCATGTCCTTCATATATGCCTTGTGGCTTCTGTGGAGGGAAGCCAAAGAAAAACCCAACTGTTGGTGACCCCATGTATATATACTTCAGGGCCTGAAAGAATAAAGCGCATTCAAAGTAGCAAAGCTTTGCAAAGAAGATGAAGTTAGGATGTGAAGCTAACTTCATTGCTTGGAAGGTGATGATCTGACAGAGCACTCCACTCTACTAAAGCAAACTCCAATAGGCTGCAGCTGTTGTGCTTCATTCCGTTACAGATGCTGAGAAGAGCCTGGAGCAAATCAGAGGTCAGTAGTTTCAAAGAAAAAAAAAAAAAATAGAACACCAGGTAGCACGTGCTTGATGTTCTTTTTCAGAACCCCTTTGGGTCAATTTTCCTGAGGTCATTGCATCCCTTAGACTCTCTGGAACAGAGAGGACACATGGCAGTCCCTGTGCTCATTGGTGCTTAGAGTTTCTTAGGCAGTATTTGAACCTGAACTTCAGCCATGAGGAAGCTGTGGCCTCCATTGGCTGAACGCAATGCTCTTCCTGTGTCCACTTTGGAATGTTGCTAGTAAATACACTTTGGGTACCTCTTAACTTCTGAAGGACCCTAATGGCCAATTGGTGAGCTTTCTTTAATTTTTTTAAATGTTTATTTTTAAGAAAGAGAGAGAGAGAGAGAGAGAGAGAGAGGGAGGGAGGGAGCACGAGCAGGGAAGGGGAAGAGAGAGAGGGAGATACAGAATCTGAAGTAGGCTCCAGGCTCTGAGCTGTCAGCACAGAGCCCAACACAGGGCTCGAACCCACGAGCTGTGAGATCATGACCTGAGCTGAAGTCAGATGCTTAACCAACTGAGCCACCCAGGTGCCCCCAATTGGTGAGCTTTCTTAAGGACATGACAGTGATAATTTAAAAAGGGTTTAAAAATATCTTTACTTGGAAACAAACAAAATAACGTATCTATTTAGGTATCCTATTTTTGTTTTGCTTCATTTTTGGTTTTGGTACCTTTTTTCCCTTTTTCTGAAATGTAAAACTGCAAAGAGTCATTGGCCTAAGGTTTCTTCTGCTTTTAAATTTAAATGAGTTAACAGTTCTAAACTGTCTTCAATATGGTCAAATACTGAACAGAAGCTCTTAATATTATCTCAACACATACAAAGTACATATTCTCTGAAAGATTTCACATGAATGACCTTTGTTTCAAGACTTTCCATTATGTCCAGTTGCTACTTCTCCACAGTCTACTGACAGCTGACAACCTGTTGACTTTTCCAGTTCTTTCCTTCCTGCTAAAGTTAAATCTTTCTACCACTCCCCAGCAGAAGTCCCCGGTCAACTGTCAAAATAACAGAGAGGTTTCAGATCTGTTACCATCTTGGTAGCTTGCTGTTTGGGGAAGTAAATGGTATAGCAAATAATGACCCAGTAAACCTCCTACCCTCTACTTTCCAACCATAATGAAGTTGTCTCTAGGAAAATTGAATGATCATCCTTTACTAAATATATTAATTGTGTTTATATCCAGTGGTGTTCTGGTAAATGTTTAACAATCAGTTCTTTAGAGAAAAAAATTTGTCAGTGTCTGTATCTTCATGTATAAATATAAGTTTATGTAAATGATGCTGATACAAAGTCTATGTAGCACACAATTTTATTCTCACAGACTGCAGTTGTTGATGTTGGCTGAATTCTTATATTTGTAGTCAACCTGTGGTTGCAATTCAGCCACGATTTGAGAAATTCATATAGGAAATAGTGCAAAGTTGCTAATGTCTGCCATGAATACTGGGTGATAGTTTGTTCACATTAATACCTAAGACACAAGTGAAACAATGAAGAAATATGCCAAACATGAGTGACTTTTTGCTGAGTGAAGGAATACATTAAGAATACTGGAAGAATATCTGCCCAATTTTTTGTGGTGTTCACAATGTAACAGTTACAGACCCAAAACACTTGTAAGTTTAATCTGCATTAAAGTGTTCTGGTCCATTACTTCTTTAGGGCTAATAACCAAACAAACAGTAAAGCTGTGGTATTTGCCAATTCCTTCATATAAATATTCCGATGATGGCTGCTTTCAAATTACAAACTGGACATCACCACACAGAGTTGGAAAGAGATGTGTAGTAGCACACTGCCATATGTAATTTCTACCATACATATAAAATAGACACAAATAACCTAAGAAGCAGAGAGAATGGTGAAATCATTAGGAAGTGAGGATTTTTAATATCTTTGCTATGAATGTGTATTTAATTACAATTTACAAAGTTTAACTTTTCATGGCTTTTTAAGCAACAAAAATTTCTGAAAATCTATATATAGCTCTTATGACTCGGTACAAACCAACCCCAGCACATCATAATATGCAACATATGTGGATTCCAAAATAAGCAAGAGACCAAGAAAGTTTGGAAGCAACGGAGGTTTGCTGACCTAGTAAGAACACTGAAGGAAATCATTCCGCTTGGAAATTCTCTATCCTCCTTCTTCTCTCAATAGCCAAGTCATGGCCAAAGTTCATTTAATTTTGCCTTTTATCATCTTCGAAGAATCTGTATTCTTGAGCTTTCAGCTTCTTTGTTCAGTGTTAAGGATGACACCACCTTTGTTTAGTGACAAAGGAGAAAACTCACAGTAATACAGGAAAGGGGCCGATGGCCCATGATGTCATGCTTTTCCAGAAAGCGGCACCATTCGCAACAGCATCTGCCTTTCTCTTGACAGTGTATCTCTATTCTTTAGATGCTCTTCCCTATTACCTGAAGTTTCTCTGTAAACAGTTTACTCTGTGGGAAGGTGCAAGTTGTATCTTTGATTGGAGTAGTGTAATTAAATGGGAACTACATGCCATTGTCAAGTCTGAATTTCTCTGCTAAGTACTACCTGAGAGATTTCTTAAACCTCAATTACTGGCTGCTCTGCTTATTAGCAAAAATAATGAACTACAGTAATCCCTCCTCAATCGTTCTGCCCTTGAATATTATTAATAAACTCCTTTTTGTTTATCTACCCAACTGAAGATGTAAGCGAGGACATTTCAATAGTATGAGTCCCCAAGATTATTTCATGAAGTATGTTAACTGTATAGTTTCAAACACATAAAGGTGCGTGTGCATTTTGAATGTTTTGTCTTCGGTACCTAAACGTTTTTTATACTGTATGCAAGCACTTTAAAGGACTCCTATTTTGATCATGTCTCCCCCTGAAAGTATTCAATGTTTAATTTAAACAGTAGGCAAGATAAAAACGTCACATTTAGACTGGTTGAAAATGGAAAAGAATATTATTCTAGTAAAGATAAAGTAGGAAATAGAAGTTCTTAATGTGAATAATTTCATAGCACCTGATGTTAATTTTTTTCTTATATCCCATATTACTATAATTTAGTAACTGAAAGTTTGCCTCAGCTAATTTGTTGGGGGAAAGCTGACATGTAATTATCCATTCAGAAATATACCGCAATAGGTTTGTCTTATCTTATTTCAATTTGCATTTAATTAATAAAAATTGCATTATTGTATGTTAAAAAACAAATAACCTTAGTTTTAGATTGTAACCAAGCAAAGACCTGGTAAACTCTAATATTCTGTCCTTATTGTAGTTCCTCCTTGTTCTAAAACTTAATTTTACTCATTTTTATTAGAAGACAAATGAATGCATGCCGAGGAAGAGAGGGTAATCTTAAGTCTTTATGGAGATGGATTTTTACCCTGGAGTGTGTGATTCACAGATAGACTTTGAGAGGTTCTTCAACCCTTGAAAATTATACATGAACATTTATTTGTATGTGCCCTGAACATTTATTGTATATGTGCACTTGCCTCAGAGATCCACAGTTTTAATCAGAATCTGATAGAGCACTAAAGATGCCCAAAGGCTTAAGGACTATTGCCTCCTAGGGATTAGTGGGACACACTGTCTTCCCATTCTCTTCAGTTCCCTGAAATGATTTTATTGATGACGTATTGCCCACATCTCCTTCCTCTGTGTTTCTAAAGGATAATTTTACTCCACATTCTAAAAACTGGAAGGATAAATCACCAAATATGTTAACATATAAAGTTTCAAAAACTGGGCAAGTGTTACAGAAATAATACATTTGGTCAACATTTTGTGGTAGATTGGAGCCTGGCCTGTTTAGAAGTAGGTATCTCCACAGCCAGGTGGTCTTGATATCTTTTATCCCTGCTATGTGGCCCATTGGAAGCATTCAGTTGCATGATTATGGAATGGATAAAGAGATAAATCGTTGAGAAGTGGGAGCCAATGTACAGTGTCATTGCCCATGACATATGTTTGTGTGTTGAACAGGTTTGTTTCTTTCAAGGAATAGACCCATGAGTCCATTCTTTCCATACATTATTAAATGCTGTTGAGATGTCCAAATGAACAATGGCATTGCTATTTCAGATGCTGCCATATTGGAAATGACTGTATTTATTGCAGTGCCTTAAAGGGACTTAAAGAACAATACCTATGCTTTCCATTTAGTTGGAGATTATAGAACTAAAATGAACACAATATTGTTTTGGCTTATGGTGAAAAATACAGACCGTAATGAAGAAGATGGCTCATTGACTTAACATCCATAATCATGAATTGATTCGCTTCAGTATGTCAGCATCACCTCTGTTCTTGCAGTTGTAACAACGGCTAATAAATTTTGATGGCTTCCAATGTGCCTGATACTATCTAAAGTTCTTTACATGTATGATCTCATTTAATCTTCAAAACACTGTCATTAGTAGGTATTGCTGTTCTCCCCATTTTACAAATGAGAACCCCGAGGCACACGGAAATTGAGTAGTCATGTAGGGTTACATGTCTAATGAGTTCTGGCACCAAGATTCAAAACCACGCAATCCGAAAACCCAGATTAAGCATCTGGGTTTGTGTTTAATTCCTACTGTGTGATGGCCAACATTCCAGAAGCTTAGAGATGACAGTGATCCAAGGAGATATGATTCTTTCTGCCATGGAAGTGGAATCTGTGCTAGACCAAAGGGGCTAGGAGTGGAGATTGCTTTGAAATAAATGGACAGGAAGAACCTTAGAGAAAATGTAAGCTAGAGGGAGGGAAAAAGACAGAGAAGAGAGAGATCCCTGACAGAGATAAGAGGAAGTGCAAAGACCCTGGGGAGGGAAGGACCTTGGAGCATTTTAGAACCAGCAGAAGCCAGAGTAGCCAAAGAGTAGTGAGCAAGGAGAAGAAAAACTAGACTCACAGCTGCCATCCAAGTGTGTCTTAGTCTTAAAACCCCAAAGAATATAGCCATGGGTGATTCTTTAGCAATTTGAAACCATATTTCTTTGTCTTTGTGACTTGATGCCCTTATCTTCCTATAGGACTTGCCTATCCTGTGGTTGAGTTCCCATGTCTTCATATCCCCACTTGGACTTTTCCTTTTATTTTCCCTCATTCTTTTTGGTATGGCACTTGGTCATAATGCTAGGAGGACAAAAATAGTTTCACTGGTTAAACCACTGAATTAACAGCTCAGAAATAATATAACCTAAAGAGTCTTAACAGAAAAGTACTGGAGCAAAGTCCATGAAACTAAGAACTGAGCCAGCCTGTATTAGTGTCGTGAGATACCCTCCGCTATTGGGTATTTATGAACCCAGCAATTGCTATAGTTATCTCATTCCTACCTGGGTCTAATATAAAAATTCTATCTGGATGACATTATTAACTTTATATTCTATTTACTTGACTCCCCAGAATGTTGACTCATTTGTATTCTGTTTGTTGTTATGTGTTTCTCTGAAGACTTTGATTTTCTTGTTGCATGCATCACATGGTTAGGATTCATCTTTGCTTCATCTACCCCATTATGGCAAATGGCAGTTGATTAGGGCTTTCTTTAGATCATTATCAATTGTTTTCTACCTTGCAGATAGTGCTGTTCAGACAAATTTATCATATCCCAGAGATCCTATATAGCTTGTTGTTTCTAGGTGATTTATTACCCTCACCGTGGAAATGTTGTTAGTGAACATTGGGGAAGCAGTGACTGCATTGAGAAATATCAATGTATCCTCATGTTCCGGCTAGCAGTGACAGTCACAGATCCATCTCACTGACAGTTACCTTGTTAACATTTTGATCAGATGGCAAATTTGTCATTTTTCATGGTAACAAGTATAAGTTTGCACAAGAACCATAGATAGATGGGGAAGATAAAACAAGCCTCTCTTAGTATTTCTGTGTGATGTAATCAGTAATCTTTAGGAGAAGTGAAATAATTACTCTGTGAAAAGCTCATCCACTGTAAAATGTGTTTATTGTAGAAAGCTCAAATTTTTCTTCATTTGGTTGGAATGTGCCCTCTTTTTTTTTTCCTTTTTGATGACAGTTTGATTAACACACCAAGCCTCTATGAAATAGACAGAACAAAAGGGTTTTACAGTCTGAATGGTTTGGTACAATCACAGCATAAGACATGAGCCAGGTGGGTAAATATAACTGCCTGCAGAGTTCTCAGGCTGTGGTTCTCAGCCACAGGGATGGGATTTGAGCTCTTCCTCCTCCTACTGAAACCCTCTCTTGTTAGCATCAATATCAAATAACTTATGTTGTTCTCCAAACCCCTGTCAAAAACTATGAGGTCATATATCTTGATGCCTCACTTGTGTGCGATCACACCGTTGATGCTGTCTTTGTGTTGTTTTTCTCCTCTTTCCTCTCAGGCTGTGTTTCCTGAAGCTGTGAAATCTTTAAACCCGCAGCACTGTTGAAAGCTCTGAGCTCTTTCTGGTGCTTAGCGGGTGAGTGTGTTTGAAAAAGAATTTCACTTTTCTGGCCAGCATTTCTTTACACTGACTGAGAGTCAGAAATGGACCTCTGAACTTCCCGTGAAAATAACAGTTCTTGGTATAATGGACAGCTGTCAGTTAGAGGTCTTAAGAACCTCTCTCTCTCTCTCTCTCTCTCTCTCTCTCTCTCTCTCTCTCTCACACACACACACACACACACACACACACACACACACACACCTGCCTGGAAGCCCAAACTACAGTTGGTTTTCAAATACTTCTGTCAGGTAGCCATGGTCTTTGGAAAAATTATGTTATATTTGTATAATGGCAGTGGAATGCAACCACAGAGAGGAAAATACACCAAGTATATCAATCATGCTTGTCATAATATTTTTTAAAAGGCAGGAAATGCTCACAGCTCATTTATATGAGCCAGATTCTTCAATAATGGTACAGCTGTTAACCTAAAATATAGCTTCTTATTCCCTATTAGTTTTTGAAGACTTGAAATTAAGCTCTTAAGGTGGAAACCTACCATGCTTTTGACCATCTGTTGTATCTTTTACCATTTTGTCCAGGCCTGAGGGAGGGTTTTTGCTTTCTTACTTTCATCTGATTCATCATGCATAGTTATACAACTCATTCTGGGAGAAGGGAGGTGTGAGGAACTTTCTTTCCATTTGCCTAAAGATACCAGTTTGAATTTGTCATTCTAATGGCCAGTATCC
Organism: Crocuta crocuta; assembly: GCF_008692635.1. NCBI lineage: Eukaryota > Metazoa > Chordata > Mammalia > Carnivora > Hyaenidae > Crocuta > Crocuta crocuta. Next base: position 644,637 of record NW_027529442.1, on the reverse strand, counting down.
TTACAGAAAATATGCAGAGAGATGTAATAAGTCCCATGGTAATCTCTCACTCTCTTATAAGGAGATCATGTAATATTCCTTTTAGTCAAAAAATTGTATGAATGCCTCTGAATTTCTCATTTTTCAGACACTACTCTCTCCTTTACTATCTGATGATTATAGCCCAAACGCCTCTTCTGCATGTGTAAATTAGGTTAACATCGTAACTGAATCCTCTTCCCCTCGTCTTTCTGAAGATCTATAGGGCTTATTACATGTTCCATAAATCCATCTCTGATGTCACCTGCCCCTTCATGCTATGGGTCACTGCTCACTGCTCATCACCTCCTGTTGTTTATAACCATGTCATGTCCTTGAGGTTTGTCCCAAGGCCCCTTAATCCCCTTTGTGGTCATCAGTCTCCTCTGAATCCTCCAAACGCATAGACAACACAAGACTGTCATTTATAACAAAACTTTTTTTGATGACTCAAGGAAAACATGAAGGAATTACAAGTCTGAATCATTTAAGTAAAATGGTTTTGATTGTACCTTATAAAAGATCCTGATTCAAAAAACTCAGACAATAAGTTTAAAGGTAGGTGGCTTCATGGTTGGTCATCTCATTGGCACAAAAATCATCATGAAGAGTATAATTTCCTCCCTTCTTTCTACTCTGTGTTCTTGGCTGGCTTCTGGTTCAAGACTAGTGACCTTCACAGTCACAAGATGTCAAAAGTGGCAATAGTCATTCCACCCAAACCCATTAACAGCAGGAGAAGAGTTGTGCCCATCTCTTCCTATGTGGTTCTTTTAAAAGACAAGGAAGCATTTAATGGGTGTCTCCCTGATAGCGGGTATGTAACTGGTCAGAACTGTATCCTTTATTTCCATGAATGGTTTAGATCCACTTAGATAAAGATGGGATTAGGTAGCCATGAAGAAGGCGAACAGATGGCAAATGGTAGGCAGCTTAGCAAATTGAAGTTCTTTTAGCAAGGTAGAAAAGAGGATTGGAGAGTGGGAAGACAACCAGTAACGTCTGCTTAATGCAGTAAGCTCAAGCTGAAAGCTGGATTTCAGATATTGCTGCTCTTACCCTTAATGTAATGGGAATTCCCTGCTAGTCATCTTCTCCCTCACCTCTAGCTTGCTACCATGATTAAGGGGCCCATTTACAACCAAAGGAGGAATGCTCTCCATCTCTCTTCACTCTTGAAGTGTTTGTGTGCCCCACATGACTGACCTTGAAACATTTGTTTCCTTTGAGGGAAGTACGAGCCCTGTCTCCATAGTAGGCTGGGGCTGCTGTTCCCTCCAACCCACTCTGTCCCAGTGGTGAAAACCTGCAATCTAATACTTCTCTCAAATTCTCAGTTATTCAGTTTTAAGCAATGTTTCTATTAGATACTAAAAATTCATACCAGATGATTTCAGCCATAAAGTAATGTACGTTGTCATTTAGGAGAAAACAATCTCTTTAAAATCAGTTTCTTGTTTAGATGTCCATTGTTTATATTTTTGCACTTTCTGTCAGTTTTTAAATTGTAAAATGTACGTAAAATTTACCATCTTAACCACTGTTACTATACAGGTCTGTGGCATAAGCACATTCCCATCATTATGTAACCATCGCCACCATCTCTCTCTTCACACCACTCTTTTTGTCTTGCAAAACTAAAACTCCATACCCATTAAACAGTAACTCCTCATATCCCTCTCATCCCAGCCCCTGACAGCCTCCATTTTTCTTTCTGTCTCTCTGAGTTCGACTACTCAGATACTTCATGTGAGTGGAGTTCTATAGTATTTGCCTTTTTTGTGACTGGCTTATTTAATGTAGCATAATGGCCTCGAGATTCATCCCTGTGGGTGTGTGTGTCAGAATTTCTGACCTGTTATGTCTGAATAATATTCCATTAGATATGCAACATTTTGTTTACACAGTCATCTGTCAACAGACACTGGATCACTTCTACCTCTTGGCTGTTGCAAATAATGTTGCTATGAACATGGGTGCCCCAAATCTCCTTGAGTCTTTGGGGACATATAAACCCAAAAGTGGCATTGGTAGATCATATGGTAATTCTATTTTTAATTTTTGAGGACCTTCCATACTGTTTTCTACAGTGACTGCAGCATTTTATGCTCCTGCCAATAGTGCACAAGGGTTCCAATTTCTACAGTACCATACCAACATTTGTTATTCTCTCTCTCTCTCTCTCATTCTCTCTCTCTCTCTCTCTCTCTCTCTCTCTCTGTGTGTGTGTGTGTGTGTGTGTTTATAATAGACATTCTAATGGGCATGAGGTGGTCTCTCTAATGACTAGCAATGCTGTGCATCTTTTCATTTTCAATTTATATCATTAAACAAGTCTCTTAATATCAGTCTGAAACATCTGTGTTTAGAATACTTTGGTGACTGAAGAGTTCACCAATTCATCTGGGGAGACACATGCCTTGTATTTTCATGACCAGAAACTGTTTTCCAAAATATTTCCTTCCAGATCAGGGATAGATCTGCCCCCCGCCCACCATAAGGATAAATCCAAATTTCTTTGTAGGACAAAAATACTGCATAAGACCCCTCTTGTCTCCAAAATGGGATATTTATTTCAGCTTCATCATTTTTGCAAATACTGGAATGGTTAAAATAACAACTTGTCCTCATAACAGCAAAGCCACAGTTACATGGCTCAGGCCCCATAAACATGATAAGAAATAGCTATAAAGAACTATAAATGCTGTGAAGGCCTCATGCACATAAATGACAGTGAGATGATCCTTAAAGTGACCCAAGAGCACATGCGTCTTTTTCTTTTGCCCTAATCTGGTAGCTTCTCCTTTCCTACATGGCATTCTGTATCAGCTCTCACCTTCTGTGCTTGCTGAATGTGATTAATATTTATGATTTCACTGAAAGCCAAAAACCCATCAAAGGCACTCAGTGGTCCCTTTGTTACCTGAGGAAATATTATGCATATGAGTTGACTGTGATTGTATCTACTAGGGATCACCATCTGAGAGACCTATGAGCGTTTGAATGACCATCCTCTTTTTGCTTGTTTCTCTAAATGGAGACAAAGGATCTCTGCAATTCGGAATCTACACAGTTCTTGAGGTTAAGGCATTTATCATGAGACAGAAGTTGTTTCTGATCCTCAGGGCATATGTGTTTGGGAGAAATTCTGGGAATATTCTTGGGAAATATGAGGACCCATGGCTGATATATAGATGTCACATGAATCCATATGAATGTGACCTATGGACACCATACGAATCCATGTAACAAATCATCTTTCCATAATAGAGTACTTGCAAAGTTAGACCTCATTCTGCCGTCAAACCATTGTTAGATCTCTGGGGATCTGAAGTTAACCCATGAGTAACTGTCCTGAAACCACATTTTTGGTTAGGAAGGAAGGTATATTTTCTTCTTTTCTAAAAATTCAGAGTAAGCAAAGCCATCTGGATGCTTCTAATATCACAAAAATATAGTTATTTTATTTTATAGGCTTCCCTTTGACTGCACAGGAGGGATTACAAATCGCAGGGCATTTTCCCTATTCCCTCAACAAAGATGATAGCCCCACAAAGATCCCAGCATGAGGCAAGAGTCTTGATGGCTCCAGTGAGAATGCCTTGGCCCACACTTCCTCTTGCTTTCACAAATGATCATGAAAAGGTAAGCTGGAGCAGTCCTGAGAGATGGAAACTCGAAAAGAGTAAACAGTGAGGAGTAGTTAAGGAGAAACAGCTGACACCTCTGGCAGTTGCCTCAGAGGTCAACGAGAATGTAGATTGCTTTCCCTCAGGCCTTGGCGACAGTGACAGAATAAAGGAAACGTCCTAAATCATAGTCTGAATTATTGTTCCCTGGAAACAAGTCTGAGGCACCTTCAGACTCGGTTATCAGTGTTGGAGTGAAACACCGCTCTCCTCAGGACCTGCAACAAATGAGGAGGAATAAAGCGACGTCTCTTCAGTCTCCAGAGGGAACTGAAGGACAAGACTGGTCTGGGCCATGCTTGTAAGGGTTTTCTATGAAACGATCAGAGTCACAGAAAGAAGGAAGACTTGCTGAAATAGGAGATGCCTCTAGAAAACCCTTGATTTTCTGTTTTGTTTTGTCATCCAGACTTCTCTGGTTTTGTTTTTGACAAATGGGACCTGTCTTATGGGGATTTGGAGAGTGATGGAAGGGGTTGATTAGCAGTTGAGAAATAGAACAGAGTGCTAGGAAGAATGGGATTGGAGCCCATAGGAGAGCTTTCATCTCTAAAAGGGCTTCCCGCCAGTTGTGTGTGTTGGGGGAGCAGTGAGTGCAATGAGAAGAGGTGGTGTCTCTCCTGCTCAGGCTCCATCCCCGGTTCCTAGTGTGGTGGCCAGCACAGGTGTGTTTGGAATAATCTTTTTTCTGATCAGCTGAAAAACAGACACCTGAGCAAGCAGTCTGATTGGGACTCCTGACCTCCCTCCTCTTCCCCAAACCCTTCCCTAGTATTAAATGCTTCCATCCTTGAGAGAATAAGCCAGGAGCAGCTGGCTTCTTCTAGAGCACCAGACCAACAGCAGCAACATCACCAGGGACCTTGTTAGAAATGCAAAGAATTAGTCCTGCCCCTGACCTCTTGGAATCTGAGAGGAGGGGGGCTCTGCAGTCTCCTGATTCAACAAGCCTTCCAGGTGATTCTGATACACAGTGAAGCTTGAGAACCACTGTTCTACTCAACATTGCTGATTCATTTTCAATGGTTTGAACTTTTTAGCCAAGTATGTTGGCATCTCCCATGAGTGAAGAATGAGCCCTTTGTGTTAATATGTGGCACAAAATTGTTTCTGGGCTACAGTAGAAGTTGGATCAATGGATGTGAGTGATTTGAACTTGTTTTTGAAGCATTTGGGGTTAGCATGACATGGAAGGATATCTATGGAATGTACAACTTCTTGAGAAAAGCTGTAAACATTATGTGATTCTTTTTTGAGAGGCAGAGATCGTTTATGACCTTCACATTTCCCTGCAGAAAGGTTGTGCTGTTTTTATCTCCCAGAACTGCATGTATGAAGGGAGAAGAGAGAATTATATTGCTTAAAGAGGAGATCTTTTCGCCACAAAAATGTGCGCCTTGGAGTCAGGGGGATTCAGACTAATATGTTGCTTCATTCCTGAATCTGCATGAAAAAAGAGTAAGGTCAGGGCCTCAAAAGACAGCAGTAGGGATACAGTGTAATCCTTCTTCCAAACTGGGACATATTTGACATAAAGGGATGGGGGCGCTATTAATAATTTCCTTGAGACAACAGTGTAAACTGGGCCTCACCCTAGAACAGTGGTTCTCACCTGGGTGGTTTTGTAGTCTCTGTCGTCTCTACCCCATCATTCTCTAACCCCCACCTACTATTCCCCACATCCCAGGGACTTTTGGCATTGTCTGGAGTCACCTTTGGTTGTCACACCTGGCATCCCAGAGGGGCACCCTTCATCCATCCCCAAATGAGATTAGCTAAAATTACTAAGGATTTATGTGGCTGCTGAAATCCAGTGTAAAGCTCTATCAACTGGAGTCCAGAAACCCATAGAATGGCCTAAGTGAGGAAAAAGAAAATCTCTACTTCATTTCAATGAATTCTAATTTCCCATAAATGGAGGTGACCTTGTGTTGAGTATTATTGAGTGACAGCAAGGATTGTAGTCCCCTTCAGAGCCTAAAATCAGTTTGAGAAGAAATAAGCCAATGCAGTGATGCTGATAAAATGAAGGTTAATCAGATGAGTTGATAGATGTAGACCAGTTGTAAAGTGAGTTGAAAACCTTAAGAGATGGCATGGTCTTTGTGGATCAGGAAAGGCCTTTCATTGGACTAGTTTTTACAGTCATCTTGAAGAATGGCAAGAATTTTGATGGGTTAGGGAAGCTGGCAAGGAAGAGAAGGGAGAAGCTAAAAACCAAAAGACAAAGGCAATATAAAATATAAATGAAAGTACAGAAACAATGATTTGGATGGTGTTTGTAGAATGAGAAAGAATTCCATTTGCACTGTAGCAGTGGTTCTTAACAGCATGGTTTCACCCTGTAGGAGGTATTTACAATATCTGGAGACATTTTTGGTTGTCACTTTGGAACAAGAGTGCTACTAACATCTAGAAAGTAGAACCCAAGGACGCTGCGAAATATGTGACATTGTATAAGACAACCATGCACAAATAAAGAGTGGTCTGGCCGCAAATATCAATAGTGCCAGAGATGGAAATCATGGGCTAGAGGCTGGGTTGGAAAGTAGGTGACCTAAGTGAAATCATTAGAATGAGGCTATGCTGTAACCACAATGTCCTCTAGTTATTCTTCTGGTAGATGTCTCTTTTAGATACGGATCCTTAGGACAGTCAGTTCTTGGTAAAGTGGTAAGTACCTAGAAAATGAAATCACCCAATCTAAATTGGAATCTATCTAAGGGTGTACAGGTATCTAGTCTGACCTGGGTGACTTTGCTGATCTATCAAACACCTTACCACTGAGCCTAAACAGGGCCTCTAAATACCCCTTGGCAATCATTATCAGTCATCTGGAGTTAGTAAATAAGATGAAACGCTGGTGTCATCTCTGCTAGGCTCTAAAATTTACTGGGGCTCCTGGGTGGCTCGGTAGGTTGAGTGTCTGACTCTGGATTTTAGCTCAGGCCATGATCGCACAGTTCATGGGTTTGAGCCCCACGTCAGGCTCTGTGCGGACAGTGGGGAGCCTTCTTGGGATCCTCTTCCTCTCTCTCTGCCCCTCCTTCTCTCAAAATAAATTTTAAGAAATTTAAAAACATAAAACTTACTATGTAAACTTGTGTTTGTTACCCAAATACTTTCAGCTTCAGTGTCCTCTTTTTGTGGAATGCGGGTGGGGTGGAGATAGAGGTATTTTACAAGTTATCTTGGGGCTATTTTATCTATTATATAAAAAAAAAAACTTTGAAAATTGTCAAAATATCATACAAATATTAGTTAATATTAATGGTACACACAGCAAAGTGCAGGTGGGTTTCTACAAGATCAGAAAAGGTTTGCAATGTTGGTACTATCTGGCATTGCCCGAACTGGCCCCAGAAACTGTCATTGTGGTGGCTGCAGTGGTAGCTTCCTTAGCAGAGTGTACATCTCCTTGCCCATTAAGGGGTTTGCCACTCTTGCGTCTAAAATTATGAAACATAGCTTACTCAAAATGCCATTGGAGAATCAGTGCCCATCTTGAAGAAATGCACGGTACCACCCTGGGATGAGAACTTTGTCACAATTTGACATCACCGTGACATCAAAATGCATGATCAGTAGACTTATTGAACAAGGGCAAGACCAGTTTGAGTGTGGTCAAACTTGTGTGATGAGTCATGTGATGTCAGCTATATCTCGTCATCCACACGAGGGTGGTGTATCAGTGTTCCATGAATAGAAGTTAAATACATGTATACACATACATTTTTCACTGCAGATAACTTGAGAAGCACTGATATAGAAGAATCATATGTGCCTATTTGTATCTGTTTCTAGCAAAGACAGGGTACATGAATGACATTTCACATAGTGCCCAGAACTTTTGAAATCTGGAATCTTATCAAACTAGGCAGGCTGCCCTCTTTCTGAGTTTTTGGCACAAATACATGGAATTTTAATAAGAAGGTAACAAGAGATTAGTCATTTGCACCTTGTGTTTTCTTCCTTCGTTGTTAAGGTGGCTCTCTACTTTCAGAAATCCACTCTACCGTTATACCATCAAAGAAGTCAAGGCAAGCATCCTTGAATATGACTGAGTTAGTATTACCCACTGCCAAAAAGAATCAGCTCCAGGATGAATGGGAGCAGTTATTGTCCTTATGAGATAACTTTATTTTTAAAACCCTTTTTTTTTTTTTTTTTTTTTTTTACTGTAAGATGATTTGTAGCCTGAGTGGTTATTAAGACTGGGTTAAGCAAAACAAAACAAAATGAAGGTAACAAGAGATTTATATATAAAACTATCTGGACTTTTTAATTAATTGTTAGATAACAGGTCTGTTGATTAATTTCTTTGAGCCTCCACTTTTTTACCTGTTAAATGGAAATGTGAATCTGTCTCTTTCAAGTGTAACGTTAGAGTTAAATGAGGTCATTAGTGGGTAGTGTTTGCCACAGTAATGGAAAGAGATGAAGTACTTGATAGACAGACAGGAAGGCAATAGTAGAGTGTAGAGTTAGAAGCAGGGGTTTGGTAGTGCACAGAGAAGAGTCTGATTTCGGGCTACATCACTGCTCAGTTGCATGACCTTAAACAAACCTTTGAGCTCTCAAAGGCTGTTTCCCCAACTATATAATGGAGAATATAATAACTGCTAGTATAGGGAATAAAGACAATGTAGATGATGCTAAATATATTCAGGCTTTAATAATAACTAGTAGCTAATAAATAACAGCTATCATTAGGATTAATTTTACTCCAGAAGAAAACTCTAAACCACCCAGATTTGGTTGAATAGGAAGAAGAAAGCCAACAAAAACTCCCTGGAATTAGAGTAGGAAAATTTCATCTGATAACTTTAGATGAAACGGTCAAAAAAAAAAGAAAGAATGTACTTTAAGAAAGGTTGAAACAATGACTCGTATATGAAAATGCAGTTATCCAGGATTGAACACAGCCCGATGAAAGGATATTTTTTTTCTCTAATGTGTTATCTAGGTTTTATTAGCTATGGTTGTAGTTACGGAATTTAGACAGGAAAGAGTGACTTGAGAGACACACTCTTTTTGGCTCATGTGGTAGAAAGAGCTGAACTCTTTAAGCTTGTTGGTTGGAGAAAACCCTTTTACTTCTAATTTTGGAACTAAAGTACATGAATAAAGAGGATACAGACTTCCATTTCTTACTAAATTCATTTGAAACAGCAGTGGACACCTGTTGTTTCTGTCTTCCAGGCATAACTTTCTACTGTTTCTGATAATAGCTGCCCATTTTTACTCGGTACCATTTCTCCCATATGCCATGGTTTTGGGCGGTCTCCTATTCATGGTATTCATAACAGTCCATAGAATTGCTAATATGGAATATAAAGTTCTCAGCCAGGTCAGGAGGCAAGAATGAAATATTTAAGAAAGACAATGGCAAATATTTTCCTCTTAGCCACAGAATGGAGGATTTGACCAGGGCTATGCCATCAGTGTATACCATCTCTTGGCCACAGTGACTGGTCTAAAGTGTGAGCATATGATCCAATAGTCAATTAAACTCTTTTCCTGGAATTTTATATATGAACAGTAGGAAAGATATTTTTTCCCTTTTTCCTCCTTCTCCTCCTCCTTCAATCTGGACTCACTGAGCTGGTGTAATTTATGCCCCAAAATGGCTAAACCCATCTATTCCCTCCTTCAGGCTCTTCTACCCCAAGCTGAGCAAGAAATTAGCCCAACACCCGTAGAAAATAAGATGCAAGAGATGGAGAATCTAAAGGATATTATTTTGAGCTTCCAAACGTCATGGAGTTAAGGAGTAGAGCTTGTATCTAATGTTGATTGGTTTGAAGGCAAGAGTAATATATGATTGGAGTTCTGAGTGTCAGAGAAACGCACTGGGAACCATATGGTACTTGGGGGTCATAAACTGGCTTTTAGCCAAACAATATTGATAGCAAGATGGTATAATTCAGGTCATCATATGTGCTTTCTGTATCAAGGGATGTGTGAGCTAACTTTCTTTTCACAATCCAGAGATAAGGAGCAATACCGTGTATTAAGCATTTCCCATTATCATTTTGAAACACATACACTGACAGTCTCATTGAGAACATTTTTTGTGTGTGTGGAAATGGCATAACACTAATCTTATTCCTTCATACTGATTATACTCTGACTAGGAAATGGAAGAACATTAATCTCCCTGCTTTAGAATCCAGAGAGCATGTTTGTACAGAGGACTGGCATTTTAGTTTCCTGAAATGCAGAGAGAGGAGAGATCACTTGATGAATCTCTTGATTCTTTGAGATTTTTAAAAATATTGAAATTAGCCCTTTTCGTAGGGCCATGTTCAGTCTTTATAGTGGCAAAACATAATGAAAATAGGTATGTTCTTTCCAAAGTGTTTCTACAGTGGTTCATTCACTGAGCCTAAAAGAGCATTAACTGAGAGTAAAATATTTTGGATTTTAGTCTTGAGGCTGTTGCTAGCTCTTTGAATGACCTTGGTCCTTACATTCTTCATGGAGTCAGTTTCTTCACTGTATGAAGAAGTTTTTAAAGTAGACACACTTTAAGCTGACTTCTCACCCTGCATTCTGACCAGGTATAGGTTTACCTCATTATTACCTAGGGTAGAGGTATGGGCGGGGGGTGGGGGGGTGTTATAGATGCAGAGTGAAACTCTCACAGGTCTAGGGAGTGTATAGTACATGGTATTTGGTCCTAGATTTTAGACTAGTTTAAAATTACATAGTTTTCTTTAGCTGAAGCATCCCAAAAGGTGAAACTGATAGATGTCCCTCTGGTTCTAGATAAAAGGATTAAAGCAATTACACAGGGGGGAAGAAAGGAGGGTGTCAGATAAAGTAATCACAAAATAAAGCAAATTGCATAAAAGCAAGTAAAGTCACTGTTTCAGTGTTACATATAGGATCAGAAGGAGAAAATATTTCTTCTCATTTTTGAGTGCATGGGGAGCAAAAAATCTTAAAAGAGGGGGAGCTTCTGTCTTGAGATTTCATTAGTGACTGAATTATGTGGTCTGTGATAAATTCTCTGCAATATTAATTGAGAATGAATGTGGTTATTACTTATGTTTTGATCTTGTATTGCTTCAGGAACTTCTTAGAAATCACCCTTTTTAGATTCAAGTAGAAAGTGCATCCAGATTTTAGCATGGAAAGGGCAAACTCCATAGCAAAGGGAAAGTGGGTAATCTTCATAAACTGTCATTAATGACTCATCTCTTATTAGGTTGAGAGTGGTTCTGCTGATTATTAAGATAATTAGAGCTATCAGATTTTGCCATACATTGTTCTGATGGTATAATTTGTTGAGTCTTTTAACTAATTAGATGCTATTTATATGAGTTGGTTGTGAACAGGAAAAAGATAGTCCCCACATTAATGAAGTTCATGAACCCCTTATCTGTCATCAGAAATTAAAAAAAAAAATAAATAGAGATCATTCTGTTTGTGGCCTCCTGCAAGTGAAGGGAGAGGATAGATAATCTAGACACAAAAAGAGGCCAAGAAGTGGTCATGTGAAACTCGAAGTTCTTCATCAGATCAGGGAGCAAGAATGAAGTAGTTGAGTAAGACAATGGCAAAACATTCAGGTCTCAGCCTGTGTTGATACTTGGCACACCACTGAGCCAGAGCTATCTATAGAAGTGACAATTACTATCTTCTCTCTGAACATTGTCCTCCACTTCCTCCTTCCCGACATGTAACATATTTCCACCTTCCCCTTCTCAAATTGTGATTAGTGATTTCAAATCATCAAGTTCTATCAGATTTACCATTAAAAATACCCCAAATCCAAATAATTTTTACTGTCTTCACACTCCATTTCTATTCCAAGCCTTCGTGTTCTCTTGCCTGAAAAATTGCAACTGTCTTCTATTCTTACCGCTAAAATTCTAATGCCCAATGGGCAGAAGCCTTTAGAACTTAGACCTTGTCATACCCGCTCTTTTTTCAGCCTTCCATTGCCTTCCTTGCACCTCACAGTGGCATCTGAAGTTGTTGTTTGAGTCTACGAGGCCCTCCCTGCTTGATCTCTCCCATCTTTTTTATGTGTCTCTTTTCTCTACAGACCAGTCACATCGCCCTCTTTCTGTCCTTAGAAATATTATCTTGCTCCTGCCATGGGGTTTTTGTGCTGGCTACTCCTCTGCCTGAAATGTTTCTTCCCTAGATCTCACATGATGGAGTATTCCTACTAATTCATGTCTCATCTCAGATTCTACCCTGTCTCCAGCCAGATTTTCTCACCATATAGGAATGTGGCCCTTATCCCACATACTTTCTATCCCACAATTATTTATTCTTATCTGTATTCCATCTATCACTATCTGAAAATATCTCATTTATTTAGGAATTTATTGTCTGTGCCTAGTAAATATTTGTTGAATTAATGAACTCTTTTAAGAGTAGAACCATATTTCATATGCCATCATTAGAAGAATACTGGCATATAAATATATGCCATATAAAATATACCAGCAGATAGAACAGTAACTGCTCTGGATGCAGTAAGAAGGCATTGAACCAATGGGTCTCTCTCTCCCTGAGCCAGCCCTTTCTGAGCCTCAGGCTCTTGCACACCACCTTTGACTCCATGAACACATTTTGAACACCGTTCCGCTAGATTATTGGTTATGGCAATGAAGGGATGGCTTGGTACATTCCCACCAGTGCCTACCCAAGTGCAAAGCTTGGCTGGTTATTCCTCCATGAATTGATTCTGTCTCTCTTACTTAGTCTTCTTTGTAAATGAGCCTTAAAGTAGATAGCAGGGGGCAAAAGCATTCTATTAGTAAGCGAACGTGTCTGAACAAAAGACCTGGCTCCTTTCAAGTCTTACAGAGGCTCCAACCCAGAATCCCGTTTGGCACCTCGTTATATCCCAGGCCCTGCTTCCAAGACAAGGTCATTATTTCAGCCTGTAATCCTACATAAAGGCTTCCCATTTTTCAGTTACGCAAAGTAATATAACACACATCTCGGCATCAGACATCAGGATTAACACTGACAAGGCTTACATTAAAATGCTCTACCAGGCAGCATCTCTAAAGTGAATAGAACAGCTAACGTGCCTGGACAATGCTTCTTGCTTCATGGGGAGAAGGATTTATGTTTAAATACTATTAACATTTTAACTGTGACAGCCATGGCTTAAAAGAATTGTATTTTAATATAAGATTGAATGCATTTTTATAATAATACTAATCCCATGTTATTAATTTTTTATGCTTTTAATTTTGATAATGCAACTAACTAGTTTGGAGAATGTCATTTCTTCCTTGATTTAATTTTTTTCTTTTTTTAAAATAAAATTATACTGTTAAGATGAAGAGTACAATTTGGAAATGGGAACTCTGTTTGACTTACAGTGTAGGAGTCAGAAATGGACAGTATTCCATTTAAGCTGAACATCAACCATTAATTAGCAGTGATAGTAGTAGTAGTACAACTCATTATGAGCCTGAAGCTCTGACCCCCTGGGGAGTGGTGGCCTTGATGGTTCAGGAATTGCTCTGGAGATTACATGAGGATGGGAGAATTAGGCCTCCCTTCTAAATGAACAGCATGTAGAATTTTTTTCTCCTTCACATGATTTCAGAAGGGCCTCTATTGGCAGAAGTGGTTAAGTCCTTTGTCTTCTTCCCCACATAGACAAGCAGTGCTTGTTAGAGTTTCTGTTATATGCAAAGAGAGGATAATGCATGAGGGTGTGGTATGAAAAGAAGTTTGTGAGAGCAGAGAGTTTGCAAGTTATATTAATCTACCCAGGGTCACCAAATATAAAGTCACTTTTTGTGCTTGACGTCAGTCAGAATGAGCTAAGTGTGCTGTAGTAACAAACATCACCAATTTATAAAAAGAAATGTAAGTAGATTTCTACTTGATGCCACAGTCCTTTGTGAATTAGTTGGGTATCCTGCAATATATCATTTTTACTTTCAGAATATCAGCTGATAATTGTTTTAATACCTGAAATATTGCTGGTTACTAAGGCAAAGGGAAAGGAATATGGCAAATTGTGCACGAAACTGTGTACTCTAGAAGTGACTTACTTCAGCTTTTATTCATTGGCCATGGCAAGCCACATGGCCACGTCTAATGTCACAGGAGAAGGGAATGGCAAGCCTTTTATTCATTGGAAGAAGGAAAACCAGAAATATCAGTATTCAGCTCTAATGACTATCATAGTCATCCTCCTAATGGGTAAGCAGAGGCTGAATTACAGCCTGCATTTCTTTAGATAAACAGTGAGCCCTGGCTTAGGGCTTTATCTGCCCAAATAAGAAAACACATTTTTCTAATTTGTAGGAAGTTACCTCATATTTAGCAGTGGGCCAGCACCTCAGCTGTGTAATTCGCTTTGCCTGATGGATGATGGTAATAACCTTCATTCATTCATTTATTCTTGCATTCAAAAGAAGTGAGTGATCAAGTCTCTACTATGTATTAGACATAGGGAATAGAGCTTTGAATAATCAGACATGGTCTCTAGCCCCATTGAGTTTATGGCCTCTCAGGGAAGATAGATAATGAAAATGAAATAATTACAAATGTAATGAATGTTAATGAAAGGAGATGTATAGGGTGCCATGGGATCATATGACACTAAATAAGTTATACATTGCAGTCTTTTTTCCTTCTTATGGCAGTGTCCTGATTTTCTCCTTCAGTTTTGAGTTCCTTAAGCAGATAATTATACCAAGGGGCAGATAATTTAGATGGCTTAGTCTTTGAGACATTGATGAGCCCTGGAATTGTCTAAGCAGAGATATGTATCTCAAAGCAGGTCTTGAAATGGACAGCTGATGATCTATTTGATGCCTATTAAGACTGAAGAGAGAGCAAGAGAGAGACAGAAAAACAGAGAGAATGAATGTGTGTGTGTGTGTGTGTGTGTGTGTGTGTGTGTGTATGTGTGTATGCATGTGTGCATATGTTTGGCTTGGAATCAAGTATTGACCCAGTCTACTCACCATTTCCCCTTTAAAGATCCTACAACAGATACAGCCAGTGTACCCAGGACAATGATCATTCCACTACACATTGACCCTTGGCTTCCATCTCTAAACAGTCATGTTCTGGCTGGCCACTGGTGGTATCCACTGTGTCTGTGTGTAGTTCAAAATTAATTGAAAATATAATTCNGAGAGTGCGTGTGTGTGTGTGTGTGTGTGTGTGTGTGTGTGTGTGTGTGTGTGTGTGTGTGTGTATGCATGTGTGCATATGTTTGGCTTGGAATCAAGTATTGACCCAGTCTACTCACCATTTCCCCTTTAAAGATCCTACAACAGATACAGCCAGTGTACCCAGGACAATGATCATTCCACTACACATTGACCCTTGGCTTCCATCTCTAAACAGTCATGTTCTGGCTGGCCACTGGTGGTATCCACTGTGTCTGTGTGTAGTTCAAAATTAATTGAAAATATAATTCTCTGCCATCCTACCTCCCTGCAGTAGTAGTCATCACATACAGCTAAGGGACATTAGTGGATAAATACCCAGCTTCCCTCACTCCTTTGGTGGAATATCTCTGAAAAATATCTCCCAGTGGGATTCAGTCTGCCTAGCCACTAAAATAACAAATTTGGTGGGTATAGTCCTTTACTGATCTCACTTCTCCACTTCTGGAATCATCATCCAAATCACCTTGCCCTCACAATCTTGTATCAGGATTTTCTCTAGAAGAAACTAGCCTAAGACACATATTTAAACACTGAACCAGTAATCATCAGAGTCAGGGTCTTTGAACTTCTCTATCTGCTCCCCTATAAGTGGGATGCTACCAAAAAGAAAAGTGACGTTTGACATAGACAAGTCAGAGAATTAGTGAGACTTGATGGGAGACCATTTGTTCTTAGATCGTGGTTACTGTTTTGACCGGCTTTGGAAGATACAGCTCTGCTCATTTAGTCATAGGATCTAGAGCCGATAGGTACACTGTAGCACCAAGTGCAGTTTTCCCCCCAAATGCATCTAATGATAATATGGCATTTTTGTGTTCATATTCAGGATAACTAGGACCAGTTACATCATAAAGTCCTTTGGGAGAAAAACAGTTAAATGCAGAACTAAAGCCATAGAAAATATCTGTCTTTCATATTTTCTTTAATTTCTTTTTCTTTTTTCTTTACTTTCTCTTTCTCTTTTTTCTTTTTTCTTTTCTTTTCTTTTCTTTTCTTTTCTTTCTTTTCTTTTCTTTTCTCTTTCTTTCTTATCCTCTGAATACCATATTCCATGTTCTTCCAGTTTATAATTCCTACCCTACTGCATTGCTTACTATTTGACTTTTGGAATAAAAAGACATTGGTTAGAGAAATAAATGAGGGTCCAATTTATGAAAATAGTCTTCTTGCACTTAAAGGGAATGCTTGTGGTGCTACATTGATAAATGTAGTTTTCAGTGGAATACCTGCATAAATTATGATTGATTTGCAATTCATCACCTTCTTTGCCTTGCTCCTCCTCTGAGAAGAGACCTCATTTGTGCATTATTAAGGAGGGGATATTTTTAGGGATGTGATTATTTGGCAGAAGTGCTAATAACGATGGGGGAAATTTTCAGAAAAATGTATCCAAACTGGAAGTTTCTGCAGTTTCAGAAATAACACCTTAAAAGTTTGTACTTTCAGTCTTCCAGGCATTGCTTTCTTTAAATGATATAAAAATAAATGTTCCCTGTGAGTCTGTGCCTGGTGATGTTGACCCTAAGCTTCAGGGCACGTTAGTTAGCAGGACACAGAAGTGTTGCCACAACTCTTTCTTCTGCAAAAAGAGCCCTTCAGAAAGAGTCTTTCTGAAGATCATCATCATTGCATATAGACTTTGAATCCATATTGGCCATGGAATGGGTCACCTTGTGTTTTAGACATTTTTGAAATCAGTTGCACTGCCCCTTTACCGTCACCCAGCCTCTCTCATGACCATGTGCTTTCACTTACTTTGACCTCTGCCAGGATTCCATCCTTCTCTTCTGCCAGCCAGCCGACCCTACCTCATGTCTGCTTCCTTCCTCCACGAAGCCTTCATCATCAGAGCTCCGTCCCTATATCCCTGGCAGAAGGCAGCCTACTGTGGTGGAATAAAAATGATATTTGGGGTCTTGTGGACTTGGTGTCAAATCATGCCTCTGCTGTTTACTAGTTGGGGAAATTGGTCTGTTATTGAACCTCTATACCTTACAATTCCTATGTCTAATTTCCACCTCCTGAGCACACTGTGAGGAATAACAAGACAATAGATATAAAGTACCTAGTCCAGAAAAGGAGCTGAAGAAATTTGAATGTTCTCCTTCATTCCATCCTTTGAAGTTTTTCATAATGTATCTGCCACTCCCTGGAGGCTCAGTCTGATTCTTTTCTACCTTGTATTAAAGCATTTAGGTATATGTTTCATCTCACTTTTCATCTGAAACCTAAATGTACCTGTCCATTCTTGGCTGCCCTGTGCTCCTTCAGTCCCTGTCCTCCAAACAGCCTTGCGCTTACCATTAAATCAAACCAGGTAACACAGGGTATCTGCGCTGATGGCGTTGATGAATAACGTGGACATAGTTATTGGCAGTGCCTTGGAATAATGTAAGGATTATGTTCCACATCAGAATTTATTCCACTTTCCCCCAATATCCTTCTTTTCCTACTACTTCTATACCTTGTGATAATTCTTTGTGTGTGTGTGTGTGTGTGTGTGTGTGTGTGTGTGTGTGTGTTCTCTCTTTCTCTCTGTTTCTCTCTCAGTATCTACTAAACCTTTTTTTTTTTCACACATACCATGTCACCCTCTCCTCCCTCCCTTACGCTGTCTTCTTCTCTTCAGAGTTCAACACTTTAAGTATTTTTTTTAATTCTGAAGCTGTTTTGAACTTACAGAAAAGTGGCAAGAAATGTCACATTCCTTTTACCCAAATTACCCAACTTTGAATATGTCAATACATTTATTTTCTTTCCGTCTCTCTCAAATAGAGATATTCTTCTTACATCATGCCACATGACACCTACCAAATATCAGTTTATCTTCCTAAAACAAGGAGTCTCCTTACAAAATCTCTCCCCATTGGGAAATCAGTGCTGATGCACACTACCGTCCAATCCACAGACCCCATTTACATTTTGGCAACTGTCTCAACAATGACTTGTTTTCTTTGGTGATTCAGGATCCCATCCAGGAACTTGCATTGTCATTCATAGTTTCCTTTGATCTGGAATCAGCTCTCAGTCATTCCTTGTCTCACATTTTCCCACATGATGACCCTCTACCTGTATCTTCCAAAATGTCTTCATACTTAGATTCATATCTTCTTCTTGGATGCATCACTGGCAGAAATCCTGCAGAAGCAAAGGTGAGCTTTTCTGAGTGCATCACATCAGAAATCATGCTGTAATGACCCATCCTTTCACATGATCTTCTAGTCAAGTTGGTGTTTTCCGGGTTTCTTGAGCATTATATGAACATTTCTTTACTCCCTGGTACCAGATAAGAAGTTCCAGGGTCATCTTATACTTTTCCTGTTTAGCAATGGAATAGCCTATTTCTTTAAGCAGCCCTGGTTCTTTTTAGCGGAAGATAGTTTTAGAAACTAAGATCCAGGTACTTGGTTTGCTCATTGCTCCTGGGATATCATTGCTTCTAGATCCTCCCAACATGCAGAGCTAGGAAATACATGCATATATATCTACACATACATTTATTATTATATCTGTGTGCATGAGTATGCATGTCTATATATACTCCCCACCATGAGTTTATATTAATTCAAATATAACTTTCCTTTTTAAAAATTTTTTGTTTATATATTTTTGAAAGAGAGAGAGAGCGAGCCATGAGGGAGGAGCAGAGAGAGAGGGAGACACAGAACCTGAAATAGGCTCCGGGCTCTGAGCTATCAGCACACAGCCTGACACAGGGCTCGAACTCACGAGCCAAGAAATCATGACCTGAGCCAAAGTCAGACACTTAACTGAGCCACAGATGCCCCCAAATATAACTCGTTCCAATTCAAATCTTCCACTTTTTTCCCTTTCCATGTTATTAAGTGCCCTCACAGACAATAAGAAACCTAGCTCTCATTGTCCTCAATATACATACTCATTTGCTTAGTATAAGCAATCTCCTAAACACTCTGTTCATCCTTCCCTGCCCACTACCTCTGCACCTGCCATCCCCTCTCTCTGCTTCCTCAAATTCTGCACACACCACTCTCCCAAGTTCTGTGTGACACCCCCTACCCACACTGTCCTATATCTTCAGCTACAGCACATGCTGTCTTTTACCTCTGACCTCCATGGGATGCTACTCCCTCTCACCTCCTCTTCCTCAGATGTTATCATCTCTCACCAGCAGGAAAAAAGAAGGTATGATGGGAAAGGAAAGGAAGACCACCATGTATGCATTTTCACTGATGGATGGATTTGGGGAACTCCCATATCATACATTTTTCACAATGCATTTGCATCTGGGTTGAATGAACAAATGTTTCAAATGTTCACCATCCACCCACTTGACTCTCTCAGTGTTACCTACCTCTCTCCAAGGCTGACTATATAAGCATAGATGAAGACAGAAATAATTTAGTAATATTCAGCTGAGCCAACTGGACATGCAGCACTGACCCTAGAGAAAACTAGGAGAGCTGGATGGTATGGGCAGTGGACCAGCAGATGAATTTTGGAGGTTCAGCTCAGAATCTTTCTGTATCCAAATGTCTTCAAAACCCCCTTCTCATTAGCTTGTTTCTCTATCTTAAGCTTCTTGAAAACATGTTTACACTCATGGTTCCCAGTACCAGTATGGATATAAATGGTGAGAAATGCACTCTTGTTGGTTTCCTTTCCAAGGTACCAGTAATACAAAGACAGGCATAAAGTCTCTTAAGATACAAGAAAATCACCTTGCACAGCATTGTAATAAATGATGTCACTGTACAATCTTTAACAGGGGTTATGTTTTCCACACTCAGAGAGCAAATTGTTTCTTAAATCTTTGTTAGTTTCTGTATCTAACTGATAGGTAAGCCTCTCTGGGGAAAGAATAGAATGGAACACTATATCTTCCCCAACTGATTTTTCAAGCCAGCAGAGTTCACAAGACTCATGTTTCCTGCCACTCACCTTGTCTCCCAGTTGAGAACTCTCATTCATTTTTCTAGATTCATTGTTTGTGTAAATTAGCTTTTCCTATGAAAATATGAAATGGATTATTGGCAACATTCTTGATAACCTTAATGGAAAAAATGTCATCGGCCCTGCCTAAGATCAATTATCATAAATCTTATTTCTCAGGAACCTGGAAGAAAGTTCCAGGTGGACAGAGAAGTGCCCAGGATGAAAAAAAAAAAATTTTTCTGACCTAGAATTTGTGGCAGTAGTGGAGGGAGCTGCCATGACATGTCTGATCTCATTAACGTTCAAGGTTCCCTACGCAGGGATGGATAAATGACAATGTATCACTCACTCCTGCCCTCTGAAGCCTTTCCATTAGAAAAGCTGCAATTTAATCTCACATGTCACAAATCAAACCCAACCTGAAAACTACCTTTCCCAAAAAGGTGAGCACATCCCATACCTCATGAAAGGAACTAGAGTGCCTCTCAAAGGAAGCACTATGTCCCCCAAAAGCATCTATTAAAATTGCCTCCAACTAGAAGTGCCCACTGTAACAAGGGTTCAGCCTGCACAGGGTTGTTATATGAATTTGGCTTTTTAGCACATTGTATAACTTTGGGCAAGTTGCTGAAAATCTTCTTGACTCAATTACTTCATTCCTTAAGTGGGAGTAGTCCTCTACCTCTTAGTGAGGTTTGTGAGTATGAAAGGAAAATTATTTTATTTCTTGTTGGTGAGAATGCTCAGGCAAGTAACTAAGTGCTTAATAAATCATAGCTATGATTTATTATTGCTTATTGTTACTTCCATACCCTGAGCTAAGGGCTTTATATTATTGACCTCATTAGTTATCCCAGAATTAGTTAGGTATTAAGAAATGCCATTTTGTAGAGGAGGATACTAAATTTTTGAGAGCTTAATTGAGCCAATGGGATCCTTCTATTAATGTTAACATGCTACTTATGTATTGGAAATAAAGTTTCTTATGGAATGTAATGGAATACACTGCTAATAAGAAGAATACGCATCTTTTTAAAATTTATTTGTTTATTTTTTACATTTATTTATTTTTGAGAGACAAAGTGAGACAGTGTGGGAGTGGAGGAGGGAACGAGAGAGAAGGAGACACAGAATCTGAGGCAGGCTACAGGGTCTGAGCTGTCAGCATGGAGCCTGATTCGAGACTCCAACCCAGAAACTGTGAGATCATGATCTGAGCTGAAGTCGGATGCTCAGCTGACTGAGCCACCCAGGTGCCCCTATGCATCTGTATTTAAGAGTGAAATGAGGTTATAATTTTTCTCTCTTGGAATGTTTTTGTCTGGTCTTAGTCACAGGGTTATACTGATCTTACAGAATCAGTGGGGAATAAGCTCTTTTTTTCTATCATCAGGACAAGTTAGCAGAGAATTGGAATAATCTCTTCCTTGAAAGTTTGGAAAAACTTGCCTGTACAACCATCTGATGTGGAGTTTTCTTTGCAAAAAGATTTTAAATCACCACTTCCTGAGTCTTTAATAGTTCTGCTTTGGGTATTTATTTCCTATGCCCATCCTGGTAACTCATATACTTCCAGGCTCATGACCACTTCATCTTTTTTTTTTTTTTTTAAAGATTTTCACATACAGTTGTTGATAATCATCATTTGTTATCTTATTTGAGCTATATTTGTGTCTACCTTTTTTCATTTAAAACACTAAAGCTTTTTCTTCATTTTCTTTTGATAATATTGCTAAAGGTTTATCTGTTTTAAATTTTATGAAAGAACCACCTTTTGAATTTTGGCTCTCCTCTCACAAATATTTGTTTTCTGTTTCATTAATATTTGCTCTTATATTAATTACATTTTTTCTCTTGCTAAATATGGACTTTTTGTCCATTTTTTGTACCTAAGACTGACATTTAGGCTGTTAATTTTGAGACTGTTTTAAAATATAGCTACAGATTTTAATATGTGTATTTCATTCAGTTGTAGGTATCTTCTCATTTCTTAGTAATAAAATATTAAGTGGGGAAAAATAAGCCCACAAAGACTACATATGATTGAATAAGGATATTATCCTTTATATAAAGTTAAAAATAGCTTACAAAGAATCTTAGAAATAATTCTACATGCATATTACTTACTGAGTGAATTTTTTTACCCCTTCCCTAATTCATATGTACAAGCTCTAACACCCAGTGTGATAATATTTGGAGGTGAGGCCTTTGGGAAATAATTAGGTTTAGATGTGATCTTGAGGACAGTGCCTTCTTGATGGGATTAGTGCCCTCGTCAGAAGAGGAAGAGAGCAAGAGAAAAAGTTTGTTTCCTGTGCACAAACCTAGAAAAGGCCTTGTGAACACACAGCAGGAAGGCAAGAATGTACAAACCAGGAAGAGGGCTCTAATCAGAACTCAACCATACCTGATCCTGATCTTGGACTTCCAACATTTGCAGACCTGAGGGAAAATTAATGTCTGTTGTTTAGGCTACCCAGTATATGGTAATTTGTTATAGCAGCCCACGTGAGCTAAGATAATGTGGTAAAATTATATATAAACAAGGCAAAGGAACGATGAACCTAGGCCTCCACCTGATAATTCCCTTAGGTAGAGGAGGCAAAGAGATAACATGGGGGAAGTCCAGATGGATACCTGGAGGTCACTGTTAGGGTCATAGCTTTTGTTTTATGTGAGGCATCATAAATGCATATTCCCTTATTAAAAATAACTTACTAAATGGGACACCTGGGTGGCTCAGTCAATTGAACATTCGACTCCTGATTTTGCCTCAGGTTATGATCCCAGGGTCATGGGATTGAGCCCCACATTGAGTTCTGTGCTGGCTGTGGAGCCTGCTTAAGATTCTCTCCCTCCTGCTCCTCTCTTTCTCAAAACAAACAAACAAAAAACCTTACTAAATAAAATCAGGAATTTTTTTGTAATTCACATTGAACAAGTATTTCCCTTGTGCCAGTCCCCATGTTATAACTTCTTGAGTCTTCATATGCACCCTTACGGGTGAAGATATTATTTACTGTTTCAGTGTTTGTGTGGATCCAAGTACTGAGCTCGGCCAGTATTTGATCAAGCTGCTTCAGGGGGCGTGCCTGGGACTACTGGATGTGAGTTATGGGGGGGCAAATTGAAGTACTGTGAGGTAGAGAGATCCTTGTCAGTGGAAGGATTCCAGCAGAGACCATTTGTCCCTTCCGGGAAAGTGCCGTTGAAAAAGAGTCTAGCTGCAGGAGCTTCTTGGTCTCCTTGTATTAATAATACTAAAGGCTATAGAGAAATCTGGCCCTTCCTTGGCTCACTTAATATTAAAGTTATTCAGGAAGGGAACTGTTATGGCAATAATATGAGCTCCAGAGTTTTCTGGACCTGGGTTCAAATCCCAGATCTATTTGCTAGCTTTGTGCCTGTGTCCCCAGGCCTCTGTCCCCAGGCCTCAATTTCTTCATCCGTAAAAATCACAAGATTCTTGTGAGGATTATGGATTATGCCCTTCTCTTTGCTTGAACTCTTCAAAAGGGCTCTGTAGTATGGGAGAGGAGGAAACCAAATTTGCTGAATATCTACCAGCACCTGGATTCCCTCAGACAATGATCGGATACTTTCATGAGGCAGAGTAATGACCTAATTGATGAGCGAGATGCCAAGTGGAAATTCACCTGGGAAACTTGACCTCTTTGCATCCCTCTCCCTATTCTTTTGCCATGTGATAGGAGCATAGTGGAGGGGTTTGCGTTACTGAGCTTCAATAATTTATTGGAGTATTTGTGCTCTGTGACACATGTGGCAGTTATAAATCCATGAGTTCTTCCCTCTGGAATGCTTCTGGGCAAGTTATACAGTAGGGACCCTTTAAAGCATCAATGTCGGAGAATAGAGATTGAT
Source organism: Crocuta crocuta (assembly GCF_008692635.1). Taxonomy (NCBI): domain Eukaryota; kingdom Metazoa; phylum Chordata; class Mammalia; order Carnivora; family Hyaenidae; genus Crocuta; species Crocuta crocuta. The sequence continues at coordinate 620,960 of NW_027529442.1, read as the reverse complement.
TTCATTCACAACCTTTTCTTCTGCACATCTGGGGCTTGCCGGGATTTCCTTGCAGTGCAGGGCTAATGACTTTTGATACCGATCGATGCAAAGCTAATTAATGTACTTCACAATTTTCATGTACTCTAGTCAGTATTTCAAATGCTGTGCTGTTGGTGGGTTCTTTCTTTCATTTGTTCGTTCATTCATTCTCTCAAGAATCTGTCCTTTCTCTTTTCTTTACTCAAGGACTAATTAGCCTCTGATGACGTTAACTATTATTTGGATTTGTATGGTGGTAAGAGTGTAGAATTGTAGGAAAGGAACACAGGGATTCATGGATTCTATGAATACTGTGCTTTTCAAGTACTGAGTCTTTGTGATAGAAATGCTGTAGACTCCATAAGTGTAATTTCACTTTGACACTTTATGGAAATTAGGTTGCTGATTTTAACTGTCTCTGGAAAGTTCCAAAATAGCATAAGAGGAAAGTGACCACTCTGTCTCTCTCTTTCTCTCTCATGCATCACATAATAGAACATGATGAAAATAAAAATATGTCCATGAAAATTATTCTAGATCACAAAACTATAAATTCTTGGCTTCCCAATTTAAAACACCACCCCTTCAAGGCAAATGGGAGGCTCAGTTGGTTGAGCATGTGACTCTTGCTTTTACCTTAGGTCATTATCTCACAATTTGTGAGATCAAGCCTGACTTGATCTCTGTGCTGATGGTGCAGAGTCTGCTTGGGATTCTCTCTCTCTCCCTTTCTCTTCTCCCCTGCTTTCACTTTCTCTTTCTCTCTCTCTCTCTGTCTCTCAAAATAAATAAATGAACTTAAAAAAATAAAACACTGTCCCTTCATGATGAGATATTAAAGATTTAGTTTAACTTAGATTAATCTTTGAATTTGATATTTAGAAGTATTAAAAGATATTTGATGGGCCAAAGATTACACTTTGTTATATAATGGTTCAATTTAAGTATATCCTTTTGCAGTGATAAAAATCATGGGCTATGGAATTCACTAAACTTGGATTTGAATCTTTCCTCTGAGGGTTATAAGGACTAGTTTGAGATATTTACATTCTTTGAGTCTCAAGTTCCTCAACTGTAAAATGAGGATCATAACATCCTATGAGCCTACTTCAAAAATGGGTATTCATGTGAGGGGTGTGGCATATATTTTGTTACAAACTAAATGTGCTATCAATGCTGGCCACTGTTGGTGGTGGTGGTAGTGCAGTTTAGAAGTTCTTCCCCCCCAGGGCACCTGGGTGGCTCAGTCAGTTAAGCCTCCGACTTCAGCTCAGGTCATGATCTCACAGTTCGTGGGTTCGAGCCCCGCATTAGGCTATGTGCTGACAGCTCAGAGCCTGGAGCCTGTCTTCAGATTCTGTGTCTCCCTCTCTCTCTGACAGTTCATGCTGTCTCTATCTCTCTCTCAAAAACAAAACAAACCAAAACATTAGAAGTTCTTTCCCTTGTTCTACTCTTTACTCCAAGAACAAAGCACCATTCAAGTGTTTCTTTAAAAAGACAAAGCTTACATAGAAGACTTCCTCCTAGTTTACTTAAGGAGATAGAATGTGGCTCATTGGACAGCCATGCCTTAGAGAGCAGGACTCCACTATATATTAAGTCATTCATATGCAATTTGCTAGAGCTGCTCCATGTAACAGTTTTTTTAATTAAAATACTTAGAAAGAACTAATATCCCCTACTGGGTGGATCATATCTCTGTCAGAACTAAGACTCACACAGTGTGTATTACAACAAGATTAAGGTGAAAATTAGAATCAGTTCTACAGGTATGTGTGACTACCCTTTGTCACTTAATTGGAATCTTCCTACTGGTTTGTTTAAAAAAGAACTCCAAAGTAATGTCTGATTTGCATGTTGTCAGAAGTGTGTAGGAGCCTTAAACTTGAAGTTTAAAAATAATACCTCCATGTAAAAACTAACGTGACAATGAAAGTAGCACCATCAGGGGTCAAGGCAAACTCTAGTGGGAATGGCAACTATTAATGGTGATGCTTTGTAAGTTTTGGGCAAGACACTACTCTCTATTGAGAACACAAGTACATTTAATATCCTGGTTTAGGGGTGAAGGGAACTTCTCTACAGTGTAGAGGTGACTGAGAATAAAGCTAAGCATTGCATGCATTCAGTGTGTATCAAGTGTTAATCAGATGGACTTGAAATTGCCCATAACTGGGCTTGAGCCCCAGTTTATTACTCATTAGCTGTTTAATTTCAGACAAGTTCCATAGCCTCTCACACTCAACTTTCTTATTTGTATAATGGAGCTAAAAATACATCACTTGCATAGAGATTATAAGGATCAAGTACAAAAATATATGTAAAACACTTCTTGTAGGAGCTGACACATAAGAAGTGCTCTGTAAGTTGCTGCTTCTAATCTTCATGGTTCATATTAAATATTACATTTTAACTGACATTTAACCAGCAGCTAATGAGCTATGAAAGTTTTAGTTAACTAATAATTAATGAGCTGTAATAGTTTTTAAGCTGTGAGAATTACCACCACTTCCACCCTGGCCATATTCATTGATTTAGATTCCATAGGTGAGAACACACATCAGCTGATGGTCTGGACTCAGCCAGGTTGACTTTGCCCAAGGAACCAAGAAGAACCTTCTNTTCTTTTTATGTGCTGCTGGATTCGATTTGCAAAGATCTTGTTGAGGAAGAACCTTCTGATTCTTAAGCAGAGTATTATAAGTTCACCTTAATCTAGGATGGAGAAGACCTTGCTCCTTTAGCTGATTTTGGTTTGTCAACCCCTTGTGAACGAATGAGACTGGAGGACTATTACATGTAGTCAACACCTCTGGCCATCATCCAGGTCATTCTAACAAAGAGGAGCCAGACTGGAGTAGAACATAAAATTGGGGTTTAGGATATTCGGATGACTACCTCTATCTCCCCTTGCACGGTACCCTTCCTGTGGTCTTACCATCACGTTTACAAATACAGAGAGGCTCTAGCTTATAGCAGTCCCACTTCCAAGGTTCCTTTGCTCAGATGTGTGTGAGTCCTTCTGTCATTGTCCCGAGTGTCTGGGTGTTGAGTGGTAAGTGTGGGAGCTGAGCAGAGAAATGACTCATTTTTAATTGATATTTTAAACAAAGTTTCTTGGTGGTGGCCATGCAGTGTATCCCTAACCTCTCTCGTTAGAGAGCCTGAGCTTGTATCAGCTCATTAACTCAGATAGCTTGCCCTTTGACTTCACTGCCATGTGTGATGTTCCAGATTTCACTTCTGCTGCGTAATTTAAGAGGAGAGACATACCACATTTTTTATTGGAGGGCTTAGGTCTTTCAGGGTTACTCTGGGTCTGAGTTTCATTTTAATGAGACAGTGCCAGCAGGGGGAAAAAACACAACATATAGGACTCCATTACTTCAAAGAAAGTCCCCCAAAGCCATTAACCCAACATAGTTATTTAAGAAGTTGCAAATTTATAAATTAAGGTAGACATTGACAAAGAGGTTGAGTTGTCAAATCAAAATTTGCCAGGGAATTTTGCAAATCACAACATTTTTGCACTGTTAATGAAAAGTGACAGTTTCCTTCTGCTTAGATGTGAAATCCAGCATCTTTACTTCTGCAATTTACATGGAAATAATGAATGTTTTGTGTCAGGGCCTCTCCCTTCCAGGGAATAGAGCTTCACCTTTCTAATATTGAATTAGCTGCCAGCCTGTGGAAAATTTCATGTTAGCATTTGGTCCTAATAGATAATTAAAAAAAAAAAAAAAAAATTGAAAAAACATACCTAATTAAAATTGTATGGAAAAAAAAGGCATGGCTTAGCTTTAAGGTTGTGCATACATATAATTGTATATGTGTAATTTATTTTAATGAGCTAAAGTCAAAGGTAGCTTCTGTGTGCTTAGTATACCTTCTTATAATATTGCTGAACTCTGTCCACAATTGACTTATGCATTCTTTTTTCTTCACTGCAGAAATAATGAATATCTTTGAACTATACATATAATATATGTGATCACCTAAGACTACTCCATGCGTACTTCTGAAAACATGATAATCTTTCTTTTAGAGAACTACAGAGTCTTAGGTATTTTGCTCTGGATTGGAAAGCAGGTAGCTCCTTTCTAGTAAGCGTGCATCTCTTCTTTCATCCTTTCCACAGGCCCTCAGGTACACATGCTGTTAGAAAACTTAAGGAACAAATTCCCAGCGTTCTGCTCCCTTGCATGTCTGCATATTATTTGTGAGTTGGAGGCCCAGGGTAGTTTGCAGGTCACCACTCAGATTGCTGTTTCAGTATTGTGCCTCGGTTGGATTGTAGCTTGGACACAGCTCATGCCACACGTGCCATGATTTCATCTTTTCCATGTGTGTTTTACAATGGGAGAATCTTATTTCTTAACAAACAACTATACGTATTAGCTTCAATGGAATTTGCCTATGAAAGGATATGAATCTGACCTTCATATATGAGAGTACTGTCCTACATAGAATTTGCATGATAACAGAATTTATTCCATTGGAGATCTGGTGATATTTGAGTGAAGAGGGACATAAAGGCAATGAAGAATGACAGATACAGCTAAATATGCAGGGTGAAGGATGAGAGACAGGAACTCTGAAATACTGTCTTTGTCCCCAAGTATTTTATTGTTCCTGAAATATAAGGAATTCTCTTTGAACTACTACTTTCTCTGGTAGAGCTTTTCAGTGGTATGTGTAAGGTACCACATTGCAGAGGCCCCTTAGGCAGTCTGAATGGTAGCAAGCAGGTTGTATGGCATCATCTGTGCATAATAACACAGCCAGGCGTCTTTGCATAAGCTCATCTTTCCATTTCATTACCTTATTTCCCTAATATACTCTTAAACATGAGTATTCCAAGGAGAGAAAATTATTGAGTGTTAACACAAAGGAGTCATTTATTATTTTTATTTTTTATAATTTCCCAGAACTCCAATATTATTTTAGAAAATGAAGATATTACTGAAAGAACTCGAAGATCCAGAAACCTGTTGAGAGGCTCTGTTGTCATTGTATTTTTTTGGTGTCCCCTCTCTATAAATACAGATATATTAAGATATAATTGATAATCTTTCCCAACACTGTGGATGCCTCTGGCTATATAACCTATAGCTCTTAGTGCAAAATTGGACGTCATCCTTATGAGCAACCCTGACTGCTTCCTATTTATTAAAGGTTTGTTGGGGCTTTGGGAGTAGTTGTGCCTGTGTGCATACGTGTGTGGCAGGCTGGGAAACGGCAGTGTGGGAACCGGCACTGGGATGGAGTCTGGGGTGAAGGATGTCAGTAGACATAAGTACCTGTGAAAGGAAGTAGTGGACAAGGAACTGGACACAGGAGAGTTTGGACTATAAGGCAGACCTTGCAAAGGATCGCCCAGCCCAAGACTCTGGTGTAAATACCGTCCATCAAGGCTGTTCTGCAGTGCGTGGAAATGGCAGTGCCCTAACATGCCTGCCTTCCTCAGTTAAGAGATGCTGGCCGCCCTGGAAAGATGTGACCTCTACGGAGGTGGTTCTCTGTTGCTGGGGCCCATTTGAAGTAGGTGGTGGCTGGACACTGTTTGCAGACCACCTGCCTCACAGTTGGGCCGTAAGTCCTTCCTTGAAGGGGAATTTGGGCGATGCATATATGTGTCTACCACAAGATGTGTGTGGCTTTCTGTCCCCACCCCACCCCAAACAGACCTAGTTTAGCATGAAACTGTGGTCTTCCTGAATGACAGGCAACACAGACAAAATCATCTGACCTTTTTTATTTTTTTTTTTATTTTTTTAAATTTTTTAATGTTTTATTTATTTCTAGGAGAGAGAGGGAGAGAGAGCGTGAGCAGGGGAGGGTCAGAGAGAGAGGGAGTCACAGACTGAAGCAGGCTCCAGGCTCTGAGCTGGCAGTCAGCACAGAGCCCGACGCGGGGCTGGAACCCACGAACCGCGAGATCATGACCTAAGCGAAAGTCGGATGCTTAACCGACTAAGCCACCCAGGCGCCCCTCATCTGACCTTTTTTAATCCATACCATAGTCTACCATCAAGAGGGCTCTGGACTCTGCCAAGAATGTAGCAAGCCAATTTGACATTCAGAGAAAATTCCAAAATCCGTACGTGAAAATTAGGCAAGTGAAACACTTTGCAGTATGTAGTCAGGAAATGGGGGCACCCTTGATTTCTGGGTATTTGCTATCATGGGAATGTGAAGCAGCTACCAAACGATGTATATTGAGCTGTTATTTTATGTGCTGAATGATTTTTTTAGCCTAATATCTCATTTAAATCTTATAACAACTCTCTGAGGTCAAAGCTGTTATTATCCCATTTACAGATGAGGAAACTGAGGCTCTGTGAAGTTTTTCTAAGGTCTCAGAGCTATCAAGTAGTAAGCCACGGATATAAACCCGAGTGGTCTAGCCTCACAACAGTATTAACCATTCCCTGAGGGCTTGGCCATTTTTATGAACAGACACTCTGGGGATATTGCCTTGCAGAAGACAACAGAATAAAAGTCAGTGCACCTTAGGCACTTAGGATCAAGCAGTATCAGTCATAGTCCCCACCCTCAAGAAACTCATTAGGCAATATTTCTACACATAAAATTATCAAGAAACAGCATGGGAGCTCCCACATGCATGCTGAAGAGATAGCGGTCGATTTCTAACTCCATCAGGTAGGAGATGCAGGCTGTCCAGGAAAGCAGTCTGTTGCCCACATTTACAAACTAGGAGTTTTCATGGTTTCTGGTTTCTCTTTTTAAAAAGTAGAATATCTGGTCACACAGAGGACTCATTCATATAAGGAGGCAACCTGCTGGAAGTGGGAACACTTGCCCCTCTTAAAGGACCCCTGTTGGCAGCTATGCCAGTCAGTTCAGTAGGGACACAGACGTAAGACTTTATCTTCTAATGACAACATTGCATTTTGCCTCTCTGGATGGGAAGCGGAGATCTGCAAGATGGGGTGTCTTTTCTTCAAGGTAACAAGCTAAGCTAGAAGTCGGCATTTCACCTTGCCGACTTCCTTTCCATTTCACACTTCCTTTTTAGTTACCAACAGCCAAAAGGGCACAGAGCCTGCTGAGTGACAGCTCTGCCCTCTGCTGACCCTTCCTGTGGCCCATCTATAGTCCCCACTCACCGCAGCCCATGTTCTACGGGCTTTAACTGAAAGTGAGAAGTGAGATCCGGTGGTGAAACATGACGCTGAAAAACTCAGCAAAAGAAATCATCTTTAAGAGTGAGGTTTAATGCCGACTTCTCCCCTGAGGGGCCTTGTCACTTCAAGCCTTTAATACCAGGCCTGACAAATATTTAGAAAATGTTCAGGCCGGAACCATTTTGCACAAGGAGAGGACAAGATGTCCTGATGGATTTTTTTTCTCCTTCATCTTTAATATCTATGATCCTCTGAATCCTTCTAAGGAAACATAGATCTCAGAGGCTATTCTCCGGCTGGCGTCTGGTGTGAGCAGAGAGAGATAATGGAGCTGGAGCTGAAGTAGATCTTCCCAGAAGACGGGGTGGGAGATAAGGAGGCCTCGCTACGTGCGCGCAGGCAAGTGGAAAGGAGCCTCTCGGTGGGCTTAACCTTGTAAACGGTGCTGTCTGGAGGCGCCAGTCGGAAGCAAGGCGGTGATTCTTCACTGACAAGTGTTTGAGTACGTCCTGGGGGAATGAATACTTAGGGAAGAGTCTGGCTGTGCTCCTAAGGTGCACACAGGACACCTGGGGGGCCTGGCGGTGATGTCACAGCCACCATGGCATGTGTGGGCTGCTAAGGATGAAGCATCACATAGGGCACTGGGTTTCTTCTTAAGCTTACTCCAATCCGAAATGTATAAGATAGACTGGTCAAGGTAACATAGCTCTGGATGAAGCCTAGGTAGAGGCTGGGGCGGAAGGCCTGACAACCTGGCCCCCATTCCGGTCCCTTCCCCTGCCTTCTAAGGCACTGTCACCAATTTGAGGGCTCTGCCAGAGGTAGACAGGACAACTCAGGGAACAAACTGGAACATGTTCAGGTGTTTTTATTTAACCCCCCTAATGACACTATGGAGAGAACAGAATTAATTTCCATTTTACAGGTAGGGAAACTGAGGTGTAGAAAGGCTGTACAGCTCACACAGACATCTTCCTGTGTGCACGTATTGAAGCTGGGAGGTGAATCAGGCCTCTGGGCCTGAACCCCAGCTCCCTGCCCTCCTGTACACACTAGTGCTCCACACCAGAGCAGACTGGCCTGACTGGGGAAGGCCTTGATGTCCGGGCAGGAGCTGAGCTGGGCCTTGGAATCTACTTGCAATTTGAGTCCATGTAGAGACTAGTAGGGACTTTGCAGTGGGAAAAAAACACAGGAGCAAAGGCTGGGCATGAAAGAGTGCATGAGGCTTGAAGTGTAGGTTTGGGCTGGTTTGGGGGGGGGGGGGGGCTTGCAATCAATCCAAGGCAACTTTGAGCTCTGCCTGAGAGTCAGTGAAGGCGGAATCACTGTAGAGTCATAATCAGGGTGAGGTCAAGAAGAGGGTTTGAGGCAGTTTGTGTGGTCTTGGAGGGCAGGAGATGCATATGGAGGGTGAGCCTGAGGCCATGGGACACAGCCGGGGGAGGGCTATTAAATCCCAGCACGGACTGAGGAAGATGTGGGCTGGCTGGGAAGGCGGGAGATGCAGGGAGCCTTCTCAAGTTTATTTCTTTTTGAGAGAGAGAGAGAAAGAGCGAGCAAGCAGGAGAGCAGGGGAAAGGCAGAGAGAGAGGGAGACACAGAATCCGAAGCAGGCTCCAGGCTCTGAGCTGTCAGCACAGAGCCTGATGTGGGGCTCGAACCCATGAACCGCGAGATCATGACCCGATCTCCCCTAGCACGGAGCCTCTCAAAGTCAGGGGCAGGACAGGGCAAGGGAATGGCTTTGGAGGTGGGTAAAGAAGTTAGAGACAGAGAAACTTCCAGAATTCAAATCTGGAACAGTGGGTGGTTATGGTGGTAGATGCCAGTGAACGCTGACCTTGTGCTTACTGGCTGCCAGGCATGGTCTGAACTCTTTACACATGCTACCTGACTTAATCTGCCTCTAGTCGTCTGAAGCAGATACTGCCATTATCCCCATTTTACACTGGAGAAAACCTGGATGCAGAGAAAGTGAGAGGGTCAGGAACTTGCCCATGATGTCATAGCTAATGGATATGGGGGGCAACATTCAGACTCAGGCCGGTTGGCCCCTTGACCACTGTGCTAAACTACCTCCCATAGAAAGTAAACCAGTGCTGGAAAGACCTTTGGCAAGTTTTGACACAGAAAACCGATTCTCTCAAATTTTGTATATTTTGTAAGCCAGCATTGCTGAAATAGTATTCCAGGAGATATCTATACAAGAGATCCTGAAAATATATATTGGTTTGTGAAATAGTGACTTAAAATTAATCAGGCGTCTACACTCCAGGACTCCTCAGGCACTTTTTAGTGGGATAACGTGCCTGAAGAATTGCCGGGAGGAGTCTGCAGAACGGCAGTGTTTCCTAAGCAAACTTGAAAAGCGCTAACTTTTTTTCTTTCTCCATAGAAAATGAGCTTGTATTTCTCTAAGCACGAGTGTTGTGCAGAATATAATTTAGGAAACGATAGCATAGACATTTTGTGAGCTGGGGACCAGAAATAGCCCTAGAATGAGTCAAAACGGACCATTTGGAAGGAAGGGAGCGTCTTAATTAGGAGCAGGGCCAGTCCAGCTCTTGCAGGGGCCTCATTCACCCATCACTCAGGCTTCTCGGGCTTGGCATCGCGCTCAAGCCTCTCCGCCCAGTCCCTGCTTTTCTCTTAATCGGTGGCTTCCTGCTGAGTCCGTGACTAAGGCGCATGGCAGGCGTCTTTCTCCCTGGTAGGAAGTGCCTGCACCTGTTAACTGCCTGGGCCCAATTACTCTCACAAATTTGGACTTGAGCCGCCACACCGACACAGCAATCCTCCAGCCTCTTCAGTCCATAATAATGTGATTTCCAATGGCACTTCTAAAGAGGACACGCTCCACACTGTGACACAGGAGGAAAACCTTAGGGCGAAGCTTATCTGGCCTATGCAGGGGTCAGCTGCCTGGTAGCAAGGAGACTAGGGAAGGAAGACAGAACCAAAGAGGGTTTGCTGGGCACTGTCACATCTGACGTTCTTGCCAGCCGCCACCCACCTACTGGGTCTCCCACTGAGTTAGCTGAGCCTGTTAACAAATGTGTCAAACCAGCACTAAGTGGCTTTGAAGGGGCAGAGTATGGCTTCCTTTCTTCATGAAGCACCAGTCCCGAAGGATGAGAAGAGCCAGCCTAACTATGGGGTGGCATGGAGCGGCCCAGCCGCAGAAATTTTGAGAGAATTGCAAACTGTCTAGAGAGAAACTTTCTCCTGTCCTCTCAGGATTGAGTGGTACTTCCTAGTCTGTCACCTCTCCTTGGCCTGTGAGCCTTATCCATTCACCGAACTCAGGGAGGACTTTATCTAGGGTCTGCTGTCTTTGTTGGCGTCCATGAATAGTCTTGACTTAGGGCCCTTAGGAAGTGAGGGGGGATGGTAGGAATCTGGATGCCCATGCAGACAGGATGCCCTGGGGCCATTTATGAACCATTTTCTCTTCGATGGTTTGTGCCCCTTTGTCTTACTCTCAGTCTATCACTACTCCAGATGTTCCCTCTTGGTAGGTCCGGACCTGGTTATTTCATGTGTGGAAACTGAGGCAGAATTTCCTGTGGAATCAGGCTCACTCATGACAGGTCTGGTTAACATCTATAAAAAATGTCAGCAGTTCTAGCTTCATTGTAGGTCCCCTGGCTCTTTGTCTTCGCAAGTATACAAGAAATGATCCATGCAAGGGCTCTCTTTATCATAAAGACAATTGTAGATTAGGAGAGCTTCATATTGGGTACAAAATCGCATTGAGCAGACTAAATAGGAAAAGAGAAAACTCCATTGAAGAACCACAGGAATATTATCATTCTCACTGTCTTTTGCACCTAAAGAAATGTTCAGGTCTTATTCTGACTTCCAAAACATTACCCAGGTCATAAAGGCCTGGTCCATTAAAGAGGAAAAGTACAAAATCTATGGTAATGGCTGTCTTGGCACAGACTGATATAAGGCAGAGGCCTTTGATCCACACAATCAGTGTGGCAAGGGTAGATTGTAACTCTCAGGGAAAGGTTGTCTTTGCAAAAACTGGGTGTGTTTACAGAACAAGGTCAGCCTATCTATATACATTTGGGTTGATTAAATGCCATCTGAAAAAAAAATGGGAATACCACCAATTGTACAATGTATTCATAAATTTAAAACTATTTGGGAATTCATTGAGACAATGGAATGATTACTTGCTTCCTAATAATTTATTTAATTAACTTAAATCAACTACTTATTTCATTAACTTCTCTATATAGCTTGATAGAGATATAGACCTTATGAAACTATGGATTTATGCATGGATACGTCCTTGTAGGTGTGAATATCTCTCTCAATTGTTTCACACCCATTTTAAGTAACCTGTGGCTTCGTTCTGTACGGATAGCCCCATGCCACGGGGCTGAGTCATTGACAGGACAGTCAATGTCTGTGGCTGTGTTGGGTAAATGGAGGAGTACGGGGTAGTGACTGAGAGCACAGGCTCCAGATTCAGTCAGCCTGGCTTCTATTCTGGCTTCCTTCCTTCTTTGATTCAGGCAAGCTTCTTAATCTTTCTAAGTCTCAGTGTTTTCATCTGTCAAAAAGAGATAATAATCTAAACAATCACGCTAAGGATGCAATGAGATAATCCCCATAAGGCAGTGCCAAGCACATAGTAAGTGATTATTATTACTGTCATCATCATCATCATCATCACCATCACCATCATCAGAGGTAATGAATATGGCAATAATTGTATCAGTATTGCATCACTGTTATTTCATAGCAATAATGCTTAATAACATGAAGGGTAAGAATTATTGAATGCCTTCTCTATTCCTGGCATGCTTCTGAGCTACTCTTGAGCACACCTTCACAAGAACCCTGTGAGACAGGATTATAACCCCCCATTTAACAGATGAAGTAACTAAGGTTCTTAGAGGGTAATAGCTTGCCAGAGTCACATAATTAGGAAGAGGTAGCCTAGGTCTTTCTGCCCAGGTAGGCTGCCTACAGAGCCCAGCTTCTTAGCAACACACCCCATGCTTCTAGCGGTAACACACAACTGCAGCCCACATCAGCATTTCTTTGGAACCAGAGTGAGTGGACAGGTTATAAATGCCAGGACCCTCATCCTGCTTCATCCTATGCAGCTGGGGAAGGCAGGCACGCTCTTCTGAGAGCACCAGCCTTGACTCCACGTTGTGTATAAATCACCCAGTGAACAAATGACCCAATTATAAAGGTTTGCTGCTGTGCACGATTGGAATCTCCTGTAGTGCTTAAGTGTAAGTCTCTTTGAGGCCCAGTGCTATTCCTTTGCCAAAAGCCCCACTCGAGGTCTGCTAGGGTGGCCGTCTGTGCTGTGGTTGGCCTGGTCCACAGATAATGAGGAAATTTATATCTGCAGAATTATGATGTTGCATTTAGGGTTTAAACTATGGGAAAATTGGGGGAGTTGGAATGTTTTTCTTATAATGATTAAATTTAGACCTGTTCAACAAAACTGCACACTGTAAGATCCCAGAGATTTTCAACAACCTTTGATTGCTTTTTGAATTGCAGTGTAACTTTTCTAGGAAATAGGTTTCACATGGCACCTATTTCAGAGCCCCTAAACAGGGAACCAATTACACATGGACTTTGCACAAAGGATATCTCTGAGTATCTGAACATGTTTCAGTGGAAGTCAGATACTTATTCCCAGCTTTTAACGCAAATGAAAAATTGCCTAGAATTTCCTTCTTTCTACTTGGGGATGTGGATAACCTAATTGGTTATCTAGAACTTCTCCAGTGGAGCAGGTTCAGAAATAAATGTGTGTAGGTTAGCATTTTTGTCCTCCTATAGCACTTGATTGCTTTGTGGATCTTAGCAGTTGATAGAGATTGTCAAGGTAAATTGTGGTATTCTGGGTAATACCTTCCCTCCATTTTGGTACCATGACACATATGCTGGATTTCCTCCTCACACAAACCGTGCTGAGGTCCTGGGGTCTCTCCAGCTCCCTTACAAGGAATTAGGCCTTGTGTATCTTATAATTCTCAAATCTGGACAAATGGCTTCTACCTTACTGAGACAGGGAAAGACAGAGCAAGAGGGTCATGTGCTGGCTCTTAAATTCTTTGGTCCTTAATATATAATTTTCACTCAGAGTTCATTGGTCAGGACAGGTCAGAGTGGGCCCATTGTCTGCACAGGACTTAGAAATGCAGTTGAGCATATGGACGTCCACCCATGCAGTACATGTCTCTTCGGTACCATGTAATCAATTCCACTTTCCAAGGATAGTGAAGGTATCAAATCATGCGTGCTCTAAATGTTATAACTGAGGAATATGGGAGAAAGAGCAGACATGGACTCTCTCGGCAGAGTCTTGCATGCTTTTTCCTACATTTCTAATTTTGAAGCATCTTCCTGCTGCTAGTGCAGAGATAGAGTATAGAGGCACAGGAATATTGCAAAACGGTAGGGAAATGAAACATTTATCTTCCCTTGCCTGAGATCTTGATTTGGATTATGAATCATTTAGTTAGAACCACATGGATCCAGGGGAGTTTGGGTGGCACAGTCGGTTGAGCATCTGACTTCAGGTCAGATCGTAATCTCATGGTCTGCGGGCTCGAGTCCCGTGTCGGGCTCTGAGCTGGCAACTCAAAGCCTGCGGCCTGCTTTGGAGTTTGTGTCTTCCTTTCTCCCCATCTCTACTCGCACTGAGCCTCTATCTGTCTCTCAAAAATGCATAAACATTTTTAAAAACTTAGAACCACATGGACCCATATAGAACAAAAATAAATTTTCAGGGGCTAAGGAGAGATTGTTTCAACATGTTTCTATCCTTGTTTACAATTGAAATTGATGCTTAGTTCCATGTTATTTAACCAGCCGGATGTGATTTTTGTAATTAACCATCACCTACTTCTTCGTATCCAGTGGGTACCATATACTTGTAAAATGCAATTCTGCATCCACTTTTCACCTTTTAATCCTTTTATGATTGTTTCTTCATAAGCATTGTGATGATTAAACTAGAGAGCCTTTCAAACACTTAAGATTTGCTTTCTTTCTTGGCAAGTTCATATAACACCAGATGAGTTGCTTGAGTAAATTTCTCTTATTAGCTAGTTGACTTGGTGACTACACACACACACACACACACACACACACGCATGCACAGGGCAATTTTGGAACCCTCTATTCCTTAAAAGTTCAAAACTCAACAGGCTCCTTACTTTTGAAAAATCATATATAATATCAGAAAGATATTTCCCATAAATCTGTCTTAACCAAGGATGTAACATGGTTGAAACAGTGTTTTTCAGTGAATGGTAGGTTATTTTTCTTGGTTCAAAGTCTTAATGGAATTTGTCCCCAAAACTCGGGCAAGTGCTTGCTGACATCTATGGGAACATGTCATATATAGCTATTTGGGAACTTTGCATCTCTTAATTTAAAAACATTTAATGTTTATTTATTTTTGAGAGAGAGAGACAGAACATGAGCAGGGGAGGGGCGGAGAGAGAGGGAGATACAGAATCCAAAGCAGGCTCTAGGCTCTAAGGTATCAGCATGGAGCTGAACTCGTGGCTCGAAGCCACAAACTATGAGATCATAACCTGAGCTGAAGTTGGGTGCTTAACCAACCGAGCCACCCAGGTGCTTCAGCATCTCTCTTTTAAAAGATGCAAACTTTGCGCTGTCTGGGTGGCTCAATTGGTTGAGCGTCCAACTCCTGATTTGAGCTCAGGCTGTGATCCCAAGGGTGTGGGGTCGAGCTTCATGTCCTGCTCTGTGCTGAGCATTTTCTTGAGATTTTCTCTCTCAGTCCCTCTGCCCCTCTCCCCATCTCACATGCCCTCTTTTCAAAATTAAATAAATAAACAAGTAAATAAAGCAAACTTCAAATAACCACTCTTTATTATCTGTAGGCACATACACTTGAGACTGAGATGGCTTTGCTTCAGAGTGTGAAGAAAGTTGTCAGTGACTAAGAGATACATCAAATGTTCTTTGAGAGTTGTAGCAGAAAACCAGAATTGTATTGATTTCTTAGAAGTTACTGAAGCAACACGGTAACTTTCATTCTAGATTTTCCTACTTACTAAACTCCATGCCGAGGGGAAAATGTCTTCAGTCCTGGAAGCAAGAAAGTGTAGTTTATTTCTTTTTCTTTGTTTCGTGTTTTTTGATGATCATTTTTAAAAAGCTACATGAGGTAGAAAAAAGGATCACAGTCTGACAGTAGAGTTCAAACATGAAAAATCAAATGAAACAGCTGTTTCTTTGCCTTCAACTCTAAATAATCCATTGTGTTTCTTCCTTGTTCACAGAATTGAACATTTGTGTTATTTCATGATGTTGTCAAAGTGTGGGTTTTATTTTAATTTTAGGAAAGATCCAAAGAAGATTCATATAGAAGCTGCTTGAAATAGAATAGAGATGGACCTCTAAGTGCTTCTTTAATGTGGGATGTTGTAATTCATTTCCAGATGAGCGATTTGTGATCAAATGTCACATTTGCAGAGACCAGTGGATTAAAATGATAAAGATTAGATGGGGTGGAAGGTACAGAGCAATCCAACACACATCACTTTAAAGACAGACTTTAAAATTATATATTACCTGCTTATCTCCTAGTGTTTGTGCCTATACAACCCCCCCCAAAAAAAAAAACGATGAAAACTGCACACTTCTGGCAATTCCAAAATGTTAATTTGTCACGTCATGCTTAACAGTCCTTGGCATCAGACAAACTTGAGTTTAAATACGTATATTCCAATTCCCAGCTGAGTGACACCTTGCCTTTTCACTTCTCTGGGCTTCAATCTCCTCACCTGTAGAATAGGAATACCTAGAGTCTGCATGGTAGTGATTAAATTAGATTGTGCATACAAAGCATTCAGTTTAGCAATTCTCAGTATCAACACTTATGTGATTAGTAGTATCCATACATGGAGTCCGTTCTCACTACCACCCCAAGCAGAATGGCATTTGATGCCATGCTAACCATACCTTATGTTGTCCTGTAGCACAGTACTTTGTATCCAGTAGACAATCAGTAATTATTTGCTGATATTCTGTTGTAGAAATGTCTGTTATTTTTGCCATCATTGATTTTAGATGTCATTCTCTTGGACTGTGTTATTCCAATTTAACCCATCAGTTTGTCCATCACGGTTGAATAACTGACCAGTACAGTGAAAAGAAATCAGTCAAACTTATTCTCTGACTGCAGTGCCTAACTCCAGCCTACAATGTGGGGGCAGGATTAGATCAGAGGCTGAGCTCAAGTGGCCCCAAACATGAATGCAGGATGTCATTTGTGGTTTTCAATGTACATTGTACAGCATGGTGTAAGACTCAAAAGCACTTAGTAAATATTCATTTACTGGCTTGTTAATGACTGGCACAGAAGACATACCTGACAGCTGAGTTTTACTGTAAAATATCAATGTCTTTAATTGTGTGAAAGAATTATGAAATCTGATGAATGAGGCATATAGGAAGGAAAGTGTATCATCTTTGAGAGGGCCCCTACGACACGATAAAGTAGACTAATTATTTGCTGCATGGAACTTCAGTGTTAAAAAACAAAACAAAACAAAAACAAAGCAAAGCAAAACAAAACCAAAAAACCACACTTGGAGCAGTTATCAAGCAAAGCCTTGTTAGAACCATATGAGGAATTTGGAAATGGGCAGGAATGATTTCAATTGTTACATTGATCATTGGGGTCGGGGCAGCACTACTAGCAACTGGAGAGCAGGGGACAGGGAAGACAGAGATTCCTACCTTCATGGAGTTTATATTCTAGACATAGGCAATAGCCATAAGCATAATAAATGGGTATAGTGCTCATTAGGCTAGAATATGACAAATGGGATGGAAAAACAAAAAACAGGTTAAGGGGAATAGGATTGCTACCAAAGGAACATGTATCACCATTTGAAAGTAGGGTAGTTAGAGTAGAAGAGAATAGTTAAGTTAGATGTTGATACCCTCCCATTTACTCTGGATGTAGAAATATGTTAATGAATAAAACTGAAAATAGCAAACAGATTCACATTTTGGGGGACGCTCAGAGCTGGGGCATGATAGTAAAATGAGTTCCAGCTGTTAAGATTCCTTGCTTTAAGCAAGAAAGCAGTCTTAGGGACATTATATTAATGACAAATACATGGATGGATGGATGGATGGATGGATGGATGGATAGATATAAATTTGTCATGGAAACAGTCATTAAAAAGTCAGTAAAGAATTTGAAATCTCTTGTGTTGGGATATAGTCACTTCATGAATTCAGACTGACAGCTCTGTTGGGGGGGTGCTTTCCAAGGCTGCCCCAGAGCAGATTGGCCAGATGGTTTTCTGGGACCCATAGAATCTCATTGACTTGTGCCCCTTCACCAAAGACCCCCAGGGAGCCATGATTCCTGTCTAGAACAAGACCCACTGATATGTAAGATAAACCAAGGCCTTCTTTCAAAGCCTGATTCTTAAACTGTGTTCCTTACACATCCTTTTATTCTTCTGAAGGCCCAATGAGTTAGATGAGTAAAGCTGAGCCCTTTTCTGAGTGTCTATTGTTCCAGTCTGGGGAACCAGGTAATAATGGAGGAAGCTTCATGTAAAGATTGCCCAGTGTTCTCAGCTTCTCTCTTCTGAGGCCACAGATGTGAAATAAATAGCCAAGTTGCAAGAAAATTTTTTCTCCTCTGAACCATCACAGAACTCACCTGCCCCTTAGAAACTGATGTTGTCTGTGATAATAAATGAAAGTGCCATTAACACCTGCTGAGGCCAATGGGAATTTATTCTGACCAAAGAAACATCCATTAAAAAACACACTTGAAAAGAAAATGACAAGATCTGAAATTTAAGATCAAACAAGTAGGGATAATCTCCATAGAAAATCCATCCAGGGAAGAAATATGAAGTTAAGCAAACAGACAACAATACAGCAGCATACGCACTATTGAGAAAGAATTCAACCCTCTGCAAGTCAGCAGGAAGGAATGCTCTCGAAGCATTAGCCAGAAGATGGTAGGAGGCCCCAGGGGAGGCTGCAGCCCTTCAAACAGCAAACCCAACCAAACAAATAAAACCTTCTTTCGTTTTATCAAAACATACACAGCAACTGCAGATTTCAAAAGTTCTTTGTGTTTTTTTTTAAATTTTTAAATGTTTTATTTATTTCTAGGAGAGAGAGAGAGAGAGAGAGCGTGAGCAGGGGAGGGTCAGAGAGAGAGGGAGTCACAGACTGAAGCAGGCTCCAGGCTCTGAGCTGGCAGTCAGCACAGAGCCCGACGCGGGGCTGGAACCCACGAACCATGACCTAAGCGAGATCATGACCTAAGCGAAAGTCGGACGCCCAACCGACTAAGCCACCCAGGCGCCCCTCAAAAGTTCTTTGAAAGCCCCTTTGCAGAACCAGCTGGAAAATCCCAACAACAAAGCTTCCCAAGAGAAGAAATATGCAAAAGCTTAGGAAGGTGTCCCTCAAAAACTAGTCCACCACTTCAGGGATGAAGAGGAATGGATGGAGGGAGAAGGGAGGGAGCGGTTGGAAAAAAGGAAACAGAGGGCAGAGAAATTTTGGAAGCTAGAAACTGGCGGTGCACACTTAAATGACTTTCAGTGTATTGCTGTAACACACTGGACCTTCAGGTAGGGTCATGCTTGTTGTATTTCCCTAAGAGAAGGGAGGTCTCCCTTCTCCCTCTGTAACGTACTTCTTTGGAAGTATCAAACTGCATCCAAGCTAAACACTCTTGCCACTAAGATTGCAGAAAGAATGTAGTATAATATGGAATTTACCCAACTTTTAAAAAAAATTTTTAAACATTTTATTTGTTTCTGAGAGAGAGAGAGAGAGAGAGCAGGGGAGGGTCAGAGAGAGAGGGAGACAAAGAATTTGAAGCAGGCTCCAGGCTCTGAGCTGTCAGCACAGAGCCCGACATGGGGCTCAAACCCACAGACTGGGAGATCACGACCTGAGCCGAAGTCGGAGGCTTAACTGACTGAGCCACCCAGGTGCCCCATTCCCCAACCTTTTAAACATGGATTTTGCTGAATGACTGTGCAAAAGTTATCAAAGGGTCTGTCAATTTAGAGGCTGACCTACTTTCCCTGGATATTCAAAAATATGTTTATTACAGACAGGTAGTAGGTGCTCAGTGTATCAGGGGTTGTATTAGACACCTCACACATGCTGCTACCTTCAATATACACACTAGCTCTCAAGGATCCACGGCAGGTCAGTTACCCAGTGGGAGGTCCCCGGCTCAGTGTCTACATTGTTCTTTGTTTCTTGTCTTTCTTCTTCCCTTCCGTCTTTAACTCCCTCCTTCTTTCATTTCCTCCCTCTTTCTTTCTTTTTTCTTCTTTCTTTGCTCCTTTTCTCTCTCTTTCCATGTATATGGAGAGGGCAACTCTCTAAGAATTGTTCTAATCTTGGCATTAAATGCTTTGTTGGTCAGTGCATGGCAGGGCAGGCTCAGTGGTTGTTGGGTGCCAGGCACTGGTGAGCCAGCTTTGTTTGTACTACCAGGCTCTATCATTGCTGAACCGAGGGGGAACTCTGGAAGGCAGGGGCTATGCCAGCTAGCATCCCATCTGCTCTGTAGGAAAATCATATTGCACTTCCCAGGGGGTGGGTGTGAGGAAACCACATGAAGAGGCAAAACTGCAGCTGCCTCCTTGCAGATGATGGGTGTTGGGTGTTTTCCATGGTCATCTCCGTAGGAAGCTGGCAGGAAGCACCCAGTCTCCAGAGCATTCTCTACACCCGTTAGGCCCAGCAAAGACCACCCCAAAAGCCTATACCAGTTGCTCTGTTCCCACACAAATATTATTTATTTTTATTTTCTTTCCCCCTTCTGATTACTTCTTGGGCTCATTTGTTCATCAGTCCCTTACTCAGAGTTTTTTCTTTAGCCCACCTGCCTCCATGTGTGGTCTGGTCTGGTCTGGTCTGCTCCCTGACTTTTCCCACCCCCTAAGATAGTAGTCCCTAAGGCTTTTTCTCCAGCCTCCACCTCTCTTCTGAATATTAGATTCATATCCCCAGTTGTTTCTGGGCATCTTTATCTGCTCTTTGAATTCAGAAAGTCTTTAACTTGATCCTATTTACCTTCCTGTAATCACCTTTTCTTTCATGAGCCTCATCTTGGTTAATGGCATTCACCCAAGCCTCCAAGTTGGAAATATGAAACTGATAGCTCTTATCATTCTCTTATTTCATACACTGAGTTAGTTGGTCAGAAAAGTCTGTGGATACATCAAGTTCTCTCGCCTTATTCTTTTCTCTTGCCCTGATTCAAACCTCCCTCACCATTCTAATTTGGCTCCCCTCCCCCTTCTTTGTATCACCAGTAGGCACTCTAAAGCAGAGATATGCAAACATTTGTATAGGACAAGTGGCAAATATTTTAGACTCTATGGGCTATGGATCAGAATCACCAGTAGTGCTCTGAAGCCTAGGTAGGTTCATATTGTTAAAGCCCCTCAGGTAATTCAAGTGAACAGACATGTTTGAGAATGGATAGCTTCTAAAGCCATACCTCTCAGCTGTTAGTGGGTATAAGAACCACATGAAGATCACATTTATGAAAAAAATATTCTGAGCTACATTGCTAGATTCATCAAGTTTGCCTAGGAATCAACGCTTGAACTATCCTGGATGACTCTGAGAAGCTTGTTGTCCATAGATTGTACCCTGAGAAACAGTGACAAACTGTATAAAATTAAAATGTATCAGCTTGGCTAATAGAATTTTCTTCATTATATTGTCCTGACCCACTTGCTCAGCTCTTGCCCAGTCATCTGATCCATACATGCCACTCTCGGTCCACTAGGTTTTATGTGCTACCGTCTGAGCCTTCATGAACACTTATGCCTCTATGCCTGTGTACATGGATGTCCATGTACTTGGAACACCCTTCTTTTCTCTTCTCTAGCTAGAAAAACTCTACTCATTTTTCTCTACCCCTATTCTAAGAACTTTACATCCCCTAGCTAAATTTCTTTCTTTCGTCTCTATTCTGCATTAATAATTTGTTCATAATGCTGATACATGTTATTATATGTTTATAATTAATTGTATGCACACATGTCTTTCATATTAGACTGGTTCTTTTCAAGGATAGGAACATTTACATGTAGCTATGCCCATCAGATTATCTGTACAAACTAGTTGCATCCCCCTTCCTTCCTTCCATCCATCCTTCCTTCCTTCCTTCCTTCCTTCCTTCCATCCATCCACCCACCCACCTACCCATTTCCCATCAATTCAATAAGTGTTTCTTGACTGTCTACTATGTACCTGGCATTCTTAGTGCTGAGATAGAAAAATAAATAAAATGGACAAAAATCTTCACTCTTATGGAGCTGACAGTGGAATAGAGGAGACAGACACTAAATGAAATAAAGAAAAGGTATAAGATGGCATGTGTCAGTGCTAGAAGGAAAACCAAGTAGGAGATGAGGAGTAGGAATTCTGAGGAAGATTCAGGGAATGAGTGGGGGAATTGGCCTCATCCCGACTTAACCGAACCACTCTAAAATGTTCCTGCTTCTGGCCTTTTTGTGCTTTCCCCTATTGTCTGGGGCAGCACTGAGATCTTTCTAAAGCATGAAGATTTTGCCAAAAATTGTTTTCTTCTAAGGCAAATAAGAAGACTATATTTTTCTATGAAGTTTCCTGATTTTAAAACATGGATAACTAATTCAATTACAACAAAACATTTGCACGACTCACAGAAAATATATGCGTAGGTTCCGTAGTCTACCAGTCAGTGACCTCTGAGTTGGAATATGGTGGTACCAATCATTCCAAGGAAACTTGCATAATTCTAAATATAGAGACATTTGGATAATAGAGAATATTGGCACATAGTTGTCATTAAATGTGTCTTTTGAATTAAATCACTCTTACTGCAATGTGAAAAGCCTGACCTTGGTACTAGGGGACTGTGACCTGAACAAGCTGATCACTGCACTTGCCCATCTCCCCACCAGTTGAGGAGATGCTGGCCCAAAGAGATAGTGACTTGGCCAAGGCCACCTGGGCATTAGTGACAGAGTTAGATTCAAACTCAATCCACTTTTGTATTCTTTTCACTGCTTCAGACTGATTTGGTTATAAATGTTGAAAACAGAACTTGGGATTTTAGCAAATTAACAAAGTGGATATATNATACCACTCAGTAGAAGAATGGTAAATAAATCATGAAGGACCCATTCTATGGCATGATTCCATTTATCTAAGAATAGTAACAACAAAAACAAGACATATGACTATGTACATAGGTCCATACAAATATACAGAAAACTATCTGGAAGAACATGAGCCAATCTGGTACTACTATTACCTCTAGGGAGGGGGACAGAAATCGGCCAGGGTGGTCAAAAGGGCTTATAATCTCGTGTGTGTTTTGAAATTTTACTCCACAAGTATAGGAATGAGTTCCTCTGTATACATGAAAATAATTTTTTAAAAAGAAATTAGTGAAGAAGTACTGGAAATAATGTCCACACAAAGCAATATGAAATATAGACAAACATATTGTTTTGTATAAAATAAAAGAGACACGCTTGCTAAGATGAACAATTTCTGGGACTTAATTTGATTCAAACCAGGCAAGAACCTAGAGAAATGAGTATGTCATTTTAGTTTGTGTTACAGAAAAGAAGTGGCAAAGAACTTAAGAGCATAATACTTCCCATAATTACATGTGAGCAGGGGACTCAAGATGGCTGGCAGCCTTCCCTGTTCCAGAGCGTGTAAGAAAAGAATGGTTCCTTTGCTAACCCCGTACGCCATATTGTTAACAGAAGTTGTATCTGATAGTAGATCTATGTTTAAACTATAAGATGCAAGGGAAAAAAAGAAACGCAGCATATGGAACTGTTTCTACACCACTTCAAGTCAACAGAGACAATATTTTAAAAATAACCAGGAGAATTCTCCAGGATGCTTCTTTTTATCGTGTTCTTTGCTGCATTGCCGTTTTTACTATGACACACATGAGTTGCTACAAAGAATAGGAAGCTCATCTCTCTGTGCTTAAGTGTCTAGTTTCTTTTGCCAGGGCCTTGCTGGGAAAGAGGACAGTCCTCTGTATCCTTACTTTGGGAGGACTCATGTCCCCCAGCTCTGTTCAGGTGACCAGTTCTATTTAAGGAGAGGTAGCTAAGTAAATGTGATCTTACCATATGACTTCCCGTGTCCATGGGAACCAGAAGTCTGCCCAGTCTTCTGGGACAACCAGGAAAAATGAATCTCAGTTATGTCTGTGGTGCTCGGATTAGTAGATCTGTTGCCTTTCATAAAAGCAAATTTTACTTTTTATAAAAGGCTACCAGCGGAGCTGGAGGCTTTCTGAAAGGTAAAGAAATCCCCATTGCTCCTGCCCTCAAAAAACCTTATTTTGAGATTGAAATGAAGAGTTTGAGGAGATCAGGTATCTTCCTCCTGGGCTGTTATTTAGCTGTATCTCACTGTGACGGAATCATAACGTCAAGAGACAAGATGCCACCCCTTCTCTGAATCTTGCAGGGCAAGCTGGTATTTAGCAGCAACTGCCCTGGACAGAGATTCCTTCCACATCATTGAATTAACCCCATATAGGGGTGGCAGCCTCCAGACTCCATTTTCTCATGCTTTACACACCCTGTGTTCCAGGAGGCTGGGCAAGCTGGGTCTGTGTCTGCAGCCGGACAACCATGCTTGGGGCAGGGAGAGCTGAGCTGCTCCCTACTTACAGCAGGGAATGTGCCAGAGACTGTTATTTTGCTTTGATGTTTTCTGTCTCCCTCTTTGGAGCGGATCAAAAAAACCTCTCGGGGCGCCTGGGTGGCTCAGTCAGCTAAGCGTCCGACTTCAACTCAGGTCATGATCTCACAGTTTGTGGGTTCGAGCCCCGCATCGGGCTCTGTGCTGACAGCTCAGAGCCTGGAGCCTGTTTCGGATTCTGTTTCGGATGCTTCTCCTCTCCTCTCCCACCTGCCTGCACCCCCAGCCTCAGTCATAAGCTCTGGCTGTCTACATTCTCCTCTCTGTCTTTTCTCCCTCCCTCCCTCCCTCCCTTTTTTGCTCTCCTGTCCCCTTTCCCTTCCTCTTCCCCTCCCTCCCTGTCCTTTCCTTTCCTTTTCTGGAGTACCCTAGAAGCTCTCAGCCAAAGCTCGTAGAAAATAGGTACTGGCTCTCTGAAGTGCTCTGCAGCCTCACTTCTTGCTAGTAAAACAAGGACTATTTGATACTTTTTTTCTTTTCTTCTTCTTTTTTTCTTTTAAAGAAAAAGATTGGAGAGGAAAAAAAAACGTTGTGAATAAAACTAATGAAATTGACAACCTGCTTTGGAAGCTGTCTTGAATGTGATGCAGAGCTTTCCAGGGCTGGAGGATCATTCTGGGACTGCCTTGTGGTAGCTCCAGACTTCATCTTTCTTCTGACACTAATGCTGGCATAGCCACAGGCCACCACCATGGAAAACAAGCTCTTCCTGAGCAATGCTAAGACACCTTTCCCACACCTGCTTGGTGGGCAGTGCAAAGAGAACAGGGGCCATAGCCTTGTCTTGCAGGCCAGGTGCTATTGCCTACTGACCTTCCTGCCAGGGATCTCTGTCACAGCCACTCTGGGATGGCCAGTCTGCAGCATAGGTAGGTACACTACCAACACACACAAACATTTAAGTTAAATTAAATTCTGAAAGCCTTACGGCAACCAGTTTTTAGAAAACAGAGGATCTTATAGATGGTAATTTAGATCATTAATGCAAAAACACCATCTGCTAAACCTCAGATCTACCAAGGCGTGGGGTCTGTGGAGAGCGCAGACTGTATGGGGAGCTGTCTCCATCTGCCTCAGCCTCATCCCGGGGAATCTTTCTCACTGAACAAAGGGTTCCTCTTACCCAGGTCCTGTGTGTCTGTACCAGTTCCTGAACAGGGCGCTATCCAGCTGGTTTCCTGGCTCCCATGCTTATTGCCTCACTTCTCCTTTGCTGATTTGCTCTAGAGCCTCAGGGCAGTCATTGAGCAAACATTTCTGGAGCAAAAAACAATTGCCAGTCCTTAAAGGGTATATAAGTGTAAATAAGCCATGGTCCTGCTCTTCAGGGAGGGAATATGGTTCAGGAAAGGCGATAAGAAGAGTTCAAAGAGAATGAAGTTGACATGCCAGAAGGCTATTGTTCTGGACTCTTAGTGAACACACTTTTCTCCCATTGTGTGTTCGTGGAGCACCTTATTGTCTCTGTTCATGCCTTCCAGTGCAAGTTAGTGTTCTCTTTTCCTGCTCCCCTTACTCATAACTGTCTGGGGAAAAAAATTATGCACTTAGTTCATCCCACATGACTCTTCTTGTTCCCACTGGTGATATGT
Source organism: Crocuta crocuta (assembly GCF_008692635.1). Taxonomy (NCBI): domain Eukaryota; kingdom Metazoa; phylum Chordata; class Mammalia; order Carnivora; family Hyaenidae; genus Crocuta; species Crocuta crocuta. The sequence continues at coordinate 595,423 of NW_027529442.1, read as the reverse complement.
GAGTGTGACGTCAGGATTCTCCATCACTCCTTGCCATGGACCTCAAAGCATCATATGGAGTGGGACTTTTCAGATCACACCAGGAAATGAATCCACAGCATTCTAAATCTAGGCCCACCGTGTCTGCAGCTGAGGCTGTTGGTATTGCTTAAAGTTTGAGTGAAACCAAAAAGACTACAGCAAATAAGCAAAAACCATATTGCAAATGACAATATGGTAACATCTGAGTGTTTACCGTGTGCTAGGTGTTGTGCTTATGTCTCTGCATTCGTTACTTCATGTGATCTTCCCAGCAAGCCTGGAGCTCAGGCTCTGTGCTCCGATTCCACACCTGAGGAAATGGAGGCACAGCAGGATCAGCTGTTTTACACACCGTCTCACATGTATTCAGTTTGCAACCAAGTCTTTGCTGTTAATCTGCATAAAACATGGCCTTCCTGGTCCAAACTGGGCAGGACTTTGCAGGTTTTGTTTAGCAAGAAACTGCCCAATGGGGAAGTGGGTTCTCCTTCCTGAGAACCGCTAGAAAAGACCAAATGTTTTCTGTTTCGGGCTGGGAGGGTTACATATGTTTTCCTAGAGGTGACTTTCAGTATTCTCCTGCGTGATCTTTATATGAGGCTCCCTTCCCTTCCCTTCCCTTCCCTTCCCTTCCTTCCCTCCCCTTCCCTTCCCTTCCCTTCCCTTCCCTTCCCTTCCACATGGCCTGGACTACAGTTTAACAAATGAGCATGAGCTTGTCCTTGGGCATTCAGCAAAGCATATAATAGACCTGGACCTATTTGGGATGAGCCCACTCCTGATTCTTATTGTGCCTAGACCAGTTTCTCTGAAGCAGCGTGAAAGTGATAATCCATGTGATGTACTAAGCACAGCATCACACATGGTAAGCATCCAATAAACAGCATTTATTTGTGTTAAAAGTCTTGCTTAAGCCTCTTAAGCAAGGGTACAGACCCATGATTATTAAGCGACCTGCTCCTTTGTTCTAGGGTGTCATGGTCTTTAATGATTTTTTCATGTTTATTCCCCCACCACCACGGTAGCTTTGTGAGACCTGGGTGTTACATAGACACATGGCAAAGGTAACTGGAAAAGGAAAGATGATTTCCATAAAAGAAAATCCAAAAGGAAGAGCATGCGCATGGCTCAGTAGATTTGGTGTCCACTGTTGGTTTCAGCTCAGGTCATGATCTCATGGTTGTGATCTCCCAGTTGGTGCGATCGAGCCCACATCCAACTCTGCACTGACAGTGCTGAGTTTCCTTGGGAATTTCCCTCCCTCCCTCCCTTCCTTCCTTCCTTCTTCTCTCTCTCAAAATAAATAAATAAACAAACGTTAAAAAAAAAAAGTCCAAAAAGAAATCAGCTCTGGATTGGGAGCTTCCTGAGAGAGGGACTCAATTCCCAGGTTTCCCACGGAAGTCTGGGGCTCTATGGAAGTTAAATGGATAATAGGGGAGGGAGTCCCTATTATTATAGCCCTACATGGACTATTTTAGGGTCCGTGTAGACTAGGGAAACAAAATAAGGATCGCTATGTGGGATCTAGTCTGTTTGGCCCTCTACTGGTATTCACAGAGTCTCAAACTGACTTCTGGTGTTACTTCCAAATGAGTTATTGTATGGTGTATATGTACTAAAACATTAACTTGTTAAATGCTAACATTCATAAACTACAACAAAAATTGAAGCTTTGTGCTGACATTACTTCATGCTGTACATTATCAGAAGATTGCCTATGGGAAGGATCCCACACGACTTCAGAGGGCTTTCAGTCATCACAGGCCACAGCTGTGTGCACTCTGATATTTGGGCCAGCACCAAGATGTTGGCCATCATTTATTTCTTCCAGATATTTGGAAGTTTCTGACTAGCTTTGTCTGTAATGCACAGTAACATTCTCCAACCAGCTTGGCATTGTTCTATCTCAGTTTCACTCAGAAGCTGTGAATTCCTCCTTGAAACACCAGCAGCCTTATCTTTTCTTTGCTCAGATTCTCCTTGTATTATTTCCTGAAGATAGCAGATTTCCCTTCTCTAAATAATTCCCTGTGCTCAGTGCTGGGGGGGGGGTGTGCTTCTGTGTATATGTATGCATATGTATTTTTAAATTGTATTTTGCATGGAGAGCAACGAGATGAATCTGTTCTCCTTTTAGGATTCTCTATGAGAGACAGCTCTGATTCTGGGTCATTTGTAAGTACAGCAGCCCACCAATATGGTACCTCCTAGCATTCCCATCACAAAGTCCCAACTTAAATTTCTCAGCTCTTGTACCTCAATTACCCACTCCATGGCCTAACCACATGCTATACCAGAACAGGTACTCATCCAGGGGTTTGTTGAATAGCATATATGCCAGGCTTGCATCGGGAGCTGGGAATACAATTGTGTCCAAGGCATACATGAGTCCTTGTGCTTTGGTGTTTACATTTTCATGGTTCCCTCCTACCCCTAAAATGCCACCCAAGTAAACATCTCTGATCATTGTAAAAGGATCAACAAAAATCTTGCCTTGTAGGAAATTCTTGACAGCCCCAGCTTGCTTTTAATTCTTTAAGCTCTAAAATCAACCTTCCTGTTCCAGAGAGTACCTCCAAATCCTTGCTCTATCCTCTCTCAAAAAAATCCATGAATTTGGATCCCATATTTATTATTAGCCAAGGGTTCCAAGAATCATTTTTCTCCTCACGCACTATGCACTCCGGGAGCACACTGACTTGCCTTCTTAAGTTGGCAGAGAAGCATGCGAGGGTAAGTCTTCACGCAAACCTTATCGAGAGCCAGAAGCCACACATTTCCAAAGTGTAAATATGCAGCCAGTGTCAAGGGCCTGAGATGCGGAGCCACGTGAAAGTGTTAAAATGAAATAAGGTTGACAGCACTACTTCATCAGAAACAGGCAGCGAATGAGATGTTATGAAATGCTCATAAGCCTAGGGAGTAAGGTGCTCAAAGACAATTACCAACTAAACATTTCATTAATGAAATAATGATTAATTATAATTACTAATTAAAATGCAGGATTATGCTGTTGGTTTTGAGCATTAACAGGAGTAATGACATTACCATTTTTAATGGAATTCCAGGAACGAAAATTGTAACAACTCACAGAAAAGATATGGCTTGCAAGTGTGATTAGGAGTTATTGTTAAACCCAGGGGCAGAGAATTTTCCCTGCTGGTGAACTTAAGTTAAGTAAGTTTAATGCGGTGTAATTTAATTACTAAGCATAGTTTTCTTCTCAGTGGGAAGAGATACCAGGTTTACGCTTTAAAGAACAAAAGGAAGGATGTAAATAGCTATGGGTAATGATTGGCTACTAGCAGGAAAAATCAAAGAGCATTTAGCTGTCTTTTGCATAATATTTGAGGGTAGATGTATCCTGGCTCGGTTGTAAATTTTATTTAATTAATGCTTAGAGGATTAACAACAAAGTCGCCTGTGCAGACAGGGAACGGAGGGCTGTCAAGTGTATCAGGAAAGTGAATTTCCATAGGAAGGACATCTCTGCTGAATAATTAATGCACGGGCGTTTTCATAAATGTCAAATTCCCACAGGAAGCGGGAACTTGACCCTCAGTAATAAACCATTTAGGATTCATTAAATATAAGCATCGTTCTTAAACTGTTTGCCATGGCATGTGAGCTCATCCATTATGCAGTATGTCAGCCTGAGCTGTAGTACGAAAATGCCCAATGCCTGGCTCTGGGTGGCTGGAATCACTCTGAGTGTGCCTGTTCCTTCCAGCCTGGTTTAGCCATAGCCCCGCCACCTAGTACCATTGTTATAAGGCCTGTGCGCATTATAAGGCCAAGATCAGTTCATCGTCAAACAAGAAGATGCATGTTTGGCTCTTGTAAATATAATGAAAGGCTCAGGCCCTGTTTAGGCCCTCGATATAAGGGGTCCTCAATCTCAACACTACTGACCTCAAAGGCCATATAATATTCATTGTATGTGTTTGTCCTGTGCACTGCTGGACGTTTAGCAACCTCCCCGGCCCCCACCTACTAGACACTAGTGGCACCTACCACTACTCACACCTCCCGTAACACATCCAACAATCAAAAATGTACCCAGATATTGCAGATACCCTCTGGGGGTAGGATCAGCCCTATCTGAGAAAGGCTGTTTATGGAACTTAGTCAAGTACTTCCTGGAATGGAATTACTGAGCGGGAGACCAGGCTCACACTGAACTGAGTTTGAGAGGCTGTGGGAACCCACAGTCCCTGGTCAGCTTCACAGGCACAGATATCCACAGCACCAAATGTGTCTTTGCTCTTAGTAACATTGGTGGCTCCTTATGGATCCACATGTGCATGTCACAGCTGTCGTTCCTGTGCCATTAGTGCAGTCCTGGTGACCCAGGGCAGCCTCGTAGGTAAACCTCTTCATGCAGAAGTGACTATTTCCTTTCCCTTATGCATCAAAATGACTGGTGCTATGAGCCCCCCAACCCCCACCTCACTATTATTATGGACTCATAAGGGGTCCAGTAAATCACTGAGCTACTTTCTTCTCCGCCCCCCTCCCCTGCCAAGAATAATATTGAGAGGGGTAGCAAATGAGCTCACCCATGCAAGATTTTTCTCAAACTGTTTCTAAGGTCTGAAAACAAATCACAGAGCCTTTTTTTCTTTTAATAGAATATAGATTTGATTTCTTGATTTAAAAAACACACTTAATTCTGTCTGGGCATGCAGGATGCCCACACACTGACTAAAAAAAGAAACAGAAAGCTATTTGGAGAATCTCTTTGTCTACACAGAAGCAGAAACTGATTTGACTTAATGATTTTTCTCCTTGTTGATTTTTATTTGAACCAAAATGAGCAGTTATTTCTTGGCACCCCACAGCCATCGCCTCTGCTTCTGTTAAAATCAAATGGATTTGATGTGCTCGGTGCAGACATGTTGTCCCTAGGTGACATAAGTGAAAAATAATATCCTGGAGGTGTGTCGAGTCCAAGTGACATAGTAACTGGGCACAACCCATTCGTTTCACACTGAGGGGCTGAGACTGGTCAGTTACTGCAAACTCAAAGAGTTCTGATTATTTCCGGTGACAATTCCTCTCTTGCCCGTACACCACTCACACTCTGGCTTGAGAGCAGGCCTTCGTAAGTAATGGTGTCTTTCCAGTATCCCACTTGGAACAGACATGCTTTAAATTAACCAGCCATGGGCGGTTCAGGAATCAGAACCACAGAGTGAAGAGTCTACTTGGCTCCAAACCTGAGTAAGTCTTATTAATTCAGAGAGTAGAAAGCTTACATGTGCTAATTACTAAAACTACTAATTAGCTTTAATTATGAGCTTGGAAGGAAGTTGAAGTGTGTTGCATTTGATAGTGCTGCTGACCTTATCAGTGTACTTTGGGGTGGGGGGTGGAGGTGGAGAAGCAGAAAGGAGGTGTTAGAAAATTCATCAGAGAGCAATTAATTTAGGTCTTCTGATGAATATGCTATAAATTAACACATCTATGCATATCAGGACATAAAGGCATTTTAATAGAGCTTTACCAGTGTCAACACAGAGTGCACCAGCCAGTCAAGAAAATGACTCATTTTCTAAGTTATTTCTTATTCTGCCACTGTTTTAAACCAAGGGACAAGCTGGGTCCAGCCAGATAGGTGCTTTTACATGTAATCGTAAATAAGAAAGGGGGCTGGCTTAGACTGCCTTTGGAGGGTCACTGTGAGGAGCTGTTCTTGGAGATGTTTGATGAGGTGCTCAGAAATCTGTCCTGTACGGGGGTCTGGTAATATTGTCCCCATCAACTTCTCATCTTGGTCTTTTTGTCATTCTGAATCCCTGTAGCCAGAATGCACTGCTTTGATGTGGCCAGGATTCTCTGTGCTGTTTTTCTTAATGGCAAGAGCCCTGCATCCACTTTTCCCATGAACACAAGTGACGTTAGTTTCAAGGATCCCCAGTGCAGCATTTCATGCCCCAGACAAACGGCACCCTACTTGGCGCTGGGAGCTGTCACTCAAACCTGGGGAAGTGCCCAGAGCAGTGCATCATCTGTCTGTCTCGCCAGAACCCGTAAACCCTGAATGTCTTAGCCTGTAGATTTGAAGTTTTTGGTTTGTCCCTAATCTCTCAAAACTGACGTGTCTCTCAGTAACCACCAGAGGGATCCCATATAATGTGATAAAAATTATAATCAACATGGAGGAATCGTAGCTCAGCCCCCGTGAATTTGCCTCTGAGTCCCTGCGTCTCTCTCTGGACGATGAGAAGGGGAGCCAAGGATAAGCAGAATGAGAGAAGCCTGTGCTGGACAGTGTAAGGGAAGGCCTCCCCCAAAGCGCCAGGGGCAAATCTGAAGACAAAGGGATCTGAAGGTCTGTCTTTCTCTTCACTTGGAAACAAACAAAACTACCAGACAAATACATAAAACAAAGGTTGGTTAATAGAAAGCACTTTTTCAGTCAGTAGAATTGGGTACTACTTGTTTATGAACCCATGTTCAGAAGTTAAATATATATAATGAGATTTTGCTAGGAGAGCTAAAGTCTTTCCATTTTTTTTTAAAAATAGGGTTGTACCCTTGTATAAAAGAAGAGGCAGTCAGGAGTGTTCTAGAATAGCTTGCTAGGGCAATTGTGACAAACTACCACAGACTGAGTAGTGTAACACTATAGAAGTTTAGTCTTTCCCAAATTTGGAGGCTAGAAGTCCAAAGTCAAGGTATCAGCAGGGCCATGCTCCCTTTGAAGGCTCTAGAGAGGAACTCTTCCTTCCTTCTTCCTCCCTTCTGGTGGTTGCTGGTAATTCTTGGCATTTCCTGGCTTATAACTGCATCTGTCCTCCTTCTGACTCCACCTTTACAGGGCCTTCTTCCCTCTGTGGTTGTCTGTGTGTCTGGGTTTCCAAATCCCCCTTCTTTATAAGGGCGCCAATCATTGGATTTAGGTCCCCCCTAATCCAGGATGGCCACATATAACTAATTACATCTCCAAAGACCTATTTCCTCCAAATTATTGGAGGGTGCTATTCAACCTGGAACACGTTCTTTAACTATTTTTTTAATGAATGTTTGAAGTTTTACTTCTACACACAAAGCAGTTCTGATATTTTTGTTCTAAGATGATTTCCAGGTCATGGATGAAATCTATTATTACCACCTGGAAAATGACGCCAAAGAGTTCCCCTCTGATTATTTTAATCCAGCTTCTCAAATATAATAATACCTCTCCTCCAAGTTGTTGTAAGGCTTGTGTCAGAGTGTTTATAGTGGCTTTTGTGTATAAGTGTATATTGCACGCAGAGCACCAGAAGACAATGTTTCTACCCTACAGTCCTTCTGTGCTAATTTTATTGCCCTCACCTGTCAGGTTTTATAGATTATCCCTGAGCTTCTTGGGCCAAATCAGTAGTTAAAGCTCAGGCGATCCTCATTTATCCCTGCTCTTAATACATGCCTGGCTGCACTAACAGCCAACGGAAACTCCAGATCAGCTCAGCATAAAGCTGTACATTCAGGTCAAACATGCTCAAGTGAGAAGATTGTCCGCGGTGTGTCAGGCAAATTGGCAAACAAGTGTCAACAGAACAGGAGGTGGGAGAAGAAAGGCAAGAGAGGAAATCAGCAGGAAGAGTGGGGTTTGCCCAACTTGCACTTTATGATTGAGCAGAGAGTGACTGTGGGGCAGATCTGGGGTGCAGAGGAGGGAGGTCATCCTCGAAGCTCTACAGAGAAGCCCTGACTCACCATCCTCACCAGCCCACTTCTTCTGCCTGAGTACCAACCCCAACACACAGACCTCTAGCCCTGGCCTGAGCTCAAGCCTTAGGTAAGGCAATACCCAGAACCCTGCAAAGCATACAGTTCTGCAATCCTAAGTGCCTTGTAAGAACAGCTGCTTCCCCAGACACTAAAGGCCACTTACTGTGTGATTCGAGTTATGTGAAATACTCATAATAGGCAAACCGATCGGGACAGAAAGCAGATTAGCGGTGGCCAGGGACTGGAGGGAGGGGGGAATGAGGAATTACTATTCAATGGGTACAGGGTTTCCTTTTGGGATAATGAAAATGTTCTAGAACTAGATAGTGGTGATAGTTGCACAGCATTGTGAATGCACTGAATTATATACTGTAAAATAGTTAAAATGGAGAATCGTATGTGTGTTTTACCACAACTTTAAAAAAGTCGGCTTCCTTCTGATCTACCCAGTGGTTTTCTCTCTGCCCTCTGAAATCAACCTGAAATCTGATTCTTCTTCCATGGGAACATCGTTTTAATATTGTGGTTGGATAATCACCTGCTTTGGCCCAGGACTTAGGAGGCCTGGGTTCTGACTCTATTATTCTCTGTGTAACTTTTTTTTTTTAATGTTTATTTATTTATTTTGAGGGAGAGAGAGAGAGTGAGTTCATGCAAGTGGGGAAGGGGCAGAGAGAGACGGAGAAAAGAATCCTCAGTGCAGGACTCAATCTCATGAATGATGAGATAATGACCTGAGCCAAAATCAAGAATCACTTAACTGACTGAGCCACCCAGGCACCCCTCGCTATGTAACTTTTAAAAAGCCATCAGCTTCTCTGGGCCTCATTTTTCCACCTGTAAAATGAAAGACAAGAGGACCTCTGAAGTGTTTTTCTAACTCTCAAATTTTTTATCCCATTGCATTGCTCTGGACTTCATTTCAGATGATGGCACCCAAAATGAATTCTTGTTTTCTCACTAGTGTTGAGCTAGATCTCCCCCTCATGCACACCCCAAATGTATGTATTGGATTTGGAGGCTGAATTAAAGATTCCCTGGGATTTCAATGAAATCCTATCCAGTTAGATACAGTACAACATTCCAAAATACAATTTTAGATGTCCACTGCAATATCCAGCCTATTTATAGTCCTGTTTTGCTGTGATACAGAAATCTAGGCATGTCCTCAAGCAAGTCCCTGAATAGAGTTTTAGATAGAAGACAGTCACCGCCAGAGCCATGACAGTAGGACCTCTCTTCTTGTACTTTCCCTATTCCCGAAAAGTATGGTAATGGCTCTGTTTATGACTATTGCTTCTAGAACTGTCTGAACTGAGACTAGACAGTTAATTAGTAGAGCAAAGAAGCCATATGAGTTTTGAGGGTCTTTCCCTTGTCTTTATCTTGAGATGAGATGTATACCTATGTTTTGATGATCGGCATTTGATTTTGTCATCCTCATTTCTCCAGTGATGATTTGGGGCAAGTCAGTAGTAGGATATATATCCACATTCCATAGCTGCATCTGGCCCTGACAGCTGGGTATATATATGTAATTAATATGCAATAATTCACTCAAGGCAATAATGACTATGCATGATGGGTGAGAGGCAAGAGGGTAAAAGGTCATACAGGTTGGAAATATCGCTAGGGATTTAGAAGCTACACATGAAAGATTTTGATGAAGCCATGACGAGTCAGACTGTAGTAGTGGGATGAAGCATTGGAAAGAACATACAGCTTGGAGATCCAAGAGCTGGGTTTAGTGTCCTTCATGTACCAGATTTATAGCCATAGTCACATCTTTTGCTTCTCTGTGTCTCATTATTATAAGCTACCTTATTTGTAAAATGTGGTTTCTTTGGAGACTTAAATGAAGCTTAACTGTGTAGTAAGCATGGTATGTGGTATGGTACTCAGCAGATGTTACTTCCCTCCCCACTCCTCTTTGATTGTAAGACTCATATGACAAAATCTACATGAAAATGAATGTACAAATCCCAGGACATCAAGTGTGTTAGCTGGCAAGAGACCTAAAGAGTCAGCTTTTAGGCCTCAGTCTAATCTCTGATCATTATCTGACCTCCTTGGAAAGCAAGGCACTCTTTTTCCATAGGCGAGAACTCTAAAATATTTATATGTTGTGTCAAGGGAAAAAAGAGTAAATAGAAGGCTGGAGTCCATGCCTGGCAAATTGAGGATGGCGGGACAGTGGACATGTCTGATACAAGCACAGGACGTTGCAAGAACAGTGTGAATTTTATAGCCTTGGATGGGTCTTCCCCCTAACTTAGGACCGCCATGTTTCATCTGCAAAATGAATTGCATTATATCACTTTTAATATTCTTGTTGGAAATAGAAAGGCTAGGGATAAGAATCATCCAGATACTAGTCCAATGAATCACCAGCCCTTATCTCTCTCTTCACAATTTCTGAAAGGGTAGGTGCCTACAGACCATGAAATCACACAAAGGCACTTTCTGAGTCTTTAATTCCATGCCCTATTTCCACTGCTCTAAGCTAGATTTCTCCTGCTCTAAGCTACACAGAAGAGGGATATTTCTTTACTACAGACAGAAACAAAGCACACACATACACACACACACACACACACACACACACAGGAGTCTCCTTAGCTCCTTGCCTCTTGCCTCCCTTCCCTTAAGCCTACACCAGACTGTAAGATTAGATCACTTTAATAGTAAGAAAATACTAGTCTTGACAGAGTCCACCAACCTGGGAGAAAGAAAAGAAGGGTTTTCCCCAAAACAGAGTACAACTGACCTTGGCAGTTCACTCCAGCCTTTTTAGATTGGGACAGCCCCTTTAGATGACCTGCTTTTTACCAGTTCCTGGAAGAATCAACAAAGAGGAGAGCTCTATGAGACAGTGCTGTCTATGAGACGGAGAGCTCTAAGATGGCAGTGTTTTCTTCCTTAAAGAAAAATCCCAGATATACGGGATAAGGAGGCAGACAGATATTGGACCTAAAATGCTACAGTGCAGATAATGTATGGTCTGTTAAATATTTTCAAACCTGACCAAGCCATAGCGGCTCTTGCGTGGATTTAAGTGCATGTGAAGCTATGAGCCTCTCTTGTGGGTTCTATGTTTTCTTTCTCTCCCCAAAAGAATTAGAGATACAGATACAACCTGATTTGATGATAACTTTGTGAGATGTCTTCATGACCCTCTTCCTGCTCGAGGAAATAGGATATTTTATGTATAAAGCCACATCAATGAAGAATATTCATATCTTGACTGATGCCAAGCTGCTACTTAAAAATGCTTGAAGACCTAGCCTTGAAAATAAGTCCCTGCATGCATTTATCACTACTCAGAATCTCTGTGCCCTGGATTGCAAGATTTCTTTCATTCTGATATTCTTCATTTAAATAATCCTTTCTTTCAGATGTCCCTTGCTGAAGCCAAAAGGGAGTTATTACATGGCAGTCTCCCTGATGCTGTTTTGTTCTGGCTTGGTTGTCCAAGGCAATGGAGAAAAAGAAGGGGAACAAAGCCCCTTTGCTTTGTTGGGTCACCTTTGATAGCTTGCAAAGGTCAAGAGCTTCTTCACTTAACAGAATCTCCAGATAACTTTGCTAAGTGATGAGTGGGATGAAGATTCTCTTCCACCTTTGTTCATCCTTCCACCTTTGTTCATATGCAAAGTATTTTCTTAAAATGAGGCCCTCTGCAACTGCATGTGCTATACTCTAATGAGACCTGCACATAGGCAGGGACTATTAATGCAGGGGGAGCCAGCTCACAGGTCTCTTATCATTGCAGGCACTATAGTTCACCACAAAAAGAGCCATGCCACTAATGAGGACCATGAGATGACATGAACACAGGAACCTTGCCTGGACCTGTGCATAGATTTCAGGTCCTCAGTCTTTAGTCTTCTTTCTTACCCTACAGCTTAGGGAAAACGGATCTTGCCCCTGTCTGTAAACAGGGAGGACTATCATGGACTCTTGACTCTCATTCAGATCATTAATGTATTGAGCTTTTAATTTAATGAGTGAGAGGAAAGGCCATGAGTTTTGCTGGCTTTAAATGTAGCAGAAACAGGAATGCTGGATTTCAGGGTCAGGGTTTAGGATCCTACAAGTGACATTCATCCAACACCTAGTATGTGTGAGTCAGGCTGCCAGGCTGGAATGGGGGTGTTGCAGGGCAAATGTTGCACCCAACATGTTTTGTGGAGGGCACAATCTAGTAGAATATGTAAGAAGTTGATCGATACTATTACAGTTCAAGATGGAAAGTATTAAAAGAAACAAATAAGGGCTGTAATTTCAGAGGAGAGATTCTTTTGAGTCTCTTCTCATTGTTTCTAATCCAGGACACAACTCTCACCACCACCACCACCACCACCACCATCATCATCATCTCCCTGGGATTATGGCAATAGTGACTTGACTGTTTTCTGGCCCACACTGAGCACCTTCTTTATGCTGGGCAGTGGGAGGGAGGGAGGGAGGGAACACTAAACATATAATGGGTTTGTATGTGAGTAGAGAGGCAAAGTACCTCTAAAATAACAATCTGAGACAAATTCTGATCCAAGGCCTTAAACATACATGTCCACAGGAGCCGGACAATAGCAATGAGCAAAGGGAAATGTACCAAGGGTAGGAAGTGAAATTAACAGAAGGATTGTAAGAGCCCAGCCAACCTATCTAAACAGCATAGTGGTTACTTAGCTATGTAATTATTATTGTTAATTATTATTATTGTTAATTATTATTGTTAATTATTGCCAAGCAGGAATGGGGGGCCAGGGCCACTAGATATACAGATGCTTTGTGTAAAATCTCTCAATTTGTGAGTATTGACAACAGTGAACAAGCCATGCACAGCATTCAGAGGGCCTGAGCCGGCCTGGGGTGTGCCACCTGGCAAACTGGCACATATTAAGGAGAATGTAGGAAAGGCAAAGGTGACTGGCAGCCAGGAGTCTCTGGAAACTTGTGGAAAAAGCAGTCTTTGATATGGCCTTGGGAAATTGAATGGAGGCAAGACAAGGTTTTCCCAAATAGAGGAGAGGGAGTAAGCAAAGGTATGGACCTGAGAAACTGGAGCTTGTGCTCAGAAAAGGGCAGGGATTCTGGGAGCTGGAGCCCAGGGCACGAGCAAGGGTTGGGGGACCAGCATGCAGCTTCAGGCCAGAGAAGTTGGTGGAGGCCAGATGCCCCAGTGACCTAATGCAGGTCACTTACCCCTTGAAACCTCACTTTACTCATCTGTACAATGAGGATGGTGACATCTGCCTTCCAGAGTTGGTCAGAAGGAGTTGATGGGGTGAAGCACAGAAGATGCCAGGTGCTATACCTGGCATCAATATACGGTATTTAATTAGCATTGGTTCTTCCTACTATTTAACAAAAAGGCTGGACTTTATTCTGCTTTCCCTGTGGCAGTAGTGAAGATCTGCTCTTTTTTTCTTTTTTTAAAGATTACATTTTCACTTATTTATGGAAACCAAACATTCAGAAATGTACAAAGAAGAAAATAACAATCATCCATGTGCTTACCACCCAGAATTAACCATGCCTCATATATTGGTGGGCTTGCACTTGCATCTAGTCTATTTCCACAAAATCATTCTTGATTATGTAAAAAATAATAATATAACCATCGTAAGAAATTATTAGAAAAGTAGTACATTGAAGAAAATGAAAGACACACATTTACATCCTGCCATGTAGTCACTGGGTGTGAGTCATCTAAGGCAGCCTTACATGCACCACAGATAAAAGTATGGGTGCTTCCTAAAGGATTATGAGGTTGCTGTGAGCATTACCAGTGAGCACAGAAGTAGCGCAGGGCCTGACATATAGTGCACGCCAGGTGTTGGACCAGAGGAGTTAGCGTAACGGCATGCACACATGAGCAGGCACAATTATGCAATTGTGTAGAGTAATTTCTGGATAGCGTTTAGTGGGTGTCTAGTATTCCAGTTGGACCCCAGACTCAAAGGTCCCCTGTTCATCCTCAGTTGGCAAAGAAATGGTCCACACCTCTTGTGGCAAGCTGAAAAGGGGGAGATGATGGTGAGTTGTGCTTTAGCTCTGCTGTTTTTGACTGAATAGTAATAGATGAGTCACTATGAACCTCTGCTTTCTCATCTGCAAGATGTGAACAGTTCCGCCAGGCTCTCAGGATCTTTGGGAACGTTGTGCCCTAATACATGGAGAGCTCCACAGAGGAAGTCACCAAATGTCAGTCCCTCTCCTCTCTTCATCCCTCCTCCCCCTCCCCCCCCTCCCC